>NC_063343.1:56699107-56755363 GCF_021869965.1 Rhincodon typus | reverse complement strand
GTGAAAAATGTATAAATTGGCCAATGGGTTATTCTTGAAGACAAAAGCATATAAGGTAGGATGTTCCACAGATTTTGTACTGATGATCTGGCTTATGTGGTCAAGTCACAAATTTTACATGGTTGTCTCTGAAGTCTTGCAGACATAGCTTACTTAAGATGTTGTTTCAAACACTCTTTCAAAAGGAAATGTTTCTCCTTGAACGGATATGGAGGGTTTACTGCAGAGATGGGAGAGATCAGCAGACTGCTTACTAATAGCAAGCTTTCTTCCAAATCAACTGTTTATTAGCAGGCTTTCCTCCAGTTCAGCTAAATAAAACAAGAACCTCTCAAAGCTAGTTACTCTTCAAAAACAATTCCAGAAGGGTCCACGGCAAATCAAGCAGCTTTCACCAATCATGTGTTTTTTACGAAGCCATGTCAAAAGAAAAAGGATGCCCATGGTGAGCCTTCAGTAACGTCTTTAAAAGAAATCTCTACTATATATCCAAAAAAATTGAAATAAGTTATCTTTTCCCAAATTGTTTGAAACATAACGGTTTCCAAGCAATATTAAATATATAGCATTTTATAATAACTTTTCCCTTAGAAAAATGAAATGTCAAAAAATGACCTAAAGAAATGATTGCACTTTGTAGGAGAGGATTCTCCTACATCTACAACGTGTGTGACTGACTTTATATGGAATGATATATCTCTATAAACTCTTTTAAATTCAACAAGTAACATTGTTCTGTCTCTTAATTCTTTTGCCTTTAAAAATGAAAGCATGGTGTCTAATCTTCCTAGTTCAGTGTCAGCTAACTGGATAGTAGCTGGTTCAATTTGGGAATTATCTAGTTATCCTTCTGCCTCATCCACATTATCCCTTTCACCCTCCACTGCCATTTCCATGACACATCTGTATTTGCAACTTCCTCCGCAAGTTGACAATAATGTTTCAGCTTATTGATGTCACAGCTGATATCTTTTGCAGTGATCTGATAATCTTTTCCACCAATTCGATAATTTAGCTTACCAATCCTTGTGTCTACCCTGTATGGACCGCTGAACCATGTTTTCAATAGATCTCTTTGTCAAGGCAGAAATACTAACGCCTCATTCCCTGACTGAAACGTTCAGGATTTGGCATTCTTGTTAGCCCATTGCTTTGTGGTTGTCATGATGCTCAGGTGGGGCGACCTAACAAGAGCAGGATTAAGACCTGGAAATAGTGTGCAATACACATTCCTATGCCAAGAACACAAGATTTCACACAAATTGTTTTGATTTGTTAAAAATGCAAATAAATAACCCAGTTCACCTTTGAATATCAGTTAAGAAAGAGAAAAATATGCAACTTTAGATTTGCAACCACTGCCATTCCCCACATAAATATATCTTCAGTATTCATCCCACTTCACCAGGCAAAAATCTGGTACATCATTCGGGGATGTTTTTACTTGGTTTAATATTGTTAAATCGTCCTCTCAGTGTGGGGATTTTCTTCATCATCTGCAACTATCAAACAGTGAGTGTTTCTGTAACCCTATACAAAATGCTCACTGTCTCTGAGATAAGCAACAGTGCATCAGACAAGGTAATGCCAAATCTCTAATATTTAGATAATTAGATGGAGTGTTGAATATTGCTGTCTTTAAGTGTTATAATCTGATTGAGTAATGATCTTTTAAATGACAGTGAAACTTCTTAACTCAAAAATGTGAACAGCCTCGAGCTTCTCATTAGGGAATTCTGTTAGTTTTTCTCATGTTGAATTTAACAAAAAAGATCAAAAAATGAGAGCATTGACTGACTTCATTAAAATTAATATGTTAGAAAACATTGCAAAAAACATTACATTACCACATGAAAGCCAGAATATAAGTAACAAAGTATGAGACCAAACATCACGTCACTTCCTCTGTTTTTACAAATATAAAGTCAACGTTGTTTCACAGGGCCAAAGGACTGCACTCATTAAAGAGGGACATCTGGTGGTTTAACCTGGGGGGTCACCATGCCTCAGGTGAGGGGAGAGATTGAGAAGGAGAAACCTTCGTAGTAACTTCAGCCAGTGCAGGGATTGAACTCACACTTCCATAAACCCTTCCACAAATAATGCATGTGTTAACCTTAACATGGTCTGCCTACTTTACAAAGTGGCCGGTTAAACCAAAAAGATAATTGACGAACAAAATGGTTTTAAGATGGGAAATCTCTTCTAGACTGCCTCTCCTAATTGCCAGTAATTTTGTCAAGAATCTCATGATTATAGTAATCGTATTTGAAATACGATCGAATCTGCTTGAAGGCATGAATTGCCTGAAATCAGCAGAGTCTTGCAAATTGCTAAGAAATGGTAAATTTTCTTTTGTTACAGAACCCATTGAATCCCCCAAAGCCACAATTAAACAAGTGCTATTATAAACAACTTTCTCTTTCAAAAAAAAAGCATGATTCTGTGCAAATGTGCAGAACATGCCGCTACGCAAAAACTGCCTCAGTGTTGGCAATGCAGTCTCAGTGCCATAGTTTTGGGAAAGTGGCTCATTTACTGTGGGTGCACCCTGACCTGACTTTGTGCTGAAAGGGAGAACAGTTCAGTTCAGTTCAGTTCAGTTCAGTTCAGCCCTCGTTCAAATCTTGTTGCTGTTGGTGTATAGCACAACATTCAGAGAGCACGTGGAGAGAGTGCTGGAAATCTGAAACAGAAACAGAGATTGCTGGAGAAACTCAGCAGGTCTGGCACACACTATGAAGAGGAAGAAGATTCAATGTTTCGGGTCCAGTGACCCTCCACAGTAGCCCACTTCTTGACTGCTTTCTCTGCACAGATGGTGCTAGACCTGCTGAGTTTCTCCAGCAATTTCTGTTTTTGTTTCTGCACTGGACTGTCCAGTTGTCAACACTTCTGGCCCCCTTAGTTCTGGCCTCTTGAAGTTTGAAATGCTACAGCCCAACCCCAAGAGGGTCCATCATTCATGGGCACTTGCCATTGGCCAGTAGCCAATGGAGCTGATCTTAAATGATTGATACCAAAACCAATCAATGATTAAAGAATAGAGGTTCTACATTTCCAACATCATCCAACCAGCCTCGTTGACTAACATGGACTGGATTTAACAGTGTACTATAATCTCTGACATTCTGGCTAATTAGTCAGGGGCAGACCACCCTCAGACTCTAGGGGTTTGTCTTGCAGACAGTTAGCAGCCATTCATTGATTGCCTGGGACTTTCACCTCTTGGTGACTGTAGCCCAGAATCAGAGAGCTGCCAACCAATCAGAAACATTAAACTACGCAGTGCCGGCAGCACCATTGGGAGCAGTGGTCACAGCTGGTACTGCAGCAATGCTGAAAAAATGGCTAGGTGCACTGAAGCCAGAGTCAGAGGTAAGCCAGGCCAACAGGGGAGGCCAGACAAAGGGAGTAAGGGGGGATTGAGAGGCTGAAGTAGGTAGACCAGATGGGGGAGAGCATGAAATTAATAGAAATACAAAATGCTGGAGAAACTCAGGAGATCTAGCAGCATCTATGGAGAGAGAAACAAAGTTAATATTTGGGTTCAGTGTGATTCTTCTTTGTAACTTCCTCAGAGCCTGAAGGTAAGTAGGCCTTTGGAAGGGTTGCCAATCGAAAGGATCCTGGACCCCTTTAAGGAAGGGCCCTCACACCCACCATCAGTCTGTGCAGGGAATGCCACCAGGTTGGTCTCTTGATGTGAGGCTCTCCCATAGCAGTCTAAATCTATCGGCAGCAACTGACTCATGGCTGGGTAGGACAGCCAACACCATCCCTGCCATTGATAGAATTGTAACAGAGCAGCGAAGGGTGGATTGATGACAGGGAAGGAGTTGATTGGATCTTAGTGTTTATAACCTTGAAGATTGCTGCCAAGGATTTATTAAATAATGTTTCTTTAAGATTCTCATCAAACTAGTTTTGATGCTTGCAAGATTCAAACTCAATGGCTGGCTGCATGTCTTCTAGGTTATAGATTTGATCTTGTCCAAAAGCCTTTCTACATTTAAGCCTGTGAGAACAAAATGGGAAGAAAAAATTTGCACACATTTTAGAACCTGGAGAATCTACATATTACATTTTCTCCTATGTTCCTTAGATGATCTTCAGTGTTTGGGTGTCAGGCATATATTTATGGTGGAACATGTGATCCAACAAGCAGTTGTTTGAATTCTGCATAGTTTGGGTGATGAGCACATCCTTTTTATCCCAACCTTGGCCACTGGAATTGTCCAAAAAGTACCAACGATTGATTTGTAGATTTTTGTAGGATATCAGCATTGCTGCCTGGGCCAGCATTTATTTCCCATCTCTAATTGCCCTTGAGAGCTGCCTTCTTAAACAGCTCCAGCTTGTGGTGTAGCTATGCCCATAGCATTGTTAAGGCAGGAAGTTCCAGGGTTTTCACCTGGCCACAGTAAAAAAAAAATTGTATATAATTCCAAGCCAGGATTGTTGAATCACTAGTCACCTGTACATCAATGCAGGACTCAGTATGTCTTCAACAGCCAGTTATGAAATGTGCCCACTGTACGTCAGATTATTCCGGAAGGATATCTCAAACGTTTCAGCTATCGGTGAAGCTAGCTGTTAGAAAGTCATGGAGTCATAAAGGTCTACAAAAAAAGGCCCTTCAACCCTTTGAGTTATAAACTGCCACAACACGGTCCTACCTATCACACCATTGAATAACATGAAATCTGAATTTCAGAGCGCATGTAATATTAAGTCTAGAGGCCATACATCCAAAGACTGGCAATTGTGTCAGATAGTATGTCCTTCTGGCTAGTTACAAAAAAAACAAGGCATTGACTACCCAAGCAGCCAGTGCTTGCACAACTCAAAATATAGTGTCCAACAGTAGATGTTATTCAGTGCTTTTGCCAAATAACCCAAGTGTGTGAAGAATTACCCTGCCAGCGAAGTCAAGATTCTCAATCAGGCTCACAGTATGGTCCACCTGAGTATGTGGGAAGCTATATATATCAATGCACAGTACCCTTTCCTTTGCAGGCAGAAAGAACATGTACAGTCACTACACCTGTTTCAGCTAAACAAAAATAGGTGGCAGTCATTCATTGATTCATTTCTCAGGGCAATGCCTTGACCAGTCAGAATCAACCTACCTAATTTGAAGTGTAAACAAATCTTGGCAGTTAACTGCCATTCATCATCTAGCTGGTTCATTCTCCATGGCAACAGCCCTACCAATTTAAATCCACTTGCCAACTAATCAGCACTCAATTCACATGCAAAATAAAATATTTAAGTACAAAGTAAGATTCTGCACACTAACAAATCAGCTTTGATCATACTGAATAGTAGCACAAGCTTGAAAGGCCCATTCAGCTTCAAATGTGTACATTTGTATCTTCATAAAATGTCACTTTCCTTTAAACTGGTATTCTTTTGAATATGCTGGTGAGTGCAAAATGAAAAAGTTTTGACACATGTGACTTTCTTTCAGCAAAAACTAAACTGAACTAATTAGAATAGTCAGTAACATTGCTAACTGGTGTTTGCTCTTTCATCCCAGGAAGGAGTACTGGCTGGGTTAAGTGACAGCTTGCCTTTCCACAAGACTGTCCTAACTAAGTCCCACTCATAATAAATAGGGAGGCACGAGGAGTGCTGCTGTATTGGTAATGTCACTGAACTAATAATCCAAAGACTCAGGCTAACCACCTCACAGAAAATATTGGAGAAACACAGCAGGTCTGGCAGCATCTGTGGAGACATAAACAGAGTTAACAGTTCAAGTCTGGCATGATGCTTCTTCAGGACTTCATTTCGGACTTGAAACATTAATTCAATGTTTCGCCACAGATTCTGCGCTGAGTTTCTCCAGCACTCCCTGATATCCACATTGTTTAGCTTTCGTGTGCGTAATTCTCTGAGGATATGGCTTCAAATCCCACTACAGCAGCCAGAAGAAATTTAAATGCAACTTAATAAAAGCTGGAACTGAAAGCTTGTATCATTAATATTATAGAGCAAATATCAGCCATCCTGAAAAACTCACAAATATCCTTTAAGGAAGGGAAACTGCCATCCTTACCTGAACTGGCATCTACAGCATGTGTTTGACACAGGACTGGCAATTAGGAATGAGCAACAAATGCTGGCCTTGCCAACGATACTCATGCTACATTGAAGTTGGGACAGGCCAGATGGCGGCAGGGTAGGACTCCTGAACCAGAGCTCAACCGCTCTGTATGTATCTTTTCTTTCTTTCTTTATCTCTCTTTTCACGATATCTTGGGTGAAAGCCAGCATGGACTCCCAGCCTGAGTGTGGACTCGAACTTCCGGCCTCAGCGTTGAATAAAATGCCCAACCTTAGCATGAACTCGACTCCCAGCACTCCTGGCCTCAAGGTGAAGCCCAGTGCAGTCCGATTGGAAGGACTACTATGCTGAACTCTTACTTCTCTATTTTTTCTGATTCATGACTGGACTTTTAATTTCCTTATTTTTCTATTTTTTTCCCTAAGAATTTGTACTTAAGAATCTGTACTTAGGCACCTTGGTACATGAGATGGTGCTGTAAGTGGTGACTTGTAAACTTTTCATTGTAATCACGTGAGAATAAAACTAATTCTAAGGGTTTAGGATCTGATCTATCTGTAACAGATTTTATTATTCAATCCTTTCCAATGTACAACAGATATCTGTTGAAATACTGAGCTTTCAATAGAAACCATTAGCAATAGAAACAGAGATAGTAAGAACTGCCAATGCTGGAGTCAGAGATAACACAGTGTGGAGCTGGAGGAACACAGCAGGCCAGGCAACATCAGACAGCAGAAAAGCTGATGTTTCGCGTCGGGGCGCTTCTTCAAAAATGGCCATTTAAATATTTAAAACTCAAAGATGGATAAAGCAATAAGGGAACAATATAAATTATTTTTTCCTGCTTATTTTTGCAAGTGTGATGGGCTAACTGCTGCAAATGATTTGATTTTGAGTAATTTATTCCTTAAAGATAGCAGCAGTTAATTTTTCACGGTTGACCTCCCAGGGAGAGGTGAGTGAAAAGGTGTTGGTGATGTCAATAGGCTAGTAGCATAGGAATCTTGACTAAAATCCTGGTGAAACAGTTTAAATCTCACCAGGGCTGCTGGTGGATTTTAAATTCAATTGATTAATTGTCAATACTGGTAACCATGAAACTGTAGTCAATTAAATTGTCTTAAAAACCCAACTGTTTTATTCATGTCCTTTAGGAAAGGAAATCTGCCAGCCTTATCAGACCTGGCCCTACGTGACTCCAGACTAATCTGGTTGATTCTTCACTGTCCTTTAAAATAATCTAATAATTTTCAAGACTACTTAAAGGTGACTAACAAATGTTGGCCATGTCTCCATCCTGCACACATCCCATGATTTTTTTAATTTAAAAACTTTAAAATCATTAACAAACCCACAGAGGATTGTAAATTCACAGCTCTGAGCATGAAGCTCCAGCATCAGCTTCAAGAATTGATGGTGACAGGGGAGTATAGTATCAACTATGATGATGTGGTCAAGCATGGTGATTATCAAACTGTAAATCCCACCAATGTGCCTATGGCAGGCAGTGAGAGGGGGAGAGCCTCCTGGTCAGCTCCATCTGTGTTGTGGTTACAGCACAGCAAACTTCACATACTGTCCTCCTCATTAAAAGGGGCTACCAGAAAACAGAAAAATGCACTGTGCATGATTCACTTTCTGATACATTCTCATTTTGTAAACTAACCCCAGAATGCGACTATATGTTTGCTGAATGTTTTTGATAACAACTAACTCCACGTGTGTCTACTAGTAAGAATTGGCAAAACACACGTCTTAATTGGCAACAGAGATTGAAATGGTATTGAATCCAAACATCTGGGTAACAAATAGTTAATTAATCTGTTTAAAGCAATTCCCAAAACCCTCTTCCTGTGCAATGGTCCTCTACTGCCATCTTGCTGGAAAGTCTTTCACAACATAATCAATCTCGGAGGTGACCTTTTGTTGAAGCAGCAGTCTGCAAATGGATTATTTGGGCTATTCTGTCATCATAATAAATCTTCAAAGCCTTTATTTCAATGTTTCCAATACATTTTGGTGTATCTTTTGTTTTACAATAAATTTGCTCATGTTGGCAAAGGCAACACACTGCGCTTGTATCAGCACATAAATTAGTACATGGAGGTTGAACAATAGCCATTAGCATCTACATGTGAGTCGGTGGCCCTGTATGATGACTGAGGAACAATATGAATAAACAAAGTATAGAAACATAGTTATCTTAGAGATATATGCAGTTATTGTTCTGAAAGCCAGTTCTGAACTACAAGATATTTTATGCATGCAAATCGATAGAGCTTCAGAATTTAATGTTGCCTTCAATAAAATAAGAAGAATGACAGAACAAAATGATTGTTCAGCTCATTATGCCCCTGTTCCACTTAAAGCTCACAACAGCGACACCAGTAATCTTCCATCTTGTCAGCAGGGGGCGGATCATTTCACCTTGGAGGACTTGCGCGTAACTGTTCAAATAGGGATAAGAATTATTACATTCCCTGCAAAATGGATACAATGCTTTTGTGAATTCTTTGAACATTACTAGCTCCACTCAGCATTTGCTCTATTCAATCAAATGAATGTGATAAGGAACAGATAGTGCAGAAGACATTGAAGTGGCACTATGTGCAAAAGGCATTGAACAGAGATATGCAGCATAGTCTGATGTGTTTGAATGGTGCAGCATGCATCAGAATATACGGAGTGTACAGCAATGTGAACAGCATCTTCCTCTGTGTACAAAGGGCTAAGCAATGTGGTAAACAGTTCTGTGGCGGGATCCGACTGCAGTGTAGCAACCATCCACTCCAGAATGCTGTCCTGCTGCAGTGTACATTCATCTGGATCCAGTACCTTGCTGCATAATGTCATAATTGTTTGGAATGCCACACTAAACTGCTGCAGAATGGCATTAGTCTCTCCAACAATTCAGCATTCACTATAATGTTATAATTCCAAGCCACACAAGTTTATGAAAGGCAGATTATGCTAAATTATTTCTTTGAGGTAACGTCACTGTTGATTAATGAGGATAATATAATAGAAGTTATGGATTTTTTAGAAGTTACTTGCTGAGATGCTTCACAGAAGACTTATGGATAAAACAAAAGAAGATAATAGATTGGATGAATAATGGGAAACAAAAGGCAGTGATTAATGGTAGTGGTTCTAATTACAGAACTCTTCAAAGAATAGGAGCCCAGGAATTAACCCCTTATCCTGTCAGATGTCTAGCCTGTCACATTGATCATAGGTTAAATTCAAGTGTACAACTGAGTCATACAGACCAAAGGAGTACTCGGTACTCAGGTAGTGTCAATTTAGACTTTAATCAGCTGCAGTGGCAAAAAATGTATATCAAGATATTTTTTATGAATAAAATATATTTTTGAAATCAAATGAAATTTAAAAGTGTGTTGTTGGTTGAAGGGGTGAGGCACAACAGCAGTTAATTGGGAAATACACACTGTGATATGTTCACAGTTAAATATCTTACCAATCTCATTGGCCAGTCTCTGAATTAATAGCATTTGCATGCATGATGTATCTTCAGGTAACTGTGAAAATGAAATATAAGTTTGATCATGTCCTTGATCGAATTGTAGTCTCCAGAAAGGATAGTGAAGAGAGAAAAATAATCATAGAAGTTAAAGGAAATGTTTGGAGTGATGTTGAATATCACACATGGAATAAAGTGACGTTACTCGTGAGTTATGATTGGGAGGTTAAAGATCACAGAGTTCAAGGTTAAATGTGGGACAAATAAATCCGGAGATCCATGGAAAAGGTTAGTGGTATGAAAAGATAGAGCAGAATAAGTATGCAGGTAGGAAACACAGTTGAGAAGCAGGCTGCATAAAGAAATGTCGAAATACAGATGAGAATAAAAGAGAAACCCAATAGAAAATATGAGAAGAGACTGGCAGCTGACCTAAAAGGGAATCCAAAGGTTTCTGTTGGTATATAAATAGGAAAAGGATGGTAAAATAAGAAGTGTAAGCAATGAGGAACCAAGAAGGTAATTTGTGCAAGCAAGACAGGGGACATTGTTAAGATACTCAATAAGAAATTTGCAATTGTCTTTATTAAGGAGGAAGATGCTGCCTACGTCATATGGAAGAGAAGGTAGTTGAGGCACTTAATGAGCTAAAAGTTTATAAAAAGATGTTGACTCATTGTGTTTAAAGCAACAAGTGTACTAACAGCAGCATCCTTGAAACCGCCAATAACACCAACAATTAGGCTATGATCATCTGAAACCAACATCATTAGGCCAGCCACATGCTTAAGATGCCTGAGTGCCGACTTCAAAGCAAATCTTCTTCACCCAGCTGAAGGAAGATACTTGAATGAGAGAAGGACAAAGGAAGCATTTAGTAAAGTCCCTGACCGCTTCCCTCAAATAATGCAACATAAATGTCAACACATGGGAGACCCTCATTCAAAAGAAACCCATTCGGAGGAAACTCCTGTACAAAGGGGCACAATTCTCCAAGAACACCCATTGGCAAGAGGAAGTCCGGAAAAGAAACAGGGGAATGGAATGCCAATGATCTCAAGGCCAAGGATCACATCCACCTCCTGCCAACACCTGCCAAATGTGTAGTCAGAGATGCAGCTCTAGGATCAGGGTCATCAGCCACAAAAATTCCCACAGAAACCATGAGCAGTGACATGGAATTTCCTATGTGGACAATCTGACACGTTAGCGAGCGATTGCCAACTGTTTAAGGTTCAGCAGGAAGTATGGGCGGAAATCGTGAAAACACCAGCCTTAACCTTCCAATACATCCAGGATGAGAACAGACGCCAAATAAGCAAAGCGACAAATTAGTAGAGACTAATAGAGTTGTGAACAGAGAATTAACACATTAAAAAAAGGAAAAATATTCAGCTAACTTCACTTTTCAACCTCTATGTGGCTTACAAAGCTGTCCACTGCCACATCCAACACCAGGAACTCACTATTAGGAATGCCAGGAGTTCATACTAATCTGGGCCCAACTCCCAGGGACATAACTGATACAATGTGATGACATTTCAGAGGTCTTGATCTTTTTGATACATAAAATGTGCCAGTTTGCCTTGTGGAGTAAGCCTGAGGCTAATTAGACATACATCATATATATAGATATGTATATGTTGTGGGATCTTGCTGTGTACCAACTTACTGCTGATTTTAGACCACATGAGCAAAACCACTTAGCACCGCAACAGGTTTCATATTAATGGAAACCAATTGCAGCGATTGTAACAAGGTCAGCCAGGTGGACCCACAGAATATGAGTTCCCTGATTGGAGCTGTTAATCTGCTCCAACTGGGGAGCCCTGGCTGATAGATATAAACAGGAGTGTCAGAGGTTCAGTTCACCCTGAGAGCTGGCTCTGAGGAAGCCGGGCCAGTGCCAAGTAAAGTGTGTGTGTAAATAAAGGGTGTCTTGGTGACAGGATAGCAGCCTCTGTGGAGTTATTTCACCAATAATAATAATAAGTCACCATGTTTAACTGTATTTGTAATTGTAACTATTGTAATTATCATAGAAATAAGATAGTGTGCTAAATCAATGCTAGGGGAGGGTTGATAAATTTTTAAAACAAAAATGGGACACGTCAGATGCACGAAAATTGGAAATTCCTGGATTTTTTTTCTTTATTCATTCATGGGATGAGGGCATCACTGGCTAGGCAGCATTTATTGCCCATCCCTAATTGCCCAGAGGGCAGTTAAGAGTCAATCACATTGCTGTGGGTCTGGAGTTACATGTAGGCCAGACCAGGTAAGGGTGGCAGTTTCCTTCCCTAAGTGACATTAGTGAACCAGATGGGTTTTTCCAACAATCGCCAATGGTTGCATGGTCATCATTAGACTCTTAATTCCAGATATTTATTGAATTCAAATTCCACTATCTGCCATGGCAGCATTCAAACCCAAGACCCCAGAACATTATCTGGGTCTCTGGATTAACAGTCCAGCGATAATACCACTAGACCGTCACCTCCCCACTGGATTAGTGAGAAAGAACGTATGTTATTAAATACAATGACTCAGAAAATCAAATTCAGTCTCACTTAGCAAGACCATGAGAGTTCTGTGTTCTGCTACTTGCAATAAGGTGGCCACCATTTTGAATGTCAATTAAAATAACTTTAACTACAGACAGAGAAAACTGGCAGCAGAAAAGAAAAACAGAAACTGCAGGTCTGGAAGCATCCGTGGAGAGAAAGCAGAGTTAATGTTTCAGATCCAGCGATCGTTCTTCAGAATTGATGGTAGGTAGGATATTTGCTGAAGACAAGGGATGGGGGAGAAGACAGAGCCCAGAGTGAGAGAAAGGCAGACAAGGGGATGGATAATGGTAAGCCAGGGAGAAAGAAGAGCTGCTAATGGGGACCATGCAGAGCTGAAAATGGGTTGGTTCTGCTGAAAGTAACTCATGTCATGACAAGGCCTGAGGTGAGGGGGTAGGTAAAGGATGTGGAAGAAGGTGCTCAGGCCCTAAAATTATTGAACTCGATGTTCAGTCCTGAGGGCTGGTCACATAATTAAAATAAAATAGAAAGAATGTACCTGTCACACCATTGCACCTACTTCACAACCAATTAAATACTATTTAAAACTAGAGGTCACTTTGGATAGGGAAGCCTGTTTGCACAGTGCAGGGTGCCATGAGTAATGATGACATTAATCAACAATCAATCTGCTTTAATGATAATACCTGAGAAGTAAATGTTGACCAAGAGAACTCTTCTGTTCACCTTCAAAGTGACCACTGGTTATCTTCCTCCACTGGAGACAGTACCCTAAGAGTGAAAAGTTTCTGTGAGAGGACACTGAAGTGTCAGCCTAGATTATGTGCTGAAGTCTCCGTGAAAGAATTTCAACCTGCCATTTTCTGTCTCAGAAGACAGGAAGTTACTATTGTAATCCTGTGAAAACCTATTAAAATACACAACACACCCTACAAGCTGATGATGACCCCACCTCACAATGGTGTACCTGGTTGTTGACTAAGGTCTTAAAACCAAACAAGGAAAATTATGAAGGTATGGGGAAGAAGTTGGCTATAATGGATTGGAAAAATATGTTTCAAAGTTTTACGATTGTTAGGCAATGGCTTGTGTTTAGAAAATTAATGTGTTTCTTTTCAAGAAGCGTTCATTCCTTTCGGGCAAAAATGCCCTGAAGTAAGAGGGACATGGCTAACAACAGGAGTTAAAGGTAGTATTAGATCAAAGGAGGAAGTTCATAAGGTTGTCCAAAATATTCTGAGGATTCAGAGAATTAAAACTTGAGCAAAGGAGGACCAAAAACTTGATAAAGGAGGAGAGAATAGCAAATGTAACTGTTCTATTCAAGAGGGATAGGAGGCAGAAAACAGAAACCCATGTGCAACTTAGCTTGGCATTTGTCATGGGGAAGCTTTTAGAGTTGACTATTAAGGAGGTTATGAGCAGCTACTTGGAAAACTCCAAGGTAATTGGAAAGAGTCAGTATGGAACGTAGTTATGTGAAACAGAAATCCTGTTTAATCAGAGTATCGGAATTCTTTGAAAGAATAGCATGCACTGTGGATAAAGGAGAGTCAATTGGCATACTGTGCTTGGAGTTCTAAAATGCAATTTGTCAACATTCCACGTGAAAGATTATTATGCAAAATAGGATCCTACAGTGGAGGCTATAATATGCTTGCACAGAGAGAAGATTGGCTGACTGGCAGGAAACAGACAGTGTGCATAAATGAGTCTTTTTCAGAAAAACAGGGTGTGCCAAGTGGTGTCCTGCAGGGTCTGTGCTGGACTCTCAGATTTTTATAATTTACATCAATGACTTAGGTAAAGTGATTGAAGCCGTGGGGAATAAATTTGTAGATGACACAAACATAGGTAGAAAAATGTGATGTGAAGATGACATAACGAGGATGCAGACTGACACAGATAACTAATGTGAATGGCAAAGCTGTGCCAAATTGAGTATATTGTGGAACAATGAGAAATTATTCAATCACTTTGGCAGGAAGAATAAAAACAACAGATGATTACTTAATTAGGCAACAACTGCAGAATTCCAAGGTGCAAAAAGACCTAAGTGTTTCAATGCATGAGGATGCTTCATATGTAGGTTTGTAGATGATATGGGACTTGGTGGGAAGGTAAGTTGGGAAGAGTTGCAAACGGCTTCAAGGGAATAAAAAAAACTAAGAGAGTGGGCAAGAGCATGGGATATGGAATATAATGCGGTTAAATGTCACACTATCCACATTGATTTGATTTGATTTTGATTTGTATCCTGTTATGTCATATACTCCACTAGGGCCTCTGTTGATTGGCACCCTTTGTACTTGTTATACATCTTTCTTTCCCTTTGTATCTCGTCCTGACTATTCCTAGACATCCATGGTCTCTGGACATGGTGTTCCTACATTTTAGCCTAAAGGGAACATGTTGGCCTCTCCCCAGTTCCGTTTTGAACACCCCCAACTGTTTTGCTGAAGGCTCACCCTCAAGAAACTGTTCCCAGTCTGCTTTGGTCAAATTCTGCCTTATTTTAATAACATCTGCCCTCCCCCAATTCAAAGCCCTTTTTGCAGACCATCTTCTTCCTTTACTGTAACAAACTTAAAAGGAATGACGTTGTGGTCACTTTCATTAAAATGCTCCCCCAACGCCACCTCAAACATTTGTCCAGTTTCATTTTCCATTTACAGTCATTTGCAGCAAAATGGTCTCCATAATTATCTCTGTTATGACTGAAATCGTAGATTATTTCAGAATAAGACTATTGAAAGGTCAAGTGGATCATCCATGTACCAGATGTGGTCCTCTCAACTCCACCATCACAGAAACCAGAGTTGTTTTTCAAATTCCACATTCCCATCACCTTAATAACTCTTGATGCCCCTACCTAATTGGAATCTATCAATCTCCATCTTAAAAATATTCAATGACCCCACTTTCACTGCTTTCTGAGGCAGAATTTCAAAGTCACATAACTTTCTGAGAGAAAATCAGTTCCCTCGTCTCTGTCCTAAAACAATGACTCCCAACTTTACAACAGTGTCTCTTAGTTCTGGACTTACCCACACGAGTAAGCATCTGTATCATGTCCACTTTTTAAGACCTTTAAGGATCTACACAGTTGAATCAAATCACAACTTGCTCATCTAAACCCCAGTGTAAAGAGGCTTAGTCCGCCCAACCTTTCCTCATAAAACTACCCATTCATTACCCATCACTAGTTGCCCTTCAGAAGCTGGTGAGCTGTCTACCTAAACCACTGCCATCCATTTGGTGTAGGTACACTCACGGTGCTGTTGGGGGGTGGGGGGGGTGGGGTGCACGGTGGGTTGCGCCCAAGATTCTGACTTAGCAACACCAAAGGAACAACAGTATATTTCCAAGTCAGGATGCAGTTTGGAGGAGGACTTCAAGGTGCTGGTATTCCCATGTATCTGCTGCCCTTGTCCTTCTAGTGGTTATGTGTTTGGAAGGTGCTGCCTGAGGATCCTTGGTGAATTACACAGTTCATCGTGTGGATGGTACACACTGCTGCTACTGAGTGTCAGTGGTGTAGAGAGTGAATGCTTGTGGACGTGGTGTGAAACAAGTGGGTTGCTTTGTCCTACATTGTGTCAAGTTTCGTATGATTACATGCATGCTTCAGTGTATCCCCAGGGAGATGCATTATTATAAAGTATCTCCCAAAACTATTTGAAACTCTGCATCAAACTGCCACCAAGTGAAAATTATCAGTATTGCAGGCATTACAACACTCCTGATTTGCATCAAACTCGAAGATTAACCCATAAAGAAAGATAAAGTTGAAAGCATATTGATTAATTGGTCACAGCATTTTTTATCAATTCATAATTTTACTGTAACAAGTTTCAACTTAAGTGACCAAAAATCTGGGACGTCAGAAATTAGGTTTTCTTTGTCCAGCTTGTTACCCTAATCTGGAACATACCAGATGATGGAGATTTACTCATGATCTTGTGTATGAAATTGATTAAGTACTCGTTAATGACAAATTTGCATGGCTGTGGGAAGAAAACAAGCAAGTAGGGACTTATTGGATAGCTTTATCATAACACCAGAGCACACTCAATGGCCTTAATGGTTTTATTACTCAATAGACTGTATTTTTAGAAGAAGCAATAATTGAGTCCCAACTTCGTGGAAGTTATCTAAGTACAGATCAAACTTATAAATTTGAATCAAAGCTTATAAACCTATAGGTGAGAGTGGCAACAGCAATGGCACATACACAGAATCTGCAGACAACTGTTTCAGTTCCACATGTTCTACACTGTGACAGTTAAAATGTCAACAAAAGCAACACAAGTAGCAAAAGCAGCAACAACAATCACAATAACAGAAATTAACATTATTGGCAGTAACTACTTGAAGGGAGAACATTCAAGGACATGGGAGAGTAATGGTTCCATAACTCATTTAAAGGGCCATCATGGACGTGGGCAAAATGGGTTGAATGGCTCTATCATTCAATGATCCTAAGTAACAACAACTTGTGTTCTTGCAGTACCATCAGCTGTTTGACCCAGGATAGTGTTACATACAGTAAGGTAGGCAGCAAACTTAAATTTAACTTCTTCAATTTACCCCTTTTCTTGCCCCTCACATCTCCCACACCCTTGTCCTCAGCCCTGCTCCTCCACCCACCTCAGCATATGGCATCCTTGCTACAACTGAGTAGAGTCTCTTGGAAATCCTGTTAGAAATGGTGTATCCTGTTTCTAGTTACTTTTAGAAGATTTTTAAGCCCTTTTTTTTTAATTCCAATGAGAAATCTAAAACACAAAGGGACTTGGCAATCCTAGTCCAGGATTTGCTTAAGGTCAGTTGGCAGTTAGGAAGGCAAATGCAACGTTAACATTCATTTCAAGAGGGCTAGAATACAAGAGCTGCTGAGGCTGCATAAAGCTCTGGTCAGACCGCATTTGGAATATTATGAACAGTTCTGGACTCTGCATCTAAGGAAAGATGTTCTGACCTTGGAGGGGATCCAGAAGAGGTTTACAAGAATGATCCTAGGATTGAAGTGCTTATCAGATTAGGATTGAGTCCATACTCGATGGAATTTAGAAGGATGAGGGGGATCTCATTGAAACTTACAGAATACTAAGGCCTGGATAGAGTGTGTGGAGAAGATGTTTCCTCTTGTAGGAGAGACTGGGACCTGAGGCTACAGCCTCAGAATGAAAGGGTAGCCCTTTAGAACTGAAATGAGGGGGAATTGCTTCAGCCAGAGAGTGGTCAATCTGTGGAACTTCTTGCCTCAGAAGACTGTGGAGACCAGTCATTGAATGTATTTAAGACAGAAATAGATAGGCTCTTGATGAGTAAGGGGACAAAGGGTTAAGGGGAGAAGGCAGGAGAATGAGGTTGAGAAACATATCAGCCATGATCAAAAGGTGGGTCAGACTTGATGGGCCAAATGATCTAATTCTGTTCCTTTATCCTGTGGTCAACAGGAATGGTGCAAACGAGGGGGAGCAAGGGTCAAAGTCTCCACACATGTCTCCTTTTTTGTGTCGCCGACAATTGTACCAGGATTTAGCAGAATGGGATTATGTCTCCACGGGCAGGTAGCAGCCTAAATAAGATGTTAAAGTCATAGCCAATATCTTTCAGAGCCCTGAGTCTCAATTTGATCTTCAAATTATTGAACATCAAAGCCACCAATGAAGATAATTCAAGATGTGACCTGAAAAGCCAAGCATACCACAAGGGAATATTTCAGATTGCCTTGCAGTACTCATGATTCTCCTTTCCAAACTGACATTGGTTCTGCAGTCACCCAACCTAGCCATTTCTCTTATGCTGGGCACAGTTCTCCTGGTGTAAGAACAAGTGTCTAATGACCCAGTAAAGTCACTGTCGGGTCATGAGAAGAAACAGAGCTGTCAATGTGCTGGGATAAAGTGGTAATAGCAGAATGCAAGCAAAAATCCTTTAAAGGTGAATCGCGAAGAAGACCTGCTGGAGGAGGACAGCTGGTCGGTTACAACTAAACTTGGCAGAGAGTTTGAAAAAGGCAAGGAGGGCGGATACATTATTTGCAGCTGTGGCTGAGGAGGATGTTGAATTGAATGCATTCAATGAAAGAATTTTGACTGTTTAATACTGAGGTATGTTGTGAAGAAAATTGAAATAAGATTGCATAGCAAAGACAACGATTGTAGCTTTGAAGGAGAGTGCAATGGTGTTGAACAATCACTAGAGAAAAATGGTGGCACTTTCGGTTGAGCCTTTACTGGGAGATTCATTAGTTAAGGTATGGAGTGGACTTGTAATCGTAAAGTCATAGAGTCATACAACACGGAAACAAACCTTTCAATCCAACCAGTGCATGCCAATCTTAATCGCAACCTAAACTAGTCCCTCCTGCCTGTGCTTCCCCCACATCCCTCCGAACCTTCCCTGTTCACATACTTATCTCAATGTCTTTTAAATATTGTAACTGTACCCGCATCCACCACTTCCTCTCAAAGTTCATTCCACACGCAAACCTCTCTTTGTGTAAAAAATTTGACTCACATGTCTTTTTAAAATCTTTCTCCTCTCACCTTAAAACTATGCCTCCTAGTCTTGCAATTCCCCACCCTGGGGAAAAGATACCTCCCATTCACCTTATCTATACCCCTCATGATTTTATAAACCTCTAGAAGGTCACCCTTTAATCTCTCATGCTCCAGTGAAAAAATGCTCCGGCCTATCCAACACTCCTTATAACCGTCCATTCCTGGCAACATCCTGGTAAATCTTTTCTGAATCCTTTCCAGTTTAATAATACCCTTCCTATAGCAGGGCAACCAGCATTGGGCACAGTACTCCAGAAGAGACCTCACCAGTGTCTTGTACAATCTCAACATAACATCCCAACTTTTATACTCAAATGTCTCAGTGGTGAAGGCAAGAGTGCTAAAAGCCTTCTGTCTACCGCAAACCTACTAACCATGCCTTCTACATTCTCATCTAAATCATTTGTACAAATGACAAATGAGTAGTTGAGCCATAGAGGTTAAGTGTCATTCTATAACGAATTGGCAAAGTACCTCAAATTATATAAAATAATTCATATTTATCTCTTTCTATGCGTGAGAGGGAAGTCCTGGAAAATGGAACAAATTTTGCACAACTAGATCTCCTTCATTTCTTCCACAAACCTTGGAGAATTAGACGGAATTTCAGCATCAGTGTATTCAAACATCCCACCACATTAATATAAAGCAAAGGCAGATCCAGAGAAACATCACAATTTTGCAGCAGGAATTAAAATTCTGTGACAAAAATAAAATTGAAAAGTATTTAACTCAAAACTTTGAATGAAGAGAAGGCATTCACCCGAATGAAATCTTTGTTTGTGCCGATTCACAACTCATGGGTTTGAACTCACTGCTTGATTGGAGCCTGGTGTGTTTTGATCTGATTATTAAGATGAAGTCTGTGTGCCTTGACACATGAAAGAAGATCCAAGTGACTAACTCCAATATTCTGACTGCAAAGCAGTCATTTATCATAACCTAGAACAGACATTGCATTAGTACTCTTTTATTAATCTCTGAATTAGATCACCTCCATAGCTATTTGAATAATCCATCACATGACAATATCATAATTTAAACTTTGACAGATGAGGAATGTGCAGTTGCTCATAGTCATTGCTGTTGTTACCTTCATCTTGCTTAATGAGCTTTAACCATGAAATATGAATGGATTTTGCCTACAGGTAATGTACTCCTAGAAAATTTGGGACATAGCCAATTATATTATACACACACAAGAAATACCATTTCTCTGTTCGGCTCTCAGCCAAAGACCTAGACAGAGTGTAGAACAAGACCAGTCTTGCAAATTTCTGATAAAGTTACAACACAAACCAGATCTTTGGAGGGAAACAGCTACTTTGGTTAAGGCGACCTAAGGCCATCCATTAGAGTTTAAGCTATGGCTGAATTCATTGCATTTTTACCTCAAACAAATCCCACTTTAGTGATGGACAGACCAAAAGTCAAGTCTCAAATCCAGTGCATGAATGAGGAAATGCTGCACTTGTGTAATCTCTTGGAAAACAAGTCTACTCTCTCAGTGGACAAAAAGATTGTGTTGCCCAAAGAGCAAAGGTTTTAGCCCCAGTGTCCTGGCCAATATTTATCCCTCAATCAATACCACCAAAACAGATCAATTGACTGCTGTATTTCCTACATTACAGCAGTAACTACAATTCAAAAACGGTACATTAGCTGAGAAGAGCTTTCGGATATCCTAAGGCTATGAAGGTGTCGTAATGCAGATTTTCACGTGGACAATGAGAATGAAAACATTTTAATTTTTCTTATATCTCTTTACTGTTCCTTCTTTCCCTTTTAAAGCAATATTTCTTTCCCTTTATTTATTCTTCTCTCTTTACTTGATTTGCCTCCAATTTACTCTGTTTACTTCTCAAGTTTTCATGTTTCTTTTTCAATCTCTGACAGGCGAGGTGCAGGAAGACCGGAGGTTGGCTAATGTGGTGCCACTATTTAAGAAAGGTGGTAAGGAAAAGCCAGAGAACTATAGACTGGAGAACCTGCCATTGGTGGTAGGTAAGTTGTTAGAGGGAATCCTGAGGGACAGGATTTACATGTATTTGGGAAGGCAAGGACTGATTAGTGATAGACAACATGGCTTTGTGCATGGGAAATCATGTCTCATGAACTTAATTGAGTTTTCTGAAGAAGTAACAAAGAGGATTGATGACGGCAAAATGGTGGACATGATCTATATGGGCTTCAGCAAGGCTTTCAACAAGATTCCTCATGGTAGACTGGTTAGCAAGGTTAGATCATATAGACTATAGGAAAAACTACCCATTTGGATACTGAACTGACTCAAAGATAGAAGGCAGAGGGTGGTGGTGGAGGGTTGCTTTTCAGACTGGAAGTCTATGACCAGCGGTATGCCACAAGGATCGGTGCTGGGTCCACTGCTATTCTTCATTTATATAAATGATTTGGATGTGATCATAGGAGGTATGGTTAGTAAGTTTGCAAATGACACCAAAATTGGAGGTGTAGTGAATGGCAAAGAAGGTTATCTCAGTGTGCAACGGGATCTTAATCAGATGGGCCAATGGGCCAAGGAATGAGAGATGAAGTGTAATTTAGATAAATGTGAGGTGCTGCATTTTGAACAGGTAAATCAGGGCAGGACTTATACACTTAATGGCAAAGTTGTGGGGAATGTTGCTAAACAAAGAGGCCTTGGAGTACAGGTTCATGGTTCCTTGAAAGTGGAGTCACAGGTAGATAGGGTAGTAAAGATGGCATTTGACATGCTTGCCTTTACTGGTCAGAGCATTGAGTGTAGGAGTTGGGAGGTCATGTTGCGACTTTACAGCGCATTGGTTAGGCCATTTTTGGAATGCTGTGTGCAATTTTGGTTGGAGGGTTTGAGCTATAGGGAGAGGCTGATTAGACTGGGGCTATTTTCCTGGAGTGTTGGCGGCTGAGGGGTAACCTTTTAGAGGTTTATAAAAATGTGAAGGGCATGCATAGGGTGAATAGCCAAGGTCTTTTCCTCAGGCTGGGGCAGTCCAAAACTAGAAGGACATAGGTTTAAGATGAGAGGGGAAAAATTTGAAATGGACCTAAGGGGCAACATTTTCATGCAGAGGGTGGTTTGGGTGTGGAATGAGCTGCCAGAAGGAGTGGTGGAGGATGGTACAATTACAAGATTTAAAAGGCATCTGGATAGGTATACGAATAGGAAGTATTAGAGAGATATGGGTCAAATGCTGACAAATGGGAATCGACTTATTAAGGATGTATGGTCGGCATCAATGAGTTAAACCAAAGGGTCTGTTTCCATGCTGTACATCGCTGTGACTCTATAACTCTATGAAACTCATTGATCCAAATTTTCCAGTGGCCAGATATTCATTTCTGCAAAATTTTGATAGACATTGCACATAAGGACCCTCTGGAATAGCAGAATCTAAAGGAAATGCCCAAGAAATTGAAGATTCTGCTGGGCAATTCCCCTATGCCTGGAACCCTCTGAAAGTCTCCATTTAAATTGGTGAATTGAAAGACTCCTCTATAGTCGCTCAGTAAATGATGGACTATTAAGTACACAGTCCAACCACTTAGTAACTATTAAACTGACCCCCAACTTACCTCACGCACCCTCAACTGCACATTGCCTCAACTCATAGGAAGCCCTCAGATGCTGAGTTGATACCCTGCTCTCCCCCATGACCAAACACCACCAAAACTAGACACAAAACCTCTCCTCTACACACAGGACCTGACCTCCATGCTGGGACTCAGCCAAACCCTACTCCAGCACCCAACCTCACACCCATTTTGATCACTATGACAGTCTGCCCCGCCAGGACCTGACACACCCACACCTGCCACCAGAACCAATCCCCTTGTCCTGTCGCTGGAAACAATTCCACACTGTCCCCCAGCTCCTAATCTGACCCCCTTTACCCCACTTCAGACTCAAACTGCCCCTCCCCTACTCCAGACCCAACAGCCCTGCCCTACTGCTGGATGCAACCTCCCCATCAACTGATGACCTGAAATCCTATTCCCACCTTCCCCCACCCCCACCCCAGACCAAACACCCACTCCCATGTCTCATATGGAGAGGTGATGGCGTAGTGGTATTGTCATAAGACTATTAATCCAGAGGTTCTGGTGATGTCCTGGGAACCTGGGTTCAAATCCCACCATGGCAAATGGTTGAATTTGAGTTCATTAAAAATCTGAAATTAAGAGCCTAATGATGACCATGAATCAATTGTCAGAAAAATCCATCTGGTTCACTAATGTCCTTTAAGGAAGGAAACTGACATCCTTACCTGTGGTCTACATGTGACTCCAGACCCACAGCAATGTGGTTAACCCTTAACTGCCCTCAGGTCAATTAGGAATGAATAATAAATATGGCCTAGCCAGCAACACCCATTTCCCGTGAATGAATAAAAAAACGACACAATCACCTTTCCCTTGCTTTGAACCCAAAACCCTTTCCTTCGCTCTGACTGAACCACCTTCCCAGACCAGACTAACCCCAGTCCAGACCTTACTTCCCTACTGGACCAGACATCCATGCTGTCTACTTCTCCAAGGCCCAACCCTATCTCCCCATGCTAACCCCTGGGAACCAACACCCACCTTCTCCTTTACTGGGCTGATACCTTTCTACCCTAAACACTCCATCACTTACCTGCCCCCTTGCCACCTTGTGCCATTGTACCCTACTTACCTGGCATCCTACCTAACTAGAAACCAATCCATGGCACTGTACCTGCTACCAATTGACACCTACAATCTGGCACGTTACACAACACACAATTGGCACCCTACCCACCTGGCAGCCTATTTGCCTGGCACCCTACCCTACCCACCTGTGGTCCTAGCACCCTAAACTCACCCTTACCTAATGTACCTAGCTTTGTCAGCAACTGTAAAGTGACTGCTTTCGATTCTGGCCTTTTAAAATGTAGACTAAGGCAACTGAGTGTTGTGACTATGGGGACGTGGTTTAATCTATGCTACCAGGGAACTGTCAGAATGGAAGTACAGCTCTACATTTTTGAAGAAGCACTGATCAGAGGTTCCTTTGACAGCATATTCCAAACCCACAACCTCTAGCACCTTTTGGAGAACAAGGGACACAGATGCATGGGAATATCACAAACTGCCAGTTGCCCTCCAAGCCACACACAGTCTGGACTTGGAAATATATTGCAGTTCCTACACTCTGGCTGGGTAAAATCCTGACACTCTCTCCCTAACTGTGCTGTGGGTGGAACTACACTGCCATGGACTGTGGCAGATTCAAAGAGGTGGCTCATCACCACCTGCTCAAGGGCAATTAAGGATGGTCAATAAATGTTGGACTCACACCTCTAATGAATAAAACGAGAGAAAAAACAATCTTTTCTCCACTGGCAATTAAGCTTTTAACTGTTCAAGATCTATATTCTGAAATTTCCTCCTTTAACATCTTTACCTGTTTGCCATCTTTTAAAATGCTCCTTAAAATCAATTTCATTGACCAAGGTTTTGGTAATCTAGCCTAATGCTTTCATGGCAACTTGATGAAAAACTTTGTTTGACAGTGCTCCCATCAGGCACCTTGAGACATTTTGCTACATAAGGACATGCTGTTGTGGTTTACTGCACTTTTCAATGAAATAACATATCCAAGGGCACTCCTCAGGACTGCAGGCAAGAAATCTTAATGATATGAAGTTCATGATAGGATAACCACATTATTAACCATATTATTAACCACTTTCTATATAAATATGAATGATATTAATCATGTTCTATACACAACTGGTTATATTGCGTGAAATTGTCTCGTGATGGGGTGGTGTGGGAATTATTGTGTTTGATAAAGAATTTGATTGTCTTCCCCTCAAAATCTTCAATTCAGTTCTTAAACAGATCCTCATCTGCCACATCTCCTTATTTATGAATCACCGCTGTTTTTGCAAAAGATGTACTCCACAACTTCATAATATTTTCTTCCAAAAATGTACTTGCTCATAAAATTTGTAAAAGTATATTCCAAAGCATTTAAAATTGAATCGTACTGAAAGTACAATACAACTCAACTTTTCTCCATACAATATGTTGCACTCTGAAGTGCCCTAAAATAATTGCAATATTTATTTATATCATCCACGTTGAGCTTCCAGCCAAGGGGATTCTACAAGCTTTCTTCTGTCTACATCTCTGCCACTGTGAGCAGAAAATAAGTTCTTTAAATCCCCAGCTTTGTTGGCATGAAGGTAATATTGTGTTCATATCCTCTGTCTCTTAGTATCTGCCTTAAATACACCGCTTGCATCTATAATATTCATTCATTTTTAAAGATCTCAAGTCAGAACCGTGTAGTTCTGATATTTTAGATTTCTAAGAAACAATTCGTGGAAGTACAGATCTGAAAAAGAATCAAATTGTACTCAGAAATTAACTCTGTTTCCCTCCCTTCAAATGATGTCAGACTTGCTGAGTTTTTCCAGCATCTTTGGCTTTTATTTCAAATCTCGAACATCCAAAATATCTTTTTCTTTTATATTAAAGGAATGTTTCTGCTTTAAAACCTGTAACTTGAAAATGAAACTTTTCAGTTAAATTTTTTAAAAGTCCTGTCTTGGTGGAAGTTAACTAAATGTCACATTGGGCTCGTTCAAACAATATTGAATAAAAACCGAAAGAACTGTGGATGCTGTAAATCAGAAACAAAATTAGATATTGCTGGAAAAGCTCAGCGGGTCTGGTTACATCTGTGCACAGAAATCAGAGTTAAGATTTCGGGTCTAGTGACCCTTCCTCGGAACTTCTGAGGGAAAACCTTATGGCTCTTTGTTGAATAATTATATGGTAGTTTTTCCACTAAGTTAACTATTATCCTGTTTAAGACAACGGCTTTACTGTTGGTTATTTTTAACTAGAAACACAAACCACCAATTGGGCCCTACATATGAGCTTATAAAAGTTTATTTTTTAGACTACTCTGAGCACATGTTAGTGTGCTTATGACAACTATGGATCCATTATCATTTGCAATGAAATTGAGTTTAGATATGAAATCTCCTGAGCAACTGTGAATCTGAATATTGGTTTCATTTTTGCTGTATTCTCTAACTAAATGGGAACATAGGAACAGGAGTAGGCCATTCAGCCCCTTGAGCCTGCTCCACCATTCAACAAGATCATGGCTGATCTGTGGCCTAACTCCATATGCCTGCATTGGGCACATGTCCCTGAAAAACTTGCTTAATAAAAATTTGCCTACTTCAGATTTAAATTTAACAACTGAACTATCATCAACCACCATTTGAAGAAAAGAATTCCAAACCTCCACTACTCTTTGATTGTAGAAGTGTTTTCTAACATCTCTCCTGAATGGTCTGGCCCTAATTTTTAGACTATGCCCACTGACTTCAGAATCTCCAATCAGTGGAAATAGTCAATCTTTATCTACCGTGTTAATGTCCTGAAAATCTCATTTAGATCATCCTGTGCGTTATTTTGGAGAATAAAGGCCTAAATTGTCTAAGCTCTCCTCATTACTTAACCCCTGAAGTCCAGGTATCAATCTTGTAAGCCTGTGTTGAACTCCTTCCAGAGCCAAAATATCCTTCGTAAGGTGTGGTGCCCAGATCTGCTCACTGTGCTCTAAATGGGGTCTAACTAGGGATTTTATAACTGCAGCATTATGCCCGAATTCTTATACTCCAGCTCTTTAGAAATGAAGGCCAGCATTCCATCAGCCTTCTTGACTACTCTCTGCATCTGTACATGACATTTTAATGAGCTATGTACCTGAGCTCTCAAAACTCATTGGAGTTCCACTGTATTTAATTTTGTGCCTCCTAAAAAATACTTTGATCTATCCTTTCTCAGTCTGAATGGATAGCCTCACATTCGCATATATTAAAATCTATCTGCCACAACTTTGCCCATTTTCCTAATCTATCAATATCCTGTTGTAATTTTGTCCTGTCATCAACAATGTCTACAATGCTCCCCAATTTGGTGTCATCAGCAAATTTGGATATTTGAATATTTATGCCACTAACCAAGCCATTAATGAATATTGTGAATTATTGAGGCCTCAACACAGATACCTATGGGACACCACATCCTGCCAATTTGAGTACTTACCCATTATTCAACTCCTGTTTGCTGCCACTCAACCAGTTTCCTGTCCCTGTCAGTAATTTTCCCTCAATTCTATGGGCTTCTACCTTGGCTAACCATCTCTTGTAGGGGACTTTTATCAAAAACCATCTGGAAGTCCATATAAACAATATCCATTGATTTATCTCTGATCTACCCTTCATGAATCTATGCTGACTCTCCCTGACTGACTGAATTTTTACAAGGTGATCCCATTGCCATTTGCTTGATTATAGACTCCAACAATTACCCCACCACAGATGTCACACTAACTGGTCTGTAATTCCCTGGTTTCTCTCTGTTACCCTTCTGAAAGAACGGAGTGACACGAACAAATTTTCAATTCAGAGATGCAACTCCTGAATCCAGCTGAAAAATTATGATTAGGACATTAGCAACGTGCTCTCCAACTCCTTTAACACCCATCAGGCCCTGGTGATTTGTCACTCTTCAGTTCCGATAATTTCCCCTTTATTGATGATTTACTTAAGCTAATTTTATTCAAACCCTGTCCCAGATCATCTGTGAATTTCTTTGGGACTTCCAGCCAGCTGTCTTCCTTTTCTGCTGTGAATACTGAAGCAAAATAATCGTTCAGCATTTCTGCCATTTCCCGATGGTCATTGACAATATCCCTTACTCTCAACCTTCAGTGGACCAATAGTACTCTTAACCAGTCAATGCAAAAAGGGGAACACATTCATGTGTGACAGGCCAATATAGCAGATTGTAGAACTAAAGAACAAAGATAATCTGTGTTATATTTTCAAGGTGTAGCTCTGTGGTATTCTTTTTGTCTGCCCCATATTGTAGGATACCTGAGAAAGCACAGGGCTCTATTTTGTTGGGGTAAATAAAGATCACACATTTTCAGTAAGTATTCTTTGCAACACCATATAGTTGGACACTGAATGTCTGACAGAATAATCTTTGCCTTTGTACTATTGAGATGACAAAAAACACTCAAAACCAAATGGGTACTGAATGACTGTTAATCTCATTTTTATTTGTTCTATTGTCACTTGCTGTTTCACTTGTTTTACTTCCTAACAAAAGAGTTTGATTACTGTAAGTGAGAAAACTAATACTAGGAAACAGGACACCACCAAGCATCCATATTAAAGTAACTTGAGCAAAGGACATTTTCTGGTTTTTAAATAATTCAGGTTTTATAGGTTATGCATACATTTAAACATACAAATTTAAAACAGAACAGCACCTTCCTAGAATGTTAAGAATTAGAATGATACTCATAGAAATATAGACAAACAGAACTGCAAGGAACAGCAGGTAGACAGATGTGTAGCAGGTATGACTTGAGACTTTATTGTTCCTTGCATTTTAATAAACAAAACTAGTTTTACGCCTTTCAATTTACATTTTCCTAGCATCCCTTCTTCCACAGTAAATACCCAGAACAATCAGCACTGTTTCAATTAATTTACCAATTAGCAACTTTTCATATTATTTATGACAGAAGTCCAAAAGCTCATCAAGGTTTTGAACTGACTGTTAAGCATATTTCCCACATACAGGATTTGTTTCACATGCAAAGCATTTCTAGGTTTCATGTAGAAAAACCAGGACTTTTTTACTGCATTGCAGCACTGTGGTTTTGATTCGAAGAATTTCCACAAATTGTACTCAAGCTTGCACAATATAGTTTAAACAATTATATTACATTTTTATGGAACATACCAGCACAGACCCCACAATAATTAGTATTCTCATTAATGCACTCTCTATTGTGTAGGCCAGGGAGGCATTTCATGAATCTGTCTCACCCTGATCATAATATAGATAAAGAATTAACATTCAACTATAGGTACAGTACACAGGGCTATAATATAGACAATTTCACTTAAACATTCCTACATTATATTTTAGGGTCCATCAGAAGCATCTACAGAATTTCAACACATTTAACAAGCAAAAGATATAAATTCATGTGATGCAAAATTAAAACACATTATTAAGCCTTTTTATGTTTTCATTCAATGTTCTATTGAACTTTAGGTCATTGCCAATGTTCAGGTCCACAGATTAATGAAAGGACAAGTTAACTAGCTTTGTTTTTCAAAGTAATTGAGCAGTGACATGTATTAAACTTGATGTAATGCCAGTGCAGATTATTAAAATGCTTACAGACAATGTTGTTTCGGAAAACAGTGACAACAGAAAGACTAACCTCCATTTAAGAATCACCGTTAACATTGCAAGACATTCCAGGGCACTTCACGAGATTGCAAGCAAGCAAACTTTGGCAACAAGCCACTTTATGAAATAATAAGGCAAAAAGATGTTGGTTTCAATAAGCGCCATATGAAAGTAAGGTAATGAAGGTGGAGAATTTTAGAAGGTGAATTCCAGAGCTTGGGCCCAGACAGCCGAAGGCAAGGCTACCAATGGTGAAGTAATTCTAGTCGGAGATACACAAGAGATCAAAGTTAAAGGAGGGCCGATACCTCTGAATGCTGCGGGCCTGAAGGAGATTGCAGTCATAGGAAGTGGAGGAAGTGGTGGATGATGCCATTAAGGAATTTGAAAACAAAACTGAGAAAATTAAAACCAAGATGGCTTAAACAGCTGGTCATATTGGTGAATGAGCCACAGGGTAGTGGGTCAATGTGGCATTGAGTCATTTAGGATACAAGTAATAATGCTTTGGATGGATTTAAATTTCTGAATGCTGGAAAATGGGAGGCCAAGCATTGGAGTGCATATAAATAATCAAGTCAACTATAATCAAGGAATGAGTGAGGGTGTCAGCAGCAGATGAGCTGAGGTGAAGGCAGAGTCAGGTCATGTTGCAGAGTTGAATTTAATGTTATGACTGGATATGTGTTCAGAAGCTGATGTCAGGGTCAGATATGACACTATGGTTAAGATCTAGTTCAGCTTCAGATTGTTTCCAAAGAGGGGACAAGAGTTGGTAGTGAGGGAACAGAGGTTTTGGTAGGCTGGAGGACAATGATTTCACTTTTTGGGTCATTAGAGTTGAAGAGAATTTCTGCTCATACAGTACTTGATGTCTGACAATCGGTATGATAATTCATTGACAGTTTAGGGGTCAACGGAAGTGATGATGAGATAGAATGGGTGTGATTATACATGTTGAATCAGGCACCTTGTTTTGATTGATGGGGAGGCTGCAGAAAGATTTGGACAGTTTAAGAGTTGGGAAAGAAGTGGCAGATGGAATGCAATGTGCAAAAGTGTGAGGTCATGCACATTGGTAGGAAGAATAGAGGCATGGACTATTTTCTAATTGGGGAGAAAATTGAGAAATCTGAAATGCAAGGTGACTTGGGAGTCCTGGTCCAGGTTTCTCCCCACTGACTCCCACAGCTACCTGGAGTATACATTGTCACACACTGCTTCCTGTAAAGACTATATCCCATTCTCTCAGTTCCTCCGTCTCCATTGCATATGTTCAGATGAGGCAAACTTCGACAAGGGAGCCTCTGAAATGTCCATCTTCTTCCTCAACCGAGGCTTCCTAGCACCGTTGTCAACAGTGCCTGACCCAGCTCCCGAACTACCACCCTCACCCCCTCTATTCCGTCCTGCATAAGCAATATTGTCCTTACCTATCATCCTACCAGCATCCACATCTAGAAGATCATCCGACACCATTTCCACCACTTCCAGTGAGATGCAACCACCAGACACATATTTCCCTTCCCTCCCTTGTCTGCCTTCCACAGGGACTTCCCTCCGGGACACACTGGTCCACACTTCCTTCACTCCCAACACCCCTCCATAGCCCTATGGAACCTTCCCCTGTAACCAGCGAAGGTGCAACACCTGCCTATTTACCTCCTCCCTCCCCACTATCCAAGGGCCAAAATATACCTTCTGGTGAAGCAATACTTCACCTGCACTTCCCAGAATCTAGTCTACTGCATTCGCTGCTCACAATGTGGTGTCCTCTTCATTGGGGAAACGAAGCATAGACTGGGTGACTGCTTTGCAGAACATCTACGTTCTGCTTGCAAAAAAAACCCTGAGCTACCTGTTGCCTGCCACTTTAACACACCACTCTATTCCCTGGCCAACATCTCTGTCTCTGGTTTGCTGCAGTGTTTCAGCGAAGCTCAACACAAACTGGAAGAACAACACCTCATTTCCACTTAAGGACCCTGCAGCCCTCCAGGTTCAATATCAAGTTCAATAATTTTAAGGCCTAAACTCTCCCATGTCCCAGCCCCCTACCACACACACCAGCCTTGTTATCACACTGCCTGCCATTACACACTACCCATTGTTAGTCACTGATGGTCCCCATTAACAACTATTCACCCTCCCAGCCAGATCGTAATCAACTCCTTTGTCTATCCAACTGCTCTTCTGTCTCTTTACTCCCAACCCCGTCCCCATCCCTATGTTCTGCATATAAACTGACATTTCCCAGCTACCATCAGTTCTAAGGAAGGGTCACTGGATCCAAAAAGTTAACTCTGATTTTTTCTTCACATATGCTGCCAGACCTGCTGAGCTTTTCCAGCAACTTCTGTTTTTGTACTTGATTTACAGCATCCGCAGTTCATTCGGTTTCTCTTAAGGTAAACTTGCAGGTTGAGTCGGTAGTTAGGAAGGCAAATACAATGTTGGCATTTATCTTGAGAGGTCTAGAATATAAAAGCAGGGATTTACTTCTGAGGCTTTATAAAGCTCTAGTCAGACCACATTTAGAGTGTTGTGAGCAATTTTGGGCCACAAACCTTAGGACGAACGTACTGGCCCTGGAGTGGGTACAGAGGGGCTTCACAAGAATAATCCCAGGAATGAAAACCTTAACATATGAGGAACGTTTGAGGACTCTGGGTCTATATTTGATGGAGTTTAGAAGGATGAGGGGGATCTAATTGAAACTTACAGAATACTGAACATCCTGTACATTGGAAAGATGTTTCTATTGACAGGAGAGATTAGGAACTGAGGGCACAGCCTTACAGTAAAGGAAAGACCTTTTAGAACGAAGATAAAAAGAAACGTCTTCAGCCAGACAGTGGTGAATCTGTGGGATTCATTGCTCTAGATGGCTGTACAGGCCAGGTCATTGAGTATATTTAATACAGATATAAATAGATAGGTTCTTGATTGTCAAGGGGATTAAAGGTTACAGGGAGAAAACGGGAGAATGAGGTTGAAAACTTATCAGCCCTGATTGAATGGCAGAGCAGACTCGATGGGCTGAGTGGCCTAATTTCTGCTCCTATGTCTTATGGTCTTCTGGTAACTTCGGGGGAATATGTAGGGAGGGCCGAGGCTAGACCTTTGGGATATATCACTGCCAATGATATGGGAGCAAAGCTGGTCAGAAGAACTAAGCCAAGAAATTGCAGATGATTGTCTGGCTATGTCTGGACTGATAAAAATGGAACCTATTACATGCCAGTTGTAACCCAGCCAACTGAGTATTGGCTTCAGTGGAGGATGATGTGGCCAACCACATCAAAGGGAATCAATCAGGGGAGGTCATGGAATAGTGGCATTTCTGCTGGATTAGTAATTCTGAAGCCCAGCTAGTGGGTTCAAAGGACCAGATTCAAATCCCATCACAGTAGACAGTGGAATTTAAATAAAATTTAAAAATTTAGTTTTTAAAAATCTAATGATGACCCTGAAATGGTTGTTGTTAAAACACATATGATTTATAAAATGAAATGTGCTATCCTTACCAAGTCTGGTCTAAGTGTGACCCTTCCACAGCAATGTAGTTGAATCCTAAGTGCCCTCTGAAATGGCATCACAAACCACTCAGTTGTATCAAACTACCAGAAAAAGTCTCAAATGAACAAGCTGCTTGGACCACCTAGCACCGATCCGGGCACCGGAAATGACAAAGGCAAACTCAGCACTGAGAACCCTGTGTAAAATCTTCTTTATTAATATCTGGGGGCTAGTGTCAAAATTAGGAGAGCTGCCTCACAAACTAGTCAAGCCTGACAAACTCATTCATATGGAAACATGCCTGTCAGACAATGCCCTAGTCAACACCGGCACCATCCCTAGGTATGTCCAGTCCCACCAGCATAGGTGGTGGTACAGTGATATATAATGGGGAGGGAACTCCCCTGGAAGTCCTTAACATTGACTCGACACTCCATGAAGCTTCATGGGAGCTTGTCAGACATGGGCAAGGAAATCTGTTGATTCCCACATAACTCCTCATCCCCATCCATCTGCTGATGATTCCTTACCATTCATTGGGAATACCACTTTGAGGAAATACTGAGTGGCAAGAGTGCTGAGAGTACTCTGCCCAGGGACATCAATATCCATCACCAAGAACAGTTTGGTCACAGCACTGTTGACCAAGCTGACTGACTTCTAAACAGCATTGCTGTTAGACCGACTCTGTGTCAGGTGGTGAGGGAATCAACAAGAGGGAAAAGTATATTTTACCTCCTCCTCAAAAGTCTGCCTATCACAAATGCAGCTGTCCATGACAGAATCAGATGGTACAATCACGACACAATCCATGTGGAGGCAAAATTTCATCTTCACGTTGATAATACCCTGCATTGTGTTGTGGGACACAATCACTGAGCTAAATGGGGTAGGTTTTGAATGGGTCTAAGCGATTCCACAACCAATGGATCAAATCTAAAATCTGTTGTCATGCCACAGCCAATCATGAATGTGGTGGGCAACTAAATAAAGCAGACGCTCCACAAATAGCTTCATCTTCAATAATGGGACCTAGCACATCAGTGTAGTAGGTAAGGCTGATGGTTTGCAATAATATTCAAATTGAAATTCCAAGTGAAAGATCTATCTTAGCCACCACCTGAAGTCCCCAGCATAACAGATGCCACTTTGGTCAATTAGATTTACTCAAGGTGATATCAAAAAACAGTTGAATATTTAGATACTGTAAAAACTATGGGCCCTTTTATGATACTATGGCTTTAAGAGGTATATATTGTCCTTTTTTTTCTAAGGGGTTTTGAACCATACGTGCTGAGCTATCTCCTCCAAGCCAATAAAGTAAATAGCTTGTGAGGCCTTGAGTATTTTTTTAAAGTTGGAACAATAGAGGCAGCATGAATGAGTGGAGTCAGGCTTGGTACCAGGGTTTTAGCTTAGCTTTCAGTAGTTGTTGTATTTTGAAGCTGGTTGTCAAACTGTGACATCTTTCTGTCTATTACACCTCAAAGCTTGGGTTCTCTTCCTGTTCCCAGAATCACATGTGAGACAGCTTGTTTTACTGAATTTGCCTTTGCCAAGGGTGTGTTTAAAGGATGTTATTATATTGAAACAGTTTGTGTTTGGTAGGTAAACAATCTGTTAGGTTTTCCAATACAGTTAAAGTTAGACCAACTCTTCTTTCTTTTGTTTGTATTTTAGCTGTAGAGTGTATTCTGATGAAAGCAGGGAAGTGAAACCCATTGAATTACATCTGGAACACAACATCTTACACTTGCCTTTAAGTAAGAAAAAAATAGGCTATAGAACGTTTCTGAAGAAGAGTCACTGGACCTGAAATGTGAACTCTGATTTCCATCCACAGGTTCTGCCAGGCCTGCTGAGATTTTCCAGCAATTTCAATTTTTGTTTCAGAAATTCACCAAGTTTCCTTAGACAGCACCTTTCAAATCCATGACAACTACCAGGTAGATTTCCTGGATAAGATGAGCTTGGACAGGGAATGAGGGAAAATAGGGGAGAAAAGTTCATGAGATCAACACACCTAGTAGACGTGAGCAAGCAGGAGGCTGGGACAAGGGGTGCAAAAGACAATTTGCAGGACAAAAAAGAAGCCAAACAAGATGGAGGTCCAGATAGGTGCTGGTGTAGACTGGGCGGGAAAGACTGATATTCTGAAATTTTTACTTCTTTATTTTTCTAATTTATTCCTGTGCTTATAATGCTGGCCTATTTATTTCTTTACTTTTTGGTGGTGGTGTTGACTAGGGCATTGTCTGACAGGTATGTTTCCATATGAATGAGTTTGTCAGGCTTGACTAGTTTGTGAGGCAGCTCTCCTAATTTTGACACTAGCCCCCAGATATTAATAAAGAAGACGTTACACAGGGTTCTCAGTGCTGAGTTTGCCTTTGTTATCTTTGAAATAGTCAGCAGTTTACCAAAGGAGAACCCAACATGATTTTTTATATATATATGTGTTGCAGCCATTTTGATGATTGTAGCACAAGTATTTATCCCTTGGACTTAAAGAAATGAAGATGGTGGATACATCTGGCAGAATAATTAGGAGTGAAAGAGAGTAATCATTTTAATGGGTATTTGCAATGTAGAAGGTATAACTGAGCAGATGGTTACTGAAGAAATGGTGTCATGGTGAACGACCGAAGCTTTGAAAGTTGTAGATCTAAGTGATTTGGGATCATGATTTTTCCTCTGAGCAGACAAGAAGGAAGTACATTTGGGAGGCGCAAGGAGACTGTAGGAGGAGAGGGTTACAAAAAAAAGGTCTGAAATGATGTGAATTGTAATTTCATACAATGGAACCAGAGACAGCGTGTGAGATGGTAATTTCAAGGGAGTAACCAGGACCATAGTTTGAGGAGTTTATGTGGAGAAAGAGAATTGAGGTGAAAAGAGCATGGAGACAATGCATGATGAGTTGAGATGAAGCTCAAAATCAACAAGGATGGGAAATGGTTTGGTGCAAAATCGAGCAGAGAAAACAGTGTTAGTGTCTCAGTGTGAAAACTTGATGTGATATTTGAATGGTCAACAGAAAAGGAAGATTTTAAATGGGAGGAGAGAGGGGTCGAACAAGGTGAGGTTCTCAGAAGAAAAAGTGGAGGTCCAGATAGATGCCGGTGTAGACTGGGTGGGAAAGACTGATATTCTGAACTTATTACTTCTTTATTTTTCTAATTTATTCCTATGCTTATAATGCTGGCCTATTTATTTCTTTACTTTTTGTTGTATGCTAAGAATTTAATCTGAAGTATCTGTAACTAGTTACCTTTACCTAAGATGGCGCAGTAATGCAGTGACTGCAAACTGTTCGCTGTACTCATTTGAGTACATTGACAATAAAGCTAATTCAATTCAAACAGCTGCTGAAGAGAGACAGAGCAATGATTCTGAGAAGAAGGCAGTAGAATTGTTCTGCAATATCTTTTCATGGTCCTAAAAATGTAAATAAATTTATACTATGCTGAACATAATTTATATTCAATCTACATGAAGATAATGCAATTTAGGTTATATCCATTTCCTACTTAGTTAAAATGTTTTGTAATAAGCAAGACATAATACATAATTAATACTGTTTAATGTCATGTGGTACAATAAATATTTAATACTGCAGGATAAATGTTTACTATTCATGATACATTTTATGATAAGTATTTAATAGTTATGCTGTACAACATTTAATAATGTTTGATAAAATGAACCACATTATGAAATATAGGGCCTTGCAGTTCTCAAACACAAGTCCTCAAAGCCTTGGATCCCAACTGTGCTATCATGAAACACTGCTGACTGAGTGGAGACGAATCACAAAACGGTGGAACAAGTCAGTCATGAGACCCAAAATGTGAACTCTGATTTCTGTCCATAGATGCTGCCAGACATGCAGAGTTTCTCCAGCAATTTCTGTTTTTGTTTCAGTCACCTTTGCTTGTTCAAGCATACCTTCTAATAGATCAGATTAGTTACAACTCAATATCATGCATCCCATGTGTCATGTACACCATCAAACATTCCATCAGCCTTCAACTGAAAGCATCAAAAATGAGACCTTATATATAAATAAAAAATCTAGAGAAAAAAATAGCCAATTGATTGACTTTGATTGCAATTGATTATATTACCTTGATTATATTATCATTGGATTCACCCTTAGCACACTGGTTCCAGACACCAATTTTCTTCTGACGATGCCAGATGTATAACACAGTGATTAACATTTATGTTAGAAAAATAATTAAATAATGCTTCCTAATAATCTACAAACTCACTATATAATTGCCTTTCCGTTCCTACAATACTGGTTATTTGCAAATACTGACCAGACATATATTTTTTCCAACCTTCAGCTCTCCACTTAGAATCATAATGCACAGAAGCAGCCATTCAGCCCATCATCCATATGCTACCCCACTTGCCAATTTTCTCTATATTATTACAAATTGAAGATTTATATTTTCCTTTACAGACTTGCTCATTGTGTGCTCACATATTGCCTTTTGCAATATTGTTTTTGTTGTAATTGTTCACTCATCATTCATTATTTCATTGCATAACTTATTCGTAGTTATTCATTGCTTTGGTCACCTGTCTTAGGTTTAGCCCAGCATCTGTACCTGCTGTCCGTAAGTGCTTTTGTATTCGGTAGAGGTCGTCTGCAGAAAAACAAACACAAACAGCAAGAATTAATGTTCTGAAGGTAATCAAAGATAATTTAAAAGCAGTCAAACATTGAAACAAACTGTGAAGAGAAGGCCAAAATGGCAGGGAAGAACTGAAATAAGGGTGCCTGCTGCAGTGTTCCAACAAATTTCAACACAAGCTGGATGAGCAAGACCTTATTTTCTGCTTCTGAACTTTACAGCCTTCAGGACTCAATGTTGAGTTCAACAACTTTAGAGTGTGAGCTTTATCCTTCATTTTGATGACAAACTCATTCTCTCCACACCCAGCTCCAACTCCACGTCTCGCGTGGGTTTTGCTGGTTTTGCCTGCAGCAGATCAGACCCATTTTCTCCTTTTTGCACTTATCATTGACACCTACTTTACCACCATTAGCACTCCCTTTTCCTTTTGCTCTAGGCACTCTCATCATCTGTTCTTTCCATTGCTCCTCCCTTGTTACTAGCAAAAACTCCATCATTTTCCAACCCCTTTCAGTTCTATAGAAGAACTACATTGGACTTGAAAAGTTAACTCTATTTTGCTCTCCACAGATGCAATCAGACCTGCTGAGGTTCTCCAGCATTTTCCATGCTTATTTCAGATTTCCAGCAGATTTCAGATTTTTGCTTTCATTAGAAATGAGGAATGGAGAAGAAATGAATTAAAATAAGAGAAGAGCCAGAAAAAGTGGAAGAAAAATTAACAAGGGCAAAGTAAAAGTAAAACAAAGAATACAAGTCCTAAACTCCAGAGTGAGGCCAGATCAGATACCTTTGTCAGGGATTCATTAAATAGAATGACACCAAGTTCTGCAGAGATGCATTCCATTTTTTTATTACAGGGAAGATGAGTCCTTCCTGTTCTGAGGAAGGGTCACTGGACCTGAAAGGTTAACTCTGATTTCTCTCCACCAATGCTGCCAGATCTGTTGAGCTTTTCTAGCAATTCCTGGTTTTGTTTCTGATTTCCAGTATCCACAGTTCTTTCGGTTTTTATTAAGATGAGTTCTTCCCTTCTTGCAGTCTTCCCTATGTAAAGTTGGCATGTGTGATAGATTACCCAAAATAGCCAAAAGATTCTATCCATTCAATCTTTATCATGAGTGGATTGCCACCTTAAAAAGACATGCCTTCAGAAACAGAAGACTCACCTACCTGTTTTCTTTAGCAGGGACAAAAAAGATTCCATACAGCTCTACACAAGAACACCTTGGAGCAGTCATCACTGAAGTGGTTTTTGAAAGTACTGCAAACATGCCTCATCAGTGGAAATGTCCTCCATCCCTGAAAATTAGGACAATGCTTGTGACTGTCCACTTCAGTGGGTAAAGCTTTCACATCACCATAATGGCAGCAGTACATTGCACATTCCAATTCTCAGAGTTACAGGCCTCTTGTGTAAACACACTTGGAGAGATGAAAGTGAAAAAGACAATTGCCTTGGAGGGTAGTTAATTAGGATGACAGAAAGGGTGGAAGACAAACAGATGCAACAGAGGTGTAAACAATGAATTTACAAGCAGTGAAGTGGTTGCAAGAAAAAGTTACACAAATTATTTTTATTTTGTTTGCATGATCAGCATCATAGGATATAAATGCATATTAAATATTTAGTGTGCAGCATTAACAATTTATCATAGAGAAAACAACAATATCAAAGAGTATTGGCACTGACAGTAAGCCGAGAGCAAGTCATTTTCAGCTTTTCAATTAAGTAAGGTGTATTGGAAATGAATGAGGAGGGGAACTAAAAGCACAAAAGACAATTGAATTCCTCTTTACAAGGGATCCAGTTGTTGCAGACTTCCAAAATAATTGAATCATATTGGGGGATCAGGGGCTTTATCCTGGTTTAGATCTCAAGGCGATCACCACCTCTGCTGTGGTTTGCCCCAGTGCCCCCCCACTGACCACTCTCACATCCCACCAGAAGCCTGGGCCAAGCAGAAATTCACATGAGAGGGGACCTCTATGACTGCTAATTTGATGTGGGTCTTTCCTCTAAAAGGGCAATTGCACCTGATTAGTTAGTCCCCGTAACATGAGAATTATATATGCACTGGGACATTCAAGAAGCATTTAATTCAGCTCTTGGTAGGTGTCTGAAATAAACCATTCAATTACAAACAGCAGTGTGCTTTCATGGATGGAGTCTAAAACCGTTATACCTCCAGGTCACATGCTATAGTAGAGTGATATCTCTTAAAAGTTATGCTGAATACTAACTGTGAGACATAACATAGGAATGGTCCTGTGATATTTTCTGAGACGACCACAACTTCTCCCTTATGGTATTTGCCATCCCCACCAGTATTTGGTACTGGGGAAGGGGTGTTTGAGGTAGTTCGCTGCCACCAATCCTCATTTGTCTTTGCTTTGTCTTGAGCCTCTCTGGTGCTTAGTGGTAGAGGATACACCACCAGAAAGGCAGTGATCTTAGATAATAAAAATGTTTACTGCATCATAACAATAAATACAACCACATTTGGTCAGACAGAATTACTCAGAACTTAGGGAACTGGTACAGTTGCAGCTTCTCCCTCCAAAATCTAGAACTACAACCCCTTTGTCTGCCACACACAGGCTATGTGTGACCTCAGTAGAATGTGTAGCGTCAATGTAACATTATACAACACCCCCAACCTCATGATAGTGATTGTGTAAAAGGTGAATGAAGATTCAGCCCCAAAACAGCATTCCAGAAAGTTTACTGCAGCTTGGAACTTTTATTACCTTGGGCCTCATAGAAAATTTAGCCAGTTTATGCCAGGGTCAAAGCAAGGAGAGTACAGTATGGAAAATGGCTAAATTTGTTGGTGGGCCAGGACTGCTCTTTCTCTTTCTCTTTTCCAGATGTTGACTGAGTTGCTGTGTATATTTTCAGGAATTTTCCCTTTGCAATTCCAATTTTTTGTATTTGTTGTTTTTTTCCTTTCCATGTCATTGTCTGTGAACTTCTGAACAGCCAGCCTCCATTTTGTGATTGGTTAATGGGAGTGGTTTCCTTACACAAGAAACACAATTTAGAGGCTTCATAGATCAAACAGCGAGGTGGTTATTTTTGACTGGCACAGATGTGATGGACTAAAGGGCCTTTTTCTGTCTATTGGTCTCTATAACTCTAAGAATCAATAGGCTCCATTTCCAAGTGATACACCTCTGTTACTGGCTGCTCCAGTCTGCAATCTGGAAAAACTACCACTGATAGGTGTTTGTGCTAGAATTATACATTCAATACGAGCTTAATTGAGTACGTGCTGAATGTATTAATATTCATCATTATAATTGCACCAAGGTGTCTGAAAACATGTCATCCTTAAATACTGTAATATCTGTGACATTATTTGCCATTTGGCTTTTGCACTGACAAGTCTTCCATCAACCATTTGAAGGTATAACCAATGCACAAGAATACACCATAAGGAATATTATTAGTCACAGCAAAATTCTGTGTTTTCATATTCTTTTATTTTATCATCAATGCAATCTTAAAGATAAAAACAATAGGAAGATCAGTCACTTCAATTTACGTATGCAACATTCATGTCATCAACTGGAACAATTAGCAATCCCCACTTTCCACCAATACATTCAACACACCAGAGTTATATTGATAGATAGATAAATAGATTTTTAAAAAGTTATATGATAGATAGATAAATAGGTTAAAAAACAGTTAGATGGATGAATATATAAACTGAAATGGAAATGTATGTCACTTGTTGCTGGTCAGCAGAGGCCTACGTTTCAAAGTCCATTGTATAAATAGACTGTATCCCTGTCCCTTGGCATCTTCAAGATGTCCATCCAGCTGCATCATAAAGGTTCATTGCTCCAAGCACAACACAATGGCCTCTCCTCTGCCAACTCTCCATCATCCACACCACATTCCTCGACCACGTCTACACTTTCCAGCAAAGTTATTGTATAGAATTTCATGTAAATTCAGAGTTTATAGGACACTAAACAATATATTGAGTGTTTTAAGGCTTTCAATCAGCACAGGTCTGACATGGCTGCACTCCATTCTCATTACATCCTGGGCACCGTATAGCTCGGAATGACTCTTTGAATCGGTTGGCAAACATTGAGAGTTTGCTTCCATGGCACAAAGAGCAGGGGACTGATCCTGCCCCACCGCACTGCAGGCATGCAGGTTCCGATTCACCGTCCTGAAATAAATTTAGGTCAGGAATTAGTTACAGACAGGTATTTTGTTGCATACAGGTAACCTTTTAATATGTGTAAGTGCTTTCTACTTCTTCTTATAGAGTCATAGAGTTGTACAACATGGAAACAGAGCCTTCAGTACAACTCGTCCATACCGACCAGGTATCCTAAATTAATCTAGTCTCATTTGCCAGCATATGGCCCATATCCCTCTAAACCCTTTCTATTCATGTACCCATCCAGGTGCCTTTTAAACGTTGTAATTGTAGCAGCCTCCAGCACTTCCTCTGGTAGCTCATTCCATACACCACTCTCTGCATGAAAATATTGTCCCTTAGGTCCCTTTTAACTCTTTCCCCTCTCACCTTAAACCAACGCCTTCTAGTTTTGGACTCCCCTACCCTGTGAAAAAGACCTTGGCTATTCACCCTATCTACATCCCTTATGATTTTATAAGGCTCTATAAGGTCACCCCTCAGCCTTTGATGCTCCGGGGAAACGGCCCCAACCTACTCAGCCTCTCCTATTGTCTGAAACCCTCCAAACCTGGCAATACCCTTGTAAATCTTTTCTGCACCCTTTTCTTCTATGTCTCTCTATTCCATTGCCATAAATTGAGCAAAACACCTTAAAAAAGATCTCTTTGTGATGCTTGTAGAAATGCTACTGCACATCTAGCTCCTGAGAATTATTTAAGTACGTTTCTTCCCATCTTTGCTCCTTCCACGTGGGGAAACATTTATTTCTTCACTATTTGATGACATAGCACTTTCCTTTGGTCTGCTGTTTAGTTTCTGTAATGCATTCCCTGAAAGCCAGCTTCCTTGAACATTAAAAACCCAATGAAAGATCAGCAACCTGAAATACTAACTCAGATACTGCTTGACCTGCTGACATGTCCAGCATTTTCTGTTTCGATAATCAGAACACACCTTTCAACGTCATTCCACGAATCTCAACAGGTTTCTCTAACTCTCCTACCATTACATCAGTGGAAGATCAGCAGAAATCTTAGAGTCAAGAGAATGAAAACCTCTATTAACAAATTCCACACTAACAGGATCATTTTCTCTTTATAATTTGTCTGGTTAGCTTAACACTTTGCTGTACTGGACTAGACCTGGACCTCAAATATAAGAATAGCATTGCGGGATATCACACCACTGATTTGCTAAGTGTCAGTAGAGGAACACATGTTTATCATTGCAAAACAGATTAGTCATTTATACCCCTTCTTCAGGGCTTCCATTCATATTCTCCTGAAGTTACATTAGGAAATCAGATCACTAATGTCAGATATTCCAATTCCTAATTATCAGAGTTCTGGGTTTATTCAGTGTAGATTGAGCAGGATGATGAAACTATAGCTTTGAGAACAGGTATGTGATACTGACATTATATTGGAACAGAAAAAAAACAATAAATAGATTTAATAAAAGCTATTAAAATCAAGAAGTGTTTTGATGGACTGATTATTTCTCTTTGTATGAGAGTTGATTAAAAGAAGCTACCGGTTTAAATCATCCCTTAGAGATTGAGGAGTGGAGTAAAATAAAATTTCTTTCCATAGAAAGTTAAAGGACCATGAATGCTTTTCCCTGGGAGAGGTTGAGGCATAGACTATCTGTTTTAAGCAAACAAGGAAAAAACTAAAAGGAAGAACGAACACAGAGGAATGAGATGTGCCATGGATTATTGTAGCAAAATGTTAGGGCTGACATAATGAGGGAGTTAATATCTTATGTGCTGTAAGTTCCAATATAATGTTTCATTTTATTTATTTTGATGTATGTAAGTAACCATAAATTGTACTTGCATCTCACACGGATTGTAACTTTAACAATTTGACGTATGTCATTTGTATTCTTAATCCTGTTTATCTGACGTAACACCTCAGATACCTGTCAGACACCTGTTTATCTGATGTATTAACTGCACAGAACCACAGAATTGTAATGCTGCAGAAGAAGATCATTTGGATAATTGTGCTTGCACCAGTTCTATTACCTAGTGCCAATCTTCCACCTTTTCCACATAGCCCTGCAGAACATTTCTATCCAAAAACCATCAATTGCCCTCTTACATGCCACTATTGAATGTGCCTCCATCACATTTCCAGGCAGTGTATTCCATATCCTAACCACTTTCAATGTGAACAAAGTTTTTTTTTCTCACTACACCATTACACAATATTTTAAATATTTGCCCTCTTGTACTTTTTCTCTTTTATGAGTGGGAACAGCTTCTCCCTATCTAATCTATCCTGTCCGCTCATGGTTTTGAAAACCTCTATCAAATCTCCTCTCAGCCTTCTTTTCTCCAAAGAGAACAGTCCAAACATGGCTTAGTTGATATCACTCTTGATGTGAGACACAAGATTGTGAATTTAAGTCCAAGTCCATGACTTGAGCATACAAAAGCAATATTAATTGAGATCCTAAAGAACAGCTTCATTGGTTCAGTGAGAAATTAATCATAATAAGGCACTGTGCAATGAAGAACGAATCTGCACCTGTCCATGACAACATTCCTACTTCAACCAGCAACACTAAAAATTGATTTGCAATTGACCAAATTGTTGCTGGTGGGATCTTCTGATTCTCAAAATGGCTGCCTGCCTTCCTGAAAAGCAGCAACCACTATATAATTAATTGTATGTGATATGTTTTAGAGCTGTGATAACATACTACATGTATGCTAATCCTTGTCTTAACATCTCACCTGATTCATGTTCGCTTTCTTCAAAGCAAGATGGTGAAAAGCTTACCCTATCAGCCACTGCTCAATATTATTGACTTTTACATTAGGCCAACAGAGGTTAGTTCCTAAATAAAAATAAATAGGACACAACAGACAAAAGAAAACAAAACCTAATTATCTTAGTTTTGTGATGTCTTATTCTTATATTTTTCCCACAACACAGACAAAAGGACCTAACATCACACTTTATAAGTTCTGAAACAGAATTATATGGTGACTTGTGATGGGCTGTTTAAAATCCTAACCTTCCCGATTCAATATCATGATGAAAATGAGCTTCTCTTTTACACGAATCTGTTTTGTTTGGAAACAAAATGAGAGAATCACACTTCGGATTCAACCAAGTTAGAAGTAAGTATTGAGACATTTATCACATAGTGATCAATCTTTCATGAGAATTCGGCATCCAACCCTTCTAGAACATTACCAGGCAGGACTTTTAATAACTTACTGAAAATTAAGGGATCTAATCTATTCCAATTAAATGACCACCAAATGGAATTTCAATTTACAAGATTATTATTCTACTCCCAAAGAGGAAGGTTAGATGAAGAATCAATTAACCCAGATGGATCAATAACCTGAACAAGTAGAGTGAGTATATTAAACATATATAATATAACAAAACTGATATCAATGTTGAAACAATCAAAATATTTCAAGCCTTTGAACATTAGGATTATTTAAAAAAGATCTTTTATGTTTTGTTAATTCACTGAATAATTTATCTTAAGACTTTCTTTAATTTAAATTAAGAAAGTCGTATAAAGTACCTCAGCTGTCCCTAACTGCTTTTCACTGCTTTCTTCAGCCTCTTCCTTTCTGCCCAAGTTTGCTGTATTTTCAGAGATCAGCTGAGTCTGGAGAAGTTTACTTATGAGCTTTCTCTGAGTCGGTGGTGCCTTTATGATCCTGAGGTTGCTTGTATAGATGATAATTTTTCCAAAATTCAGTATTGTTGACAACTAGGAATGCAGAGATATGTTGTATAACTTATACTGACATTGCACTACCACTGGCAATATTTTATTAATGCAAGATTATAGATTAATTCCTTGTTTGAAATGCTTTCAACAGAAAAGCACTCTATGTTGATAAAGTTACATCAGTTGTAATTACATATCAACTAGACAGCTAACGTAAAGACTAAACCATTGTCAAAAATGCTGCATTAGCATACAAAGTTTTTTTAAAAAACACAGACTAGAAGTGAAAATTACTGTTATGTTTAATGTTCTCGTATCAAGTTCCTCTCTCCACTTTTTTAAAGGAGACATGAGTCCTTTTAAAACCAAAGCGACAACTTATTGATTCTGTTTAAATAACAGAGTAATTTAAAATAAATATTCAAAGCATTCACATGATAACATTGATCATTATAATTTTCAAGCTATATCTGTAAGTTTAATCTTGACTACAGTTTGTATCAGGGAAATTGATTTTTATTGACAGCAACAAATTATTTCTTCAGAACCCATTATGTACAAAGAGGCTTCTTACAACATTTTACAGGGCAATAAAATTCATGTGGACATTGACTGTCTCTGGGTCCATGTATATAGATCGTTAAAATGTCATGGACAGGAGTAAAAACTAACTCAAACTGGCCAATAGAATACTGACCTTCATATTGAGGAGATTACAATACAAGGGTATAAAAGTCATGTTCCAGCAATACAAAAGCTCTGATTAGACCATGTTGTGAGATGACTCCTCACCATATTGTCTTAGCTACTGGGTAGGAAATGCCACCATCCTCTTTCCTGGTTGGGACCTGTAGAGTACCCTTGGTCTAAATGGTTGAAGGAAAACCATTTAGTATTTTAATGAGAATAGGCTCTTGTGTTCCACAAGATGTGGCTTATTGCACAATAGTAATGATGTACAAGCTACGCCGATGTGACTGATGTTTTATAAAAACTATGAGAAAGACCAAATTGGTAGCTCTCCCTCCACTCAGGTCCTAAGCTGTTCCATATGACATTCCACAGAGAGTGGTGTTTAAATCACTCAACAACATTAACCCTTTCAAAATCTTATACCCCAATACAACAGACTGCACTTAAAATACTTCAGCAGTTCTAGCTAGCACACGTTAGGATAGTTATGTTGACCTTGGATTGAATGCAATTTAAATTTACCAGAATTATACATTGATTCCAAGGCAAAAATTACAAGGATAGAGAACACAAACTAAGGCTGTATCACCTGTAATTTTGATGATTAAGTGATGACTTAATCAAAGTCACCAAGATATTTGTGAAAAAGTGAAAATATTACTGCTGGCTGGAAATTTAAGAATAGGGAACATAGCCTAAAAAAACACAGTAAGGTCTATTAGAAGTGTAGTTAAGAAACCTTATACACAAAGTATATTAGAAATGCTGGGTCAATTGAAAATTTTAATGTGGAAATTGATTGATTTTTTTAAATGAACTGTATGGATGGCCAAGGTGAATAAAAGGGCAGCCACAGATGGTAAAACAAAAGGATTAGACAATGACAGTGATCCATGTCCCAATAATATTTTGAAACAAAGAGGTTAACAGAATCACAGAAGTATTATGACGTAAAAGAACGACAATAGAACTATTGTGCCTGCACTGGCATTAAATGAGCATCATTGCCTCATGCCAGTTCCCTGCGTTTTCCTCATATCCTTGCACATTATTTTTATCTAAATGATCATTTAATTCCCTCTTGAATGCTTCAACTGAATCTCCCTCCACCTCATTTCCAGGCAGTGCATTCCATACTTTAAGCATTCACCAAATATGAAAATGTTTATCCATACTTCATGCTTGTTCCTTTTGAAGATCAGTTTAATCTACACCCTTTTGTCCTTGCTCCTTTTACAATCAGGAACAGTTTACCATTAGACTACTCTATCCAGCCTGCTCATGATTTTGAAAACCTCGAACAGAAATCCTCTTAGCTTCTTGTCTCCAAGGACAATAGTTGCAACTTCTTCAAAGTACCCTCATCCTTGAAGTTTCTCATCCCCGGAACCATTGTTATAAATCGCTGCTGCACTCTCTTCAAAACGTTCACATCCTTCCGATAATGTGGCATCCAGAACTGTACACAGTATCCCAGATGAGGTTTAACAAGTGTCTTATATAAATTCAACATCAACTCTTTCCCTTTGTCCTGTATGCCCCTATTAATAAAACCAACAATGCTTCACTTACTGTGCTCTCTATCAACCCTGCCACCTTCACTGATATGTGCACATATACACCAAGGTCTCTCTGCTCCTGTACACCCCATATTTTGTATTGTCTTTCATTGTTCTCCCTACAAAAATGCATCAATTCACACTTCTACAACGTGCACTTACTTGCAGTCTGCTTATTAGACTGGAAAACCTGAAGCTATTGTGGCTGTATGGGAACTTTTTGCACAGGAAAGTGGATAACCATGTAAGTTGTAAAGCAGAAACCTAAAGGATGGTGTATTATCACTCTGAAACTGGAGGGAAACTGGAGGAATGAGCATTGAGGAAATGCTAGATGAGCTTCTGAAGGCTGCATGAGAAGACTCTATACTCATGATCCAGGTAGGTGTGAATAGCATAGGAAGCAATAATAATTGACTCAAAAGAAATACATCATAGGAAAGGAAGTTATTTATCACAGAGCTCAGAAACTGACAAAGGAGATTGGTCTGGTACTAACAGTCATTAGTGGGATTGATGATCACTGAGTGTTCCGAGTGGAGTAGAAACTAACCAACATGAGAACTATAGGCCTATTAGCTTCAATTCAACATTGTACAAAATATGAAATTACTTATCAATTAGTAGAGAATTATCTGTTTGATAATCCAGTAGACAACAGCAATCGATTCAGAAAGTACAGATCTATGGAGCAGAAGTAGGCCATTCATTCCCTTGGGCCTGCTTTACTATTCTAGGTCATGGCTGTCTCAATGCTTTATTCCTGCATTATCCCCATATCTCTTGATGTCATTACGGACTAGTAACCTATCAATTTCTGTCTTGAACTTCCTCAATGACTGGCTTTCACCACCATCTGGGTCAAAGAATTCCAAAGATTCACCATAGTTTGAGCGAAGAAGTTCGTCATCATCTCAGTCCTAAATGGTGAGTGTTTTATTCTCCTGGTTCTGGACACCACAACCAGTGGCAATATTCGTTGTACATTGACTTTGTCTAAGCCCTCTAAGAATGCTATAAGTTTCCATGAGATCAGCTCTTACTATTCTCAATTCCAGAGAACACAATCTCCTCAATCTCTCGACATAGTGCAATCCTACCATCCCAGGAATCGGCCTGGAGAATCTCTACTGCATTCTCTGCAATGGCTAGTTCATCCATCTGTAGGCAAGAGAGCCAGAACCACACACATTAGTCTGGGTGCCATCTCCACACATCCTGCCTGAACAAACTCATTGGCTTGGTTGTTGAAATGATGTCCCATTTAGACAATAGAAAGTCTCATGATAGTGCATAATTTGGCTTCCAAAAGGTGCAATGTAAACACCTCTTGCATATCCTAATTTAAAATGTGCTTTAAAGGGAGCATCAAATTCAAATCAACAAATTCATCGAGTCAAAGTGGAATGAATAACTTACCTTGGAACGGGTTGCAGTCAGGTCAGTGAATAGGTTCTGTTCACCTGTCATACTGTACCTATCTCCATCTCTGAACACATTTATTCTCTGTGCTAATAAACGTGTTGAAGAAGGGTAAGCTGGGTCCCAGCATTCCTGTGCTACAGCTCGGCTGATTTCATATCTCTCACTCCGTCGTGTTTTCAATGACCCATGGTGGCCATCGTCCTCAGGTTCTTCCGACTCTGACCCATCATCATAAACCTGCTTCAGCACACGACCACTGTAAGAAGAGGAGATCCGGAATCTAACTTTCCTGGGCTTAGGTTCACACTTCTTACTGAACTTACTGCAGAGTTCCTCCATTCGCAATGTAACTGCAGAAACGTCTGATTAAGAAAAGTCCACAATCTGCCTAGAATTTAGAACTAATTCACAGAGAGTGCTGTAGCTTCAGCCGCCTCTGTTCTTTCGCTTCCTTGTAATGTATAATTCAGTGATGAGATCATTTGTACGAGGCTGACACCACCCTAATTAAACAATTACATGAGTGTGTAAGTATCTACAACACTGCAAGGCAATTTATCTTAGGCAGCAATTGAAAAAATGTGTCTTTGCTGGAACTGTACTATTACATTCATTTTGTTAATTACATACCTGAATACACACACTTTGGCTGCAGCACAATACACCTCTGTGTGTGTGTGTGTGTGTGTTGCATTAGCAACATTGTTCTTTTGTGTGGATTTGGGTTTTGTATTTTTCCACTAATCATTGTTCTCTGCCTTTATTGAAAGCTTGACTTAGAGTAACAGGTGCTGTCCAACATTTGGACATGTCTACAAATTTTCATTTGAAATCATTTATTTTCTTTGTCCCTCCCCAGTCCATTTTGATCGATGCCATTATTGTTGCTCATCAGATTAGATTTTGAAACCATGTAGCAATGTAATATGGGTCATTGTGAGTTTATAGTTCATTTAACCTCTTTCTCTGAATTCTTTTGTAGTCATTGGAAGTAAAGACCTGAAGAAATGACAAGCGGGCAGCCGATTATGTGATTGACATTATAAACTAGACCTTCTTGACATGTCTGCAGCCTCTAACATGTAAAATCACACAACGTCAAACCCTGCCTCAATGCATTTCTTGCTAAAACCATCATTCATGCCTGTTGCTAGCTCTAGGCTTGGCTTCAGACAGTCAATTAGCTCTGTTAACTGTATGGTTGTGTGGGGAGGAACAGAATATAATCAAAGTGTGTGTTCAAGCCCTGTACTGTTTGAGGTGGTTCTTGGGGTTGACATCCTCACATTACCCATTGGGATATCATGATATAAACCATGATGTTTTATATTCACCTGTGGGGTGAGGATGCTGCTGGCTGAGCCAATTTTATTGTCCATTCCTATGGGCCCTTGAGAAGGTACACTACTGCAACTACAGACAGGCAATAAATGCTGGCCAGCCAGCGACACCCCACATCCCATGAATGAACAAAAAAATGCAGTGGTAAGCTGCCTTCTCCAGCTGATGCATTCCATATGCTGTTGGAAGTCCCACAAAACCACTGGGGAGCAAATTCCAGGATTTTGACCCAGTGACAGTGAAGGAACAGCGATATATTTTCAAGTCAAAATGGTGAGGGGCATGGAGAGGAATTTGCAGGTGCACATGTTCCCATGTATCTTCAGCCTTCATCTTTCTATGTGGAAGTGGTCATGGGTATGGAAAGTGCTGATCTTTGGTGAATTTTTGTGGTGTAGTTAGTACACACTGATGCTACTGAACATCAGTGGTGGAGGGAGTGGATGTGTGTGGATGTGCTGCCAATCAAGCAGTTTACTTTATCCTGCATAGTGTCAAGTTTGGAACTGCACCCATCCAAGTAAGTAGGGAGTATTCCATCACACTCCTGACTTGTGCCTTGTAAACGGTGGACAAGCTTTGAAGAGTCAGAAAATGAGCTACTTGCTTCAGGATTATTAACCTCTGAGCTTGGTCTTGTAAACACTCAGGTTATACAGTCCGAATCAGTTTCTGGTCATTGGTAACCTCAAGATGTCGATAATGGGGGATGCAGCGGTGATAACACCATTGAACGTCACGGGAGGCAGAAGAATTGAGATGGTCATTACTCAACATTAGTGTGGCATGAATGTTATTTGCCACTTTTCAGCTCAAGCCTGGAAATTGTCCAAGTCTTACTGCATTTGAACGTGACCCGTTTCAGTATCTGAGGAGTCATGAATGGTGCTGAATATTATGCAGTCATTGGCAAACATCCCAGTTTATGATGAACAGAAGGTCATTAATCAAGCAATTGTAGATGGTTGGGCCCAGGCACTACCCCGAGAAATACCCACAAAGATGTCCCGTAGCTGAGATGACTGACCTCCAACAACCACAGCCATCTTCCTTTGATTCCAACCAGTGGAGAGTTTGCCCCTTGATTCCCATTCCCTCCGGACTTTCTCGGTCTCCTCAATGCTATATAGTCAATTCTGGCCTTGATGTCGGGGGTAATCTCACCTCACCTCTGGAATTCAACTCTTTTGTCCATGTTTGAACCAAGGCTATAATGAGGTCAGGAGCTGAGTGGGCCTGATGGAACACAAACTGGGCGTTACTGAGCAGGTGCTGCTTGATAGCATGGTTGATAACACCTTTCATCATCTTACTGATGGTCAAAAATAGATTGATGAGGTGGTATTTGGCTGGCATTGGATTTGTCCTGCTTTTTGTGCACGGGACATACCTGGATAATTTATCACATTGTCAGATACATGCAAGTGTTGTAGCTGTTCTGGAGCAGCTTGGCTGGAGGTGCAGTAAGTGCTGGAGCATAAGTCTTCAATACTAATGCTGGAATGTTGTCAAGGTCCACAGCCTTTGCAGTATCTAATGCCTACACATATTCCTTGATATCAAGTGAACTGAATCAAATTGGCTGAAGACTGGTATCTGTGATGCTGGGGACCAGTGGAGGAGGCCAAGATAGATCATCCACTCAGCACCACTGGCTGAAGATTGCTCCAATTGACTTCAGAGCAATGATAAGCACCAATGCACCACCACATGAAAAGAAACTCTGTTATCCTACTCCTGCCTTTTGACCTCATGAATCACTTCATGGAGGATGGCTGCCCTGTTGAAATGGGTACTTTCCACTTTGCAGAATCCTGAATCTCCAAACCCAACTGTTTCTTGTTGCCCATATCCTGAACCTGTGGGCATTTGTCATCCCACCTCATTGGTTGTTTCCATGGGATCGTATGCAGCCCATTGTTAATCCATGTGATCATATTCTTCTACTCAAACTGCCAGCAAATCTCTGCTGAACTGTGTAGACTCTCGACTTAATCACATTGATTAGGTTGGATACCTGCATTCACCCCTTGAGATTGCTTTACTGGTGAACACAATATGATCAATTTCCCAGTCATACTCCCGGAGTATTTTCCTAACTTGGCATGGGCCCTGTCACTAATATTGATGATTCTTCTTGGAAGGTAAGAAATTAAACATGCTACTTAAACTTGTCCTTTCTCAGCATCTGATATCAGATTTGAGTCTGCTAAAATGATTCCTTCCTGTTGTGTTGTTATCTGAATAACTTCAGTCAAAGAGCTCCAATGGGATATACCACTCACTCGCTTTCTATCATTGGCATCTTGTGCAAAACATACTGTTTCTTGCCTTCTGAACTTCATTCAGTGATGATAAGAGATGAAAACATTTTTGCCAACCTGATGTAGCCACATGTTTCCACCCTGTTGACAGAATGAAATAATTCTCTTATGCCAACATAAAAATCTCAATGGATTCGATCCTTTTGGACCTAATCAATGAGTTGAAGTCGAGAGTCTACACAGTTCAGCAGAGTTTGCTGGCAGTTTGAGTAGAGCTATGAAACGTTCTAATAGTTGTGCATGGATCAGTTGTTCACTATATGATATTTCCTTGACCCCATGCTTCCTTGAACAGTTGTAGCATGACTGGCTGTTTCTTGGCTAGTTGTCTATTGATTGTAATTAGTTTAACTTCTTCCACAACTTGAAGCAGATTAAGGACAAGACATGTACCTCAGCACAAGAGTAAGAATTCCTGTTTGTAATGTTCATAAATATTCTCTATTAACTCACACCTTGTGCTAAAAATTTGCTTGTAGCTTTAATCTTAAAAACTATACCTCCAATGTAATTGCACTGTTATAGGCTGTAGCTATAATTTTCAGCCATGGTGTACAATCCAAAAATATAATAACCCTCACACCCTATCAGGCTAAAAATTACTAAGATGCTGATTGACATAAATATCTTGTTGACAAAGTATTTGTCTTGGATCACTTTTTTTTCTCCTAGAAATACCTTTGACTCTTCATCCCTGATCACAGAATTACAGATTTGTTACAGTGTAGAAGAAGGCCATTTCACCCATCACGCCTGCATTGGTTAAAAACCGAAAGCACTGCGGATGCTGTAAATCAGGAACAAAAAACAGAAGTTGCTGGAAAAGCTCAGCAGGTCCGGCAGCATCTGTGAAGGAAAAAACAGAGTTAACATTTCGGGTCCGGTTCTCAGGAAGGGTCACCGGACCCAAAACGTTAACTCTGTTTTTCCCTTCACAGATACTGTCTTGAGCTTTTCCAGCAACTTTGTCTTATGCCTGCATTGGTTCTCTGACCTAGTGCCAATCTCCTGCTTTTTCCCCATATCCTGGAACACATATTTCTATCTAATGCCCTCTTGATTGCCTCAGTTGAATCAGTTCCCACCATGTTTTCATGTAGTGCATTCCATACCCTAACTACATGGTTTGTGAAAATGATTTTCTCTTATATAACTTTTGCTTCATTTATGCATCACTTTAAATCAATGTCCGTTTGTTCTTTATTCTAAAGCTCAATTTTCTCCAACCATAACCCCCACTCACAGACAGACACAGTTAATGGGTAAACTAAAAATAAAATAAAAGAATTGGAATTTGCCTGTTCAATATACAGCTTCAAACGATGGCTGTTCACAGGTGAGTAGAACTGTATATCTTTCCTGAATTCTGAAGTCACTAGATAATGCAAACAGTTTCAGCAGATTTCTAAACATGTTTACTTATTTCTTACAGACTGGGATAGCTTTCCTCAGAACATTCAACAATTTGATAACACAACAGAAAAACTATAGAGAGAGCAAAACATGGCAGCAGCCTTTGGAAACTTCCAAAACTTATACTCCCGCCAAAAGACCAAGTCAGAACCAGTTTTTCCTCTTTCTAACCAACATTCTCTGTGGTTGGCTGATTAGTACTGGGACCCCCTTGATTGACCAGTTTAACACTCAACCAGCTGCCAGCCTGAAGCATAGTAACCACATGGTCCATCTAGAGTGTTCTTAGATCAATAATTAAGTTAGTTCCCAGGCCAGTTCCCAATAGCAAACATTGGTCTTTGTTCTCTTCTCTTTTAAAATAAGTTGCTTTTCAAAGTTCAATTCTTAACTTTAACTTGCAGTTCCAAACTAAAACAATGAGAAAAATAAAAGAAAAACAGTAAGGATATCTACATGGATCACTAATACTGATAATCTATTCTGCTTCCAATCTTCTGATTCACTCTCACTATCTGAATGGTTTGCTCCAAAACCAAATCTTCTTTGATTTTTTATATTATTCACAGGGATGTGGGCATTACTGACTAGTCAGCATTTCTGCAGCGCATCTTGTAGATGGTGCCCAATGCTGCTACTGACGCTTGTGGATGTGGTACCAATTAAGCAGGCTGCTTTGTCCTGGGTGGTGTCAAGCTTCATGAGTGTTATTGAAGCTGCGTTCATCCAAGCAAGTGGGAATATTCCACCAAACTCCTGACTTGTGCCTTGTAGATGGTGGACAGGCTTTGGGAAGTCAAGAGGTGAGTTACTCACTGCAATATTCCTAGCCTCTGACCTGCTCTTGTAGCCACTTTGTTTATGTGGCAAGTTCAATTGAGTTTCTGGTCAAATCTAACTCCCAAGGTATTGATAGTTGGGGGATTCAGTGATTGTGGCACCATTGAATTTCATGGGGCTTTCTAGGGTATATAGAGTCATAGAGTCATACACATTGGAAACAGACCCTTTGGTCCAATGAGTCCATGCCAACCATAATCCCAAGCTAAACATGTCCCACGGGCCTGTGATTGGCCAATATCTCTCCAAATATTTCTTATTCATGTACTTTTCTAAATGTCTTTCAAATGTTGTAACTGTACCTGGATTCGCTACTTTCTCTGGAAGTTCATCCCACATACAAACCACTCTCTACGTAAAAAAAATTGCCCCTCGTGTCTTTTTTAAATCTTTTTCTCTCACTTTAAAAATATACCCCTAGTCTTGAAAACCCCCATCCTAGGGAAAAGACACCTGCCATTCACCTTATCTATATCCCTCATTATTTTATAAACCTCTGTAAAGTCTGCTCTCAACCTCCTACATTCCAGTGAAGAAATGTTCCAGTCTATCCAGCCTCTCCTTATAACTCAAACTCTGCATGCCTGGCAACATCCTGGTAAATCTCTTCTGAACCCTCTCCAGCTCAATAATATCCTCCCGGCAACATGTTCAACCTCTACTTTAATGTGTAGCTCTGAAATAATTCAATATCTTAAGATCTGTTTTCTCTGAGATGCCAAAGTCTGCGTTCTATTTTTCCCACCTCTGAAATTAATCTTCCCAACAATATTATTTCTGTTTGCTATGTCTTCCTAACTTGATTATTTATTTTCTTAACCTTAAAGGTTTTTAATTCTGCTGTATCTCTGTGATGCTTTATTCCCATTTCTTCAAAGGATTCCAACCTGCAGTATAAAAATGTTGCCACCCATGCACGGCTGTATTGGAGATTTTCCCATCATTATGTGGTCCAAATTCACAATTGCTGCCTTTTGCAATTATTATGGAGAATACCTATCTTCTGTGAGTATGATGGAGGATTCCGCCTGTTTCCAAAAACAGTGAATGATTCCCATCTTTTTAACAGCTTAATAAATGATTCCTCCTCTTTAATACCTTTCCTGAATAGGTCCTCCGGCTGTGATCTTAAAGACAATGCAGTTCTCTCAAAGGCTTCATTCAATGAATCCTGCTCCCTGTAATTTGGAAGATAATTCCTTTCTCTTAACAGCTTCAGAGAATGAATCCCACACTTCACTGGTCTATATGATGAATCCTGTACTCTTTCCCCAGATGATTCGCGCTGTCTGTAGTGTTTCAATTATCCTCGTTGCCTTACTAGCTTTTCTTTCTGGATGAGACCTGCAGTCAGTTGTCTTAATAAATGCTGCCCACATTTACCGTAGTTGAAATAATGGATCTCCTGCTTTCATGTGCAGTTTCAATAGCCTGCTAACTTATGTTAGACTTTGTTTGCTTAGCCTTCTAAATTGCTTAAGTATTGCTTTAATGCTAGCTTCACAACATTCCTAGTGTTGTTTTATAATTACTTCTGTAGCCCTTTGTTTTCCTTACCATAGTCAGGCCACATGATGCCTATTTACTACGGTGGCAACACAAAACTTGCATCTGCATGTCTTGTGATAACAAGGTGTAGAGCTGGATGAACACAGCAGGCCAAGCAGCATCGTAGGAGCATATGATGCTGCTT
>NC_063343.1:56614682-56698707 GCF_021869965.1 Rhincodon typus | reverse complement strand
TCCTACTATCTCTCATCCAAGATGGTTGTCTTTTTTTTAAAATTCAGTTTGTTTTGTACCTAAGTAGGCACTGGAGAATAGAGACTTTGTATACTTTTCAATGTTCTCCTGTCCTTCTGTACTTGAGTACACGTGACAATAAAACTTAATTCTAATTCTAATTCACTGCTCGCCATGTTGCATGAGCGGTCAAACTAAATCAATACCACTCTTTGCTATTTTAGAAAGGTGGATCCTGATGACAGTCACCTTGTTAAAAGATATAGCTGGTAGAATTGCTGCCAACATCATCATTTTAAATCAGCGATGAAAGGGCTTGACTGTTCTAGTGTTCTCAAGGAGTGACTAGTGTTCAACTCTGACCACATCTGGAATACTGTCAACAGTGTTGGGACCCTTATCTAAGGAAAGATATACCAACATTGCAGGCAGTTCACTAGTCTGATACCAGTTATGGAGGGAGTGTCTTATGATGACAGGTTGAGTAAGTTGGACCTGTACTTGTTGCAATTTAGAAGAATGATAGTGACCTTATTGAAACATCCAGATCTGATGGAGAAAGGTTATTTTCCCTTGTTGAAGAGTCTAGGACCAGAGGATATAATCTCAGAATAAGGGGTTTCACATTCAAGACAGAGATGAGGAGGAATTTCTCTCTTAGAGAGCAATGAATCTGCGAAATTCTTTACCTCAGAGAGCTGTCAAAGCTGTATTGTTAAGTATGTTTAAGGCTGAGACAGGCAGATTTTTAATTGGTAAGGGAATCAAGGGTTACAGTGAAAAGGCAGGAAAGTGGAGTTGAGGATTATTAGAGATAACAAGGTGTAGAGCTGAATGAACACAGCAGGCCAAGCAGCATCAGAGGAGCAGAAAAGCTACGCTGTGTTCATTCAGCTCTACACCTCGTAATCTCAGATTCTCCAGCATCTGCAGTTCCTACTATCTTTGAGGATTATTAGCTCAGCCATGATCTTATTGAATAGTGGGGCAGACCCAACAGGCTGAATGGCCATCTTCTGTCCCTACGTCTCATGGTCCTGAGGAAATCCATTTGGAAGTTTGTCTGAAACAATATGTAGTTTATTGCAGAATAGCAATCAAGCTCAAGATGGGAATGATAGACATTTTTACTGAGGCTAAATGGGATACATAGATGGCAGGACCATCTCCTTCAAGATCCAGAGCTGTTCTCCCACACAAGTCCATATGGCATTGTTATATTGGGTTAGTACTTCACTCCCTTGTATTAACCCTTTCAGAGCCTAAAACTTTATGCAACACTTGCTTCTAAAGCACTTGCCTCATCACTTGTGTTCACTATTCTCTTCACCCACTTTATCAAAGCCTGTCAGCCTGGTTTTTCCTTCTCAGCTTTACTCTCCTCCCCCTGAAAACGCAGACTTACCTCAATGTCCAGCACCAGTGACTATCTCCATTGGGAAATTCATGCAGTCCCAGCAGTAGTCACTGCTCCCGGTGGCGCTGCTGGGACCAGAGAGCTGCCAACCAATTTGATAGAGATAACTCAGTGTGGAGCTGGAGGAACACAGCAGACCAGGCAGCATCAGAGGAGCAGGAAAGTTGGTGTTGCGGCTCGGTACCCTTCTTCAGAAATGGGAAGGGGGAAGGAAGCTCTGAAATAAATAGAGAGGAAGGGTGATGTTGGGGAAGGTAGATGGGATGGTGATAGGTGAGTGCAGGGGTGGGGATTGGTCAGTGGGGTGGGAAGGGCAGCTAGGTGGGAGAAAAGATAGACAGGTTGTGTCAGGTCAAGGAGGTGGGGATGAGAGGGAGGGTGGACATGGGATGAAGCCTGGGGGTGGGGAGATTCTAAAACTGGTGAAATCCACGTTTAGGCCATCGGGCTGTCGGTTCCCGAGGAGGAATATGAGGTGCTGCTCCTCCAGTTTGCGGGTGGTGTCATTGTGACACTGGAAGAGGTCCAGGATGGACATGTCACCCAGGGACTGGGAAGGTGAGTTAAAATGGTTCGTGACTGGAAGGTGTTGTCGTTTGTCACGTACAGAGTCCAGATGCTCTACAAAACAGTCTCTGAGTCTCCACTTCGTCTCACCAATGTAAAGGAGGCCACATCAGGTGCAATGGATTTAACAAACCAAGTTGACAGATGTGCAGGTGAGCCCCTATCTAATGTGAAAGTTTCAGAGATAGTAGGCCTTGAATGGAGGTGACGGGGCAGGTGTAGGGGCAGGTCTAGCACTTCCTGCAGTTGCAGGGAAAGGTGCGGGGGGAGGTTAGTAGGGAGCGTGGAAACGGGACTTGATTACGAGCTGGGGACAGAAGACCCTGTTTGAGCAGTCTGCTGACCATCACATTGCTGCGCCGGAACTTGCTAGAGCAGGGTGCATTCACTCCTGGCATTTAAACCACAGGGTTTCATGAAATGTGAAAGATAATGGTTTCTTACCATTCTCCGGAAAGTGTTCGGATTTTAACGACATCTTGGTCTGTCACAGAAAGTTAATTTTCATGAGAGATTTGAGAGATATGACTAATATTTCTACAGTAAACTGCACCCATCAGACTCAGGTTATCTGTTGTTAACAGCAACAGTCTTTCCATATCTTACTCATTTCCCAATCATAATTAAGAAGTAAGGCTTGCCTCTAACAACGCTAAACATTTGTATAATAGACAATTAGCCCTAGATGTCACGCTCCAGTTGCTCTCTTTCCCTGTGGGTTTCTGTTCGATAAGTGCCAGCAAGACAGTTGTCCACACCTGTCTCTTCCAAGTTAGCATGCTCCCTTTATAGAAGGCTTTCCCTCCTCACTTAGCCAAACTGCCTGCTTCCTCGGAGTTGCTGCACAATCAGGCAATGTTTCCACAGTGACAACTGCAGGACTATTTATATTCTACCGAGGAATTCTTCAGAAGTGATTTGTATGTCTACAGCAAGATCTTTTTATACTCATGAATGAAGAGCTGTTGCAGATTATACCGGCAGAGGGAACCCTTCAGCTCACCTCAAAATGAGTGGCTTCTCACAGGAGCAGTGATATTATTAGTGGTCCCGACTGGGTGTGGTTAGAGATGAATAACGATGGAAAAGGCTGTCTTGTGCAACGAATGTCTGTGGATCCCCTGCTATAATCTTTGGCTTCTCAAGGCTTAGAATAAGTATGACAATGTGCAGAGGATTTCCAGTAGTAATGAAGTGGTTAAAATTGTCTTGTAATCCGATCGGTGCTGCAATTTCTGTTCTGGAGCTGGTTGGCGTGATCTCACGACTGGATATCTAATTGGGCTGAGGTTACTTGGCAAGAAGCCCACTACCAACGGAATGAGAATATTTCCTTGTGTTCTAATTTGTTTAAGCATTAATGTGATGTACTTACATTGACAAGGAAATTGGACATTTAAATTGCTCTTGTACATTGTTACGGTACGAATTGAAAAGAAATCGAGATGAAAATGCCGTCGAGGGAACCAGCTTTGCAGTAATTTTTGAAGCTTTTGCACAGGTGTCTGGGTACTTCTGGCAGTTCTGAGCTGACCCTGACTTTGGGAGGAAGAATATGTTCGTGTGATTTCCTTGAAACATATCCTTTGGAATGGAGAATGATCCATCATTACTTCTTTCAGAATTCAGGTCTTCCATCCACTTCAAGTGACAGGTCAGTGCCAATTCAAAATGTCTTTGTTGACACTTCAGAAATGTCCTGTCTGTGTTGTCTAATCCAATGCACTGCAGCCAAGATTGCATCTGTAATGAGGAAATTCTGAAATAATTTGTTGAATTCATTGATCTACAGTAAATGTGTAACAAGTGGAATGTTGCTGCAATTTCATTTAAGACAGACGGTTCAAACCTTTAGTGTGCAAAGGGAAATGTATTGTAAATACACGAATGAGATTTTATTATTTCTTTATACTATACCGTATAAACAGTGTTATTTCCATCTTCTGTGAGGTGCAGTGATAAGATAGTCAACCTATGATTTTCGTTCAAATGTAAAATAGCGAAGTGGAAAGCAAGTATTTCCTATAGAGAGGTGAGGGGAGGAAGGTGAGAATTCCCTTTTTATTACAGTATCATAGCATCTGGATTATGGTTGCTGATTCCAGTACATTTATAAAATAGAGCCAATACTATCATTTCATTGTCTAATTCGATTAGCTAAATAATAACGATGAGGGTATATAGAAGGAAATATATTTCTGTCAGATATTTCCTTTTTTTTTTCTGATGAAATCTTTAACACTCATCAAGGTAGGAGATACTGATGCTGGAGCAGTGAGCATTTTTCACTTTCCTTGCACCTCTCATACACCAAGGGCTATAATTCTGCTGCCATTTGTACCAGAATTGCCAGCTCAAAACAACATTACTTACATTGTCAGGTTATACTGACTGCATGTTCTAAATGCCACAACAGTCTGTAATGCTAGGAGCAATATTCCCTAAGGTAACCACATAATACACAGCAATGAAAATCTGAACATCACCTACTAATTACAAGGAGCAGCCAATTGTGTTGCTTCCAATTTCAAAGAGAGCCAAAGTTCAGTTAGTCTAGTCAGTACAGTTCACTATGGCAAGTATGTTGTATCATCAGAATCATTCCAAGGTAGACTAAGTTGACATATAAATATAAATGGGTTAAAGTACTGTGTTATTGACATGAGGTGGTTTCTGGGAGCTGTATTGTCATTTCAGGTTAAATTAGACTTGACCCAACTTTAATCCACCATAGTTTATGTAGACATCACTGCTTCCAGCACATTGATGACTAAGACAATATCTACAGGTCTAAACGTTCTCCAAATCATGATTCTCTACACATGGGTTCAATAGTAAAGTTAACAAAGCTTTATTTTTCTCCGAACTTAAATTCAAAAGAAGCTCGAGGTAAAACTTTCCATTTCCCTTATGACTTTTGCTTATTGCCTCTCAGTGTGTGATTAGTGGCAATTGTTATTAGATTTTGTGCATTGGATTTAATTCAGTTGAGATTGAGATAAAAATGCTCATAAATATTAAATATAATACCCTCACCTCTAACACAGAGAAGAGACATTGCTCCACCTTGGTTCACGTTTAAACCTAGGTCCTATAGGCTTTGAGGTGATCTTCTAAATTCTGAGCTGCCCAATTCTGTTCATAATCAATGACAACAGAAGTCATTAATCTTTTAGATGGAAATTCTCACAAGGTATAAGCATTGGAATATAACAGCTTTTGGAATTTCATTATAATTAAAACAGTTTATATAAAGAGATGAATTATTACTGTAACCTATTCAAGAGGTAAGGATTGATTATAAGTGTAAAAGCTTGAGACTGCACCACTTGTAGTAAACTGAGCCAAAGACATTTATTATAAATTGTAATAATAATTTTTTCCTCCTGACCTACTCAGTAAAGATGGTCATCACTGTGGAAATGAGTCATATAAACCAGAAGGTCCAACTTTCGATTACCAATTTATGTTGGAGTTAATGTCATCTGGAAAATCACTTCATGCACTCAGATCCAGTACCCGCGCACAATCAAAGAAAGATGATTAGCTAGAATTCCTATTCCTGGTTTATATCCACTGCATCCCATTGGAAAGGAGAGTGACTACTTGGGTTGAGTGCCAGATAGTTGCTGACACTATTACAAATAAAATGGAGATTTCCCATGTTTCACACATGATGCAAATTCAGGAGGCTGCATTCTGGAGGTGTATAATTTCCTGATTATGTCCTCTGGGCTTTAGAATTCTGTCCTGGAAGCAGAATTTTGGGAAGCTCAGTATCTCAGCCTTTAGTTTTGAAGAGTACGACTTCTTATGTGTGGTGATCTGTGTGGAGAACTTATGAAATAGAAGCAGGGTTAAGCCATCTGACTATTCAAGTCATGCAACAAGATTAATGCTGATCTAATTGTGGCCTTAACTCCACTTTCCTGTGAGCTCCTTTGACTACCTGTTCGATCAAAATCTAACACAATCTTGGATACATTCAATGGCCTCCACTACTCACTGTGGAAGAGAATCCCAGAGACAAATAACATTCAGTTGAAGATACTCCTCCACATCGAGAAGATGCTTTATTTTGAAGCTATTTCTGGATTCATTTGGATGGGGAAATGTTCTCTTCATATCTACTGAAGTCCCCTCAGAATTTGTTCCACGAAGATCACCTTCCATTCTGTAGAACTCCAATAAATTTATGCCCTAATAGCTCAATTTTGAAACAACCCCTTCATTCCACGAATAAATTTGGAGAATCTTCTCTGAACTTCCTCAAATGAAAGTATATCCTTCCTCAAATAAGGAGATCAAACCTGTATGTAATTCTTCACTATAAGTACGTTCTCATCCATACCCTGTACAGTTGCAGCAAGATCTCTCCATCTTCATACTACATCCTCCTTGCAATAAAGGCCAGCATTCCACTTGCCTTCCTAAATCTTAGCCGTATTTGCTGCTGGTTTTTTGTGACTCAAGTAGAAGGACACCCAGATTCCTTTGTAGTGTACATTCTGCAGTCTCTCTTAATTTAAGTTATATTCTTTTTTTTATTCTTCCCACCAAAGTGAATAGCCCCATATTTTCTCACATTTTACTTCACCTGTCAAATTGGTGCCAGTTCATTCACTTTATTTATATCTCTTTGCAGACACTTTATGACCTCCTGTCAATTTGCTTTCCTACCTAACTTTGTATCATCAGCATTAATACTGGCGATAATCTTTTTGATCAAATGGGCTCTTTTTATGCTATAATTTGTATGTAGTGTTATATCTCAGGACGAATAAATCTGTCCTTTAGAAGAGGGAAATTGGCAGTTATTTAGAAAGCAATTTGCTGATTTATGGTATGTTAATGGTTTTCTGCATTTCTTGTGTTTCCTTATGAGGGTATTATGGCATAGTAATTTTGTTGCTGCACTAGTAATCATAGAACTCAGCATTTCTGATGAGGAAAAATAAGTCACAACCTTTTCACAGTACTTGAGAAATTTGAATAAGTGAATGTGGATTTTCGAAAATGCTACCATTAGTTGTGGTGACCAGGAAACAACTGGATTGCTGTAAAAACACATCAAATTCACAAATACACTTGAAGGAAAGGTATCCGCAGACCTTATGCGTTATTGTCTGCATGTGATTCCAGAGCCACAGATATATAGGTAACATTTGACTGTAGTATGAAATGGCCTAGCTAATCAGCCAGTTACATTAAACAAGTTTATAGTGATTAAAGAAAATGTCTGAACTCCAGGTGCTCAGTAGGCATTAGGGTTGAGCAATAAATACTGTAAATCAATAGTAAAAAAGCTAAAGCACAGCAAAGAAATAAGTTTTATGAACTAAAAAACTCAGTTCCTAATAACAGTGTGAACGGATTCATAACAAATGATCAATGTCATTTTTAATGCTTGAGAAATGAATTGAACTTTTGCTCTGTTTAATTTTCAGAGTGGTCGTATTTTGATGAGATGGTATTGTGGGAGTAGAATGGATGATCTAGCCTTGCTGGACCTGCTGGAATGCCCTGTATGCTTTGAAAGGCTAGATGCTACTGCTAAAGTATTGCCATGCCAGCACACATTTTGTAAACCATGTCTCCAGAGAATATTTAATGCCAGGAAGGAGCTCCTCTGCCCAGAATGCAGGACTCCAGTGGCATGCGGCATTGAAGAGCTGCCAGTCAACTTGTTGTTGGTTCGCCTGCTGGATGGCATTAAGTATGGGCAGAGCAATGTCAGGATCATTCCTGATCGATTGCCTCAGGCACCCTCAAATCAGGAACATGGGCAAAGGAGCACAGATACAAGAAGTTTGCAAGCTAGTGTGGTGAACACAGCCAAGAGCCCCATAGAGAAGGTAATGATTGAGCCATTTTATTCTTATCATGCAGGGTGAAGAGAAATCATTTTTAGAGGCAAGCATATAGAAAATATTCTGATTGAACCTGTAGGGATGAAACTAGGCTGGTTGAAGTAGAAATTTGGATAAGTCAGTAAACAAAGTGGATAGAATTATATAGAATCTCAAGCATTTCATGCCTTTGTAATGAAACTGTTCCTTTGTAATACCTAGGTGGCCTAGAGATGGCCTTATTTTATTTGCCGAACAGAAGGTTTTGCTTAATAAAAATACATTTGGAAGCCTCATGTTCTAAATCAAAAGGAAGACATTTCAATCAGAACAGCCACCTGGTCTTGCAAACACAAGAAGTTAGCCTTCCTCACTTTCTCTCTGACCTGTCATAGAAAGATAATGGGTAGAAGTCCCCTAGTAGACAATAACAGATTTATTATTACACAAATGGAAGCCTGATGAATGTTCATAATGTATCATTATTGTTTGAGTGCTTTAAGTTCGAAAGTAGAGGAAAATGGATTTTTTGTTTTCAGTTCAATGAAGACATAAGTTAATTTTTAAAAGGTCATAAAGTAAATTTTTAACAGTGATTGTTTTTTAAAAAAAAGTAATATTTTCATAAAACATGCAACTTTAGAAACATGAGCAGCAAACCACCTAGGGAGGTAATTGCTTGACTGTTTACTGACCTGAGTTTTATGACCCCGAGAGAGAGAAAGAAAAGGAGAGTTCATTCAGATATAAACAAGTTCATTTAGAATGAAGAGGTCCTTAAGAACAGAGTTGTTGTTACTAGTAGTCTAAGCAGTAAGGACTGGATAAATAAGAAAGCCAGAAAGTAAGGCTGTAGACGCGTCAGGGGAAAAGACATCGTACACGGCTGATGAAGATATGAAGTTATGATTCCTTTTTAAGCATTAAGTGAGTTGAGATAGCAGCTTGTTTCAAGATCTCAGGAAAAAAAATTAGAGAACATAGCATCAGGTGAATGCAGAAATATGCTGAAAGGGAACCTATTAAAGCTGTGCCAGGTGAGTAAAAAGCTAGCATGAAGACAGAGGTACCTCTTCACAGAGGTTTCAGTATCTGTCATACCGTTGTTCGGGAAAAGGGATTGAATCTTTCTTTATAATATTTGTAATGAGACCATATCAAAAAGTTCTTGTATATCATAACATAGTTTATCTTTTGTGTAATACATTTTATGTTAATTTGCGCAAAGTAGATTGTGGCCTTTTGTGAATATGTTTAGCAACTGATTTCTGCAGCCAACAAAAATGTTAGAAAAAAGAATATATTTATTGGTCTAGTGTGACTTTGGGACCTAACCTATCCAGTATTGCCATCAACTGGGATCAATTGCTGATTACCGTCTACCACCCTTTCTGATGAACACCACTTGGAGGATCACAAGGCCCCAGAATGTACTCTGGATGAGGGACTTAAATGTCCATCACAAAGTGTGTCTCAGCAGCACTAATACTAACCGAGCTGATCGAGTCGTAAAAGCTAGAGCTGCTGGACTGTTCCTGTGGCAGGTGCCAAAAGAACCAACAAAGGGAAAAGAAATGACCTCATCATCATCAAAGGGAGCTAGATATATATTTGAAAGTGATGAATTTAGAGGTTACCAGGATAGGGCTGGAGATTGGGTCTAGCTAGTTAGCTCTCTTAGGAGCTGATAGAGACACAATTGGTCAAATGGCCTCATTATGTCCTGTAAAATTCTATGATTCTAACAGGAAGTTGCCTCCTGCACGTACATTTTTCCATGACAGTAGCAAGTGAAATCGCCATTATATGGTACTTGTGCAGGTAAAGTTCCATCTCCATTTTGGGGATACTCACTATTGTGTTTTGTGGCTGTAATACTGTGCTAAATGGGACAGATTGCAAACAGATCTAGCAACACAAGACAGGGTATCCAAGAGACACTGTGGACCATCAACATCAGCAGTATTTTAGCTTATGAACCAGCATATACTCCAATATCATCAAGCCAGGGGGTCAACCCTGATTTAATGAAGAGTGTAGGAGGACATGCCAGAAGTACCACAAGCCATACATTAAAATGAGGCGTCCATCTGGTGAAGCTACAGCACAGGACTACCTGCATGTCAAACAGCATAAGCAGCAAGTGTTTGACAGAGCTAAATGATTCCACAACCAACGGATCAGATCTAAACTCTGAACTTTTGCCACATGCAGTCATGAATGGTGATGGACAATTAAACTCACTGAGGAGGAGCCTCTTCATATATCCCCATCCTCAATAATGGGGAGCCCAGCGAATCAATGCAAAAGATATGGTGGAAGCATTTACAACAATAAACTGATTGACAAACAGGAACAGATATTTGGGCCAGACATGAGTGGGCTTTTGGGGAAGCTTTCTCCTGTAAAAAGTGAAATTCTGTGACGTGTAGGCAATAATATTCCTTGGAGATCATATTTGGGGTATTCCTGCGACTGACCTAGAAGGGAAAGATGTCCACTTACACTGGGGAGTCTCTTTGTTGCCTATTTCTATCTGAGTGGAAAGCCGTAACCCATGCATACACTATGATATAACTGTGTCTGATATGCCTAAATTAATACAATTCCTCATTGATTCAATTGAGTTCCTCAGCTCCTGAACTGCAGTAAGGAGTTAAAAAAGATAGCCAGTACAATTCCATTGGAAAAATCACCATCTGCACTATGCTGACTTGGAAATAAATCACTATTCCTTCAATGTTGTTAAATCAGAATCCTGGAACTGCCTCCTTAATGGCATTGAAAGTCTACCTATGGTAGGATTTCAGAGCTCAGATCTGATCTACCACTGCCAAAAAGAGGTGGTCAAATAGGCAGCTCAGCTCCACCTTTTTAAGGACAATTAGGCACAGACAATAAATGCCGACCCAGTTACAAAGCCCACATCCCATGATTAAATTTTAAAAATGGGTCAAGGCTGAATTCCCTGCCCAGTGAAACAGTTGAGGCTACCTTGTTGAATGTTTTTAAGGCAAAGCTAGATAGATTTTTGAACAGTAAAGGAACTAAGCATTTTGATGAGCAGGCGGGTAAGTGGGACAGAGTCCACGAAAAGATCAGCCATGATCTTGTGGAATGGCCGAGCGGGTTTGAGGGGCCAGCTGGACTACTCCTGCTCCTATTTTTTATGTTCTTATAACGATATTTTAAGGTCCCCTGATCTTCCACCCAAACCCCTTTATCCTGCTCTGTGAGGGTAGAATAAATTCTAATCTGCACTAACTGAATCAAAGGGATCTTTTTAATGCTTGTTGCCATTTTGAAGACACCAGTAAACATTCAAATCATTTTGCCGTCCATCTGATTCAAGTGTTCTGCTATCATGTCTGTTATTTGTACCATGTTGCCTAGGAAACCTCCTTGAGACTATGTGGTTTGCACAACACACTGTTCATGTCCAAACAGTATCCACATGGGTCTTGCATCAGTGCAACGGCCCTTTTACACTCTGTGATTAAATGGATCAATGGCACAGAACAAGCCTACTCAAAAAGCTCTTCACCTTCCTGCATACATTATTTGTGTACTGAGAAATCAAACTGAACCAGGTTTACAAAAGCTTAGCTCAATAAATTTACTATCAATGCTTAAGACCCTCAACAACAAGAGGAATTGTATTGTTAAGATTTAGTTCCAGGACAGCAAAAGACCAAGCCACGTTAGAAACATTTCTTGTCAGTAGAAACATGTGAGGAGTTTGACACTGTGTCACAGGCAGTGATGTTTAAAATGAGGCAACCAGCCTGTTTTTTTTTTTATATTGAGACAAGAGCAAGATGTTATTTGTAAAAAAATGAAAGCTTTCCACTCTCTGTTGTAATTAAGGATTGTGTCAGCCCTAATTGAAGGCTCCATTTGTAATGAGAATTCTAAGTAAAATTCAATAGTCTGCACCACTCTTGCTGTGTCAATACCCGCAAGGCATGAAGTACCATGGTTATGCAGCTGTCATTTTCAGTATTAATTATTCTTGAATTGCCAGCCAGCACCGAGGTGCCAGCTAGCTTCACTATGCCAACTACCCTCATTTACCAAATGTACATATTGTGTTAGCTATCTCTTCAGGTCAAACCAGTATATTACCCACATACTTCCCAGCACTAACTGCTGTGAAGTATCCATATGCATTAATTATCCTGACTGTGCTAATTAATCATACAGATTACCCTTACAGCAATAATTACCCTTCGTGTGCCAGGTATTTTCAGAGTTACCATGTTCTTAACAAGACCTTTACTTGGTTAGGAGTGGTCTCACCTCCGACAGAAGGTAATTGGTCAAGTTCCAGTTCGACCTTGAATAACTGATCAAGAAAACCTCTCCGACAGCGGTATTCAGGTAGTACAGATTTGAATTGCCATCCTACAGCTAAGAAGTTAAACCAAGGTTATCTCAGCCTATCCTAATGGAGGGCAGTGTCACAGAAAATCAGGCAATGTATGATCTAAAACTTTGTTAAGGTCAACTAACAAGACCTCGGGGTCATGATGTATGATTAACCTGTGCCTGGTCAGGGTGGCACAGACAGCAGGTATATTTTATACTGCTTGCTTATCTCAAAGATTTAAATATGCAGCCCTGCACTAAGTACACTACTGGCTGACTACACACTCAGCAAGCAGTCCAGGAGGAACATGCGCAGTAAAAGCCTCAGCTAGTCTGTACTTAAGGTCATATGGTAGCACAGAACTTAAGCATTGCTGACAAAAAAAATATGCGTTTCGTCAAAGATTTTGACTTGCACCTATGAGGACAATTCACAACAAAGACTAATGTAAAGGGAAAGTGGCAGTTTTCTGACAGATAACTGTCAAGCTTTGTTTAAATTTAAACCAAGCACATTGAGAGCCAGAGAGTTTTTACATTATAGAAAGAGGCCCTTTAGCCTATTGTGTCCATGCTGATCATCAAATGTCCTTCAGCTCTCATCCCATTTCCCAGAACTTAGCCCATATCATGTATTCTATGGCATTTCAAATGTTCATCTAAATACTTCTTAAATGTCTTGAGGGTTCTCTCCTCTATCAACCTTACAGGCAGTGAGTTGCAGATACCCACAACTCTCTGGGTGAGAAAGCTTTGCCTCAAATCCCCTCAAAACCTCCTACTCATTACTTTAAAACTGTGATCCCTGGTTATTGACCCCTCTACTAAGGGTAAATCATTCTCCCTATCTACTCTGTCTATGCCCCTCAGAACTTTGGACACCTCAATATATTCCCCGCTCAGCTTTCTGTGACCTAAGGAAAACATTCTCAGCCTATCTAATCTCTCTTGTAGCTGATTTGCTCGAAGTTAGGCAACATACTGGTGAATCTCCTCTGCATCCTCTAGTGTAATCAAATCCTTCCCAAAGCGTGGCAACCAGAACGGCACCCAATACTCCAGCTGTGTCGTAACTAATGTTATATACGCTTCAACATAACCTCCTTGTTCAGAAATTCAGCACCTTGACTAATAAAGGCAAATATCCCATATACCTTCTTAACCACCTTATCTAACTATCCTGCTTTTTTCAAGATCTATGGACATGCACACCAAGGTCCATCAGATCCTCTGTACTTCCTATGTTCCTACCATTCAATGTGTATCCCTATGCATTGTTAGTCTTCCCAAAATACAGCAGCACACACTTATCAGGATTAAATTCCATTTGCAACTGTTTTGTTCAAATGACGACTAATTTTTGTATCATTTATAAACTTACTGATCCAGACATCTACATTTGTGTCAGATCATTAATGAACACAACAAACAGCAAGGGACCCATCACTGAAACCTGTGATGCACCTCTGGACTTAGGTTTCTAGGCACAGAAACACCCTTCAGCCATCACCCTGTACTTCCTGCCACTAAGCCAATTATTCATCTTTTTATTTCAAAGACTGCCATGACTGTACTCCCTCCTAATTCTGAAACCTCCTCCAGCCTTACACCCCTCTGAGATATTAGTACTCCTCCAAGTCTGGCCTTTTCAGAATCCCCAGTTTTAATTTGCTCGACCATTGGCAGCCATGTCGTCAGCTACCACAGTCCCTAACTTTGGAATTTCCTCCTTAAACCTTCCTGTCTCTCCACCTTTCTTTCTTCCTTTCGCTGTTCCCTAAACTTTGCCTTTATGACCAAACTTTTGGTCGTATGCTCTCATATGTCTTCATTTGACTTGAAAAATAGTTTTGTTTGACAAAACATCTTGGGAACATTTTACTCCATAAAGGTACTTTATAAACACGGATTGATATGGCTTTGGATCAATTGAAATACATTAGTTTAATCATGATTTTCTTACAAATTATGAGTTTGTAAATCGTACATCATTCAAAAGATTCAAATATGCCAATTATGTTAGCGAACATTCAGGATAGCTACATCAAAAATGTGAAGGTGATGATCATTACACACTAAGTTTAGATTCGCCCATGACTTTGAGATAATTGATTATCACACTCAGTGCAAAATTTTAAATAGCATTGAATGTGAAGTATCCACATCTTTGGTAGTGGATAGAATAACAGGAAAAAGAAGACAGCTTGTAGTTACACAGCACCTTTCATGGTCTTAGGATCTATTAAAATGTTTCACAATGGCAATTAGGGACAGGGAACAAATCCCACCGTTGCCAGCGTTGCCTACATCCCAGCCAGGAATTAAAAAGTCAATGGGCACTCAATGAGAAAAGTGTAGTCGATGCTGAAAATCAACAACATTGTCTGAAATTCTGATGAAGATTGAAACTGTTGTGAGTAAGGGTGGAGAACTACCAGAATTTCCTCTGGAGAAGGTAAGGAACAGTTCGCTAAAGACAAATATAGGTTTATTAGGCAGAGATAGGACAATTTAGAATAGGAAGTGGAGAAATGATAGTGGAACAAAATAGGTACCTACAAGTATATTCACAGAGGAAGACAGAGAAAATCTCCCCAAAATAATTATGGTCCAAGGCTGTAGTGAGAGTGTGGAACTGAAATACATTAGCATTATTAAAAAGTAGAATTGAAGCAATTAATGGGACTGTAAATCAATAAATCCTGGGACTCGAAAACCTTTACCCTTGAGTATAAAAGAGATGGCTACAAAGATACTGGATGCATAGTGAATATCTTTCAAAATTATTTTAATTCAAATTCTAATTACTCAATGCTGCCTAGAGATTGGAATTTTCCAAATGTAGCTGTACTGTTTAAGAAATGAGGGGGAGAGAAAATGGAGTGCTTGAGTTCGCCCAAAATCAATTGATGGAAAATATTGGAATCTATTGCAAAGAATGTGATTACTAGATATTTAGAGAATAATTATTTGATTAAGCAGACTTAACATAGATTTATGAAGGTAAAATCATGTTTAATAAACCTGATAGAGTGCTTTGAATATGTTATTAACAAAATTGACAAGGGGGAGCAAGGACTCAAATTGCTCTGTTCATAGCTTTCTGCAGTCTTGCTCCATTTAAATAATATTCAGCTCCTCTATTCTTCCTATCAAGTACATAACCTCACATTTAAATTCTAATTTAATGTCTTCATGCACAGTCACTGAAACTAATCAACTTGACTCTGATTAGTGAAGGCATTGCTGTGAGAATGAACTGAGAAAAGGCTGTTAACTGTGTAATGGCTGTCATTAAACAAACCCTTCTTGTTGTGTAAAGTGTAAAGTCATAAACAGTTCCAAGGCCTTCACTTTTGGTAATGGAAAGTGCTATGGAAGGGTAAGCTAGCTTAAAATTTAAGCAAGACATGAAGCCATTGCAACATGAATGGCGCTTGCTATTAATGGGATACTGCCATCAAATGACAAGATGTTCAGCTTATCATGCAAGCAACGTGATATATAATTCAGTGCCTTTGTGATGCTAGGCAGATTCATCCCAAAGACTGGAAAGTTGTATCAAATAGCATATCTTCTCAGCTCTTTGCAAGAAGCAACTCATTGACCATATCTAACTTGCAAAGTGCTTGCAAAATGCATAACACGCTGTCCAACGTTAGATGTGATTCTGCATTTAGATATTTGTCAAATAATCCTGAACGTATGAAGAGCTATGTTCATAACCAATTTAGGATTTTCAGTTGAGCTTGTACTAGAAGGCAAAATTAGACAACACGGCCCTGATTTTTGCATGTGGAAAGAGCACATACACACCCTATTCTTGTTCCAACTCAATGTTCTTGTTCCAAAATACATGACAGACATTGTCTGGTTCACTTCTCAGGTCGAAATCTTGACTAATCAGAGTTAGTCTGCCTGGTTTAACTTTTAACATAGCTTATTAGTTAACTGTCAGTCATTATTAACTAGTGCAATGCCCATGGCAACACCTCTACCAATCAGAGACCACTTCTAACCAATCAACGATTCTCTTATACAATTTTAATGTTATTTTCTCTTTAATATTTTCTGTAATTGTCAAGAGCAATGCAAGATAAAACTTTTTAATAAAATTTTTCTTTGTTTTCAGCAATACTATATATGTACTTTGTAAAGAAGTAGTAGCAGCTGTTAGAACTGTCTCCAAAAATATCTTGGAGAAGGCTTAAGAGTAGCAACAGATAAACTGGCCTTAGAGCCCTCCCAGATTCTCTAATGTAGCACCAGAGGTCTCAGAGTTTAAATGATGTAAAGGATACGACAAAGTTGATGCCTTTCAAGGGGCTAGGAGGAAGGGCAATCGTACAGAGAAACCCTAAAGCTCAACTGAAGGTGTTTAGCCACAATGTCCTAGCTGCTATGCAAGAAGAAGTTCGCAGGTGAAAGTTAGTAAATGTAACTTCAAATATCACCCCATCCCTTCCAATCTCATGCACTGCTCAATGTATTCCATCCATAACACTCACTCATGATTTCTGCTGCAGAGAGCTAAGACTGAGATCATGTTCATTGTCATGCAAGGCCTATTTGTTGTTAAACAGGATCATGGTTCAGATAATAAGAACACAGACCATATGAAATAGGAACAGAAATAGATTGTTTGGCCTCTTGAACCTGCTCCGCTATACAATAGGATTATGGCTGATCCAACATTCCTCACGTCTACTTTCCTGCCCTTTCACCATAATCCTTCATTTCCATACTGATCAAGACTCTAGCTATCTCAGCCTTAAATATACCCAAGCACTCTACCTCCAGAGCACTCTGTGGCAAGGAATTCCAAAGACTCACAACCCTCGTTAATTGGCACCCCTTTATTCTGAGACTATGGCCTGTGGTCTTAGAATCTCCCCTGAGAGGAAACATCCTCTCAGCAGTTTTCCCTGTCAAGCCCCTTAAGAATTCAATATTTGTTCTGAACTCCAGTGAACAGAGTTCCAACCTGTTTAACTTTTGCTCATAAGAATATCTCTCCATACCCAGGATCATCCGAATGAAACTTCCTTGAACTGCATCCAATGAAATGGTATATTTCCTTAAATAAAGTGACCAAAACTGCTCCCAATATTCTAGATGTGGTCTCACCAGCACCTTGTACAGTTGCAGTAAAACTTCACTACTCTTATACTCCAACCCCCATGAAATAAGGGCCAATACCAATGCACAAGGAGTTTTGCTGTGACTTAGAGCAGTGCAGCTAGTTTTTCTCTGTACAGATTATGAAGATCCCTGAGGTGCCATTCTGGGCAATGATCATGGTTCTACCATGCAGAAACCTGCTGACCTAATGCAGGGTGACAGTATTCTCACTTTCACTGTTGTCACTCTGTTGCATCCAAGACTGTTGTGTCCTATTTTGATATGGAACAGTCCAAAGCTGAACTGTCGAAGCACAGAGTTGCTTAGAGTATTCTGTGGTCTATCCCAGTGGGTGTCAGCTATGCTGGTGCCATTGGAGAAACACTGGAAGGAACAGTTTGCCAGGCAAAGGCATGCACCTGGCTAAGGAAATGCACCAGGCTGAAAAATTCAGCTTTACATTTATCATTGAGAGGGTTGCTGTTGTGTTCTTTTTGTTGTCTAGATTTTTTTTCACGCTTTTTGCTGAGCATTGGTGGAACAATGATGTGGCAACATATTTAGAGGAACCCATGTTTAATTAACTGCTCACAGACAGACCATCAAAATGATGGGTTCCTGGATGCCTTTTTCCTTCCTTCTTTGCTTCCAACACTTTGTCTTCCTCTTTTTCCTCATCCCAATGCCCTCAGAGAATAAATAGTGGCAAAGGCTGTTTTCTCGTGTGTGAACCTGATTATGTAGCGTACAACAGACCACAAAGTATTTGGAGACTTTCTCCAGTGAGTATTGTAAAATTCTTGCTGAGCGATCAAGGCAATGGAGCTCTAAATTTGGAGCATGAATGACTTGCTCCACAAGGTTCCTAGCATCAATAGAGCTCTCATTTTACCAGCACTGCCCACGGGTGCTCAGGTGGCATGGAATAGCATCAGAAGCCATGTGTAGAATGGGTAGCTTTGTAAAGAAGATGCCACCTTCTGGTTCTTCATGATGGTTCAAATTAAGCAAAGGATGGAAGCATTGAGACTGCTACTGGGAAGCAGACATTAAGTTGCATTATGCTCTGTGTGTCACCAAACATCAAATGCATGCTGACAAACTGGTGCTTCTTGCTGTTGGAGTCCTTGAGTTGGCATGGACATGAAGATACATACATGCAGTTTATTTGTATATATTGGTCTATCAGTGTATTTCCCATGAATAGGGAATCCCATTTCCCTGGCAAAGCCGAGTGTCACTTCAGATACTGCCTGGTTTATGAGAAGGCAATGATGTCACCTACTGAAAAGCCTACTTATGCTACTAAGTCATACGTTTCTAATGCCAGTTTTTCCGACAACCATGAATATTCCTGAGAGCAATAAGATAGGATGTCAATTCTTAGATTTTCAAAGAATAGTATGATATTACAGAGAGAAAAAAAAAAATCATTGGATAGTATAGCACAGAGGGATCCCATTCAGCACATTGAATCTTCAAAGAGGACTCCAGTTAGTCTTCCTTCCTTTCTGTTTTCACCACCCTAGTAGGTAGTACATTCCAAGTCTTAACTGTTCCTTGCTAATTATTCGCTACATAACTTCTCCAGGAATAAAAAAACTCAAAACACATTCACTACTGTGTGATTGAAACTATTCACATCTCCGTCTAATGTGAAATCGCAAAAGGCTTAATGTGTCAACTACAATATCCACCAACTTAATGCAGAATATCAGTACGCTATAATTCCTACAGCATTTCTGTAATATCTGTGTCTCCACTCCTGGACTTCAACTGCTTATTGACTAGTGTGGATCTATCTGTTTCTCCTACAGCAGATGGTTGCATGCAGTAAAGAGCAAAATATCTTCTTTAAAGCTGACAATTCTGTCACAACATCAGATTGTTGACTGATTCCCTGTCACCCACAATGCATCCACTCATCATGCTCATGCTTCCAAAAAGAACAACTTCCTTGCATTTGTTAATGTTTGTCATTGAGCTGACTACATTGTGTGTTAAAGACATACTGGATGAATACGTGTTGGTTTCATTCTATCATTTTCACAGCTTCTTGTGATTAAAGTTACCCCTGAGCTTGCGTGTATTCCATGGTTGAAAGGAACATAACACAATTTGAACTACAAAGTTGCATGCAAACTACAGTCAGGATCCATCTACTCCTTTTCCTTTCCAATTTGATACAGGTCCAACTGTCCCATGCTGCCATCAATTCAAACCCTTTCTGCTCCATCATTACATTTGGGTCTTTACAGTTAATTCACATCAATTTCAAACTTATAAAAAGATTCCTCTTTTTAGCTTTTTTGGAAAGAAGGAGTGGATCCTTGATATAGAACTTGCTGCAGAAACATAGAAATAGGAGCAGAGCATTCAGCCTTGTAAAGCCAGTACACTAGAAGATTTGAAACAAAAACAGAAATTGCTGGAGAAACTCAGCAGGTCTGGCAGTATTTGTGGAGAGTAAACAGAGTTAATGTTTCAAGTCCAATGACACTTTTTCAGAAATGAAAGCTCAGAAAAGATGGTATTTTAGGGGGAAAAGTGAGCAGGGACCTGCAGACAGAGATCAGAGAGAAAGACAGTTAGGCAGCCAAAGGCAGGAGAAGGAGAAAAGTGACAATAGGGACCATGAGTAAGTGAAAATGGTTGGCTGTGCTGAAAGCAGCCCATGTTGTGACATGGCCTGAGGTGTGGGTTTGGGTGAAGGACATGTTCAGGCTCCTTTCTTGACTTTCTGTCAGTCTTCCTTTATCTGCCTAACTTTCTTTATCTCTCTCTGAGCACCGTCTCCACCTATCTACTCACTCTTTGTTAACCTCACCCTCTGTCATAACCATGAATACCACCTTTTCCTAGCTACTGTCAGTTCTGAAGAAGGGTCTCGGGACTTGAAATGTTAACTCTACTTTCTTAGTATTTTTTTTTCTCTCGATAAATGCTGCCAGACCTTCTAAGTTTATCCAGTAATTTCTGTTTTTGCTTCACATTTCCACATCTGCAGTTCTTGTTTACAAGAACAAGATTTTAAACAGATTTTCCTGCATAGTATAAATGGAGTTCCTATCACAATATGCAGTAGCTCAAGCCTATGTTAAACATTTGTTCAATATTTGTACCAATAAGCCTTTTTTTATTCAACAGTTGTAACTGGGCCACTTTTACATTATGTACAACAAAGAGACTCTTTCTCAGGAGATGTAGTAATCAAGTTAATTCCTGAATATTTGCAGTTGGACTCCTTTACTGGAGTTTATAGTAAAGAGGCTCTTTCTACAGTATCTCCTTTTGATATTTTGAATTCACAATATTACCAATCAAAGGAAGATTGTCAGATTAAAGACATTTTGTGTTGAAAACCCACAGTGTGGGGGCCTTTGTGCAAATGCTTTTGATATGTTGGCAGCAGAGGCACGCGATGTCATCAGACCTCAGTCTGTGCAATACATTATGAGACATTAAGGCATTCATGGGCTGTCAGCGTAGGTTTGGTCTGGACCCACATTGTGGTGTGTAATGAACTTCTTTTGTTACTTAATCGCTAGTTCTGTCAAGGATTATATAAACAGGTGTTAAAGTCACAGGCAAGAATATTGTTGTTGATAAATTTCCTTTCTGCATTGTCGTCACTTATATGGTAACCAATACAGTAACAGCACACAGACTGAGCTCTCTACAGAGATTACAGCTTGTGCAATGTTAACAACAAGTATTGACACCTTAGAATGATAAAGAGACATAACTGACACTTCAAACTTTATATTGCTGAAACCGTATTATCAGGTTGGATGTGTCATTTATGTCTCTCTCATCATTCTGAAGGTCAGTTTGCAAAGTTACTGTGCATGAGTAAATCTGACAGTATTTTCGAATGTCATATGTATCGACATGGAATGTCTTGAAGTAACAATATGGATGGACAAATTACAGCACAGATGGAGTCTCTTTGGCCCATTGAGCCATGTCATTTTGGTATATCACTGTGAGACAGGTGTGGCATGTCATTGGATGACAGTATGGAATTGACTGTGTGCATCAGCTGTGTGATGTACTGCATGTATGGCATAAAGTCTCCATCTTAGTGCTATTTTGGGCAGAAAGGTGGAACGTTCATAAAGATCACGGGCGGGAAACATTAAACATTCACTTCCGCTGCATTGTGGCAGTAATATACAAGATATGCTGCAGTAATTCACAAAGGATCCTTCAATGGAACCTTGTCTCCTTGGAAGGACAAGACCAGCAGATACAGAGGAACAGCACCACTTGCAAGTTCTCCTCCAAGTCACACACCATGCTGACTTGGGATTATATTAACATTTCTTCACTGTTACTGGATCAAAATTCTGGAACTTCTTTCATAACAGCATTGTGAGTGTATCAAGGAGTCTTAACAGTTCAAGAAGTCAGCTCACCATCACATTCTCCAGATCAATTAGGGATGGTCAATAAATGCTGGCATAACTTAAAATGCACTCATCCCATGTTTGAATTTTTTTTAACAAATGTTGTCACAGAATATGGTGATGGTAATTATGATCGAGCATTGTTGAATTTCTGTTGAGGCCAGACGTAAGAAAACAAAAACATAAGAAATATGATTAGGTCATTCGTCCTCAAGCTTGCCCTGCCATTCTATAAGATCTGCCCCAGGGCTCAACTCTTCTGTGATGCCAGCTCACTGTAGCCCTCAGCTCTGCAAAATTCCAAATATCTATCTACCTCCTCTTTAAATACTTTCAGTAATCTAACACAACTCTTTGGGGTAGGGAATTCCAGACATTCACTACTTCTTTGGGAGAAGAAATTCACTGAACTCAGTTTCCAGTGGTCTTGCAGGATTTCTTGCTAAAGGGTTTAACATCCTTTTCTCCACTCTCTGACACACATCAGAAACACGCACGGGTTAGTAAGTGCGTGGGGATCCTAAAATAGGGCCAGAGGAGTGGACTTTGAAGGGCATACACCACACAAGGAAATGGAAGCTAACATCTTGGGAAAACTGTTCCTCATGCATGCAGGGCACCTTCTAAATGATGTGCTCCCTCCTTACCACCCTTTTACAGCTAAGCTATGAAACTACTTTTGCCTGCTGGAGGGAGAAGAAAATGGTAAATCACCGGTAATACTTGGAAATGGATGTACTGAGCTTCATTTTGAAGTAATCAGAGCGGTTTGGACTAGAATGTCTCATTTGCCATCTTCAGGCCTGCCCGCACCAACTATTATGATATAGGTCACATTTTATCCAGGTCAATAGGCATGCTGACAGCCTTAAATGATTTTTAAAGAAATTACACTAAATTCAATGTACTTGAAAATAAAATGATGCTGCACAGAGCTGAATTTCTCAAAACAGTTGACATAGCAATATTTTAGCAAGGGCTATCACTGGAAACTGCACTATACCTAAATTAGTGACAGAGCTTTATACAGTTATATAGCCTGCAATCAATTAACAAAGCTAGAGAGTATCACTGCACACAACAAACTGTAGTAAGCAGCTATATACAGTAGTTAACCCACATAACCTTTTACATTACTGGCAATCTGAGAACTCGTTTAGACATTAAGTGGCTTCATGACTGAAGGAATAAAGGTTTTATTGTCAACAGCATGAGCAGCACAGAATTCAATTAGATGACCTTGTGGTCAAGAGAACAGTACCTATCTTTCTTTTCTGCAAGAAAGACATTGGAAGTATGGATGCAAATAATGCAGTGAATAATTCAGAATCTACTGTCTTCCTACAACACTTAGAATTGATGTGTTTAAAATTGATTTCTAAGGCAAATACTACTCAGGGAAACATAGACAGAATCAGCATTAATAAAAATATTAACCAACTAATTGAATTTGAATCATAGAGTGAAATGTAACTGAAAGGGGCCATTCAGCCTATTATTTGTATGCCAAAATTATAATGTTAACAGGGTGTGTGAGAGTAAAAACATCAAGCTGATTATTTTAATGGTTCATCATATTTTATACATAGCCAATATTGGGAAGATTTTTAAATCCGCAGTTCCCGAACAATGTGGATAATTCTGATCTACCATGTGAAGTGGCTAAGAAAACCACTCAGATATATCAAAAAAAACTATACACCATATTTTAAGAGCATCCAGCAATGGATAACACAAGCTGGCTTCTCCAATAATACTCAAATCCTGAGAATTGTTTTTTAAAGGTTGATCATTTGACACAGTCGATGTTTGAACTGTTAGCTCTGTCATGAGCACAATCAGTTTTGTTATGTCCACGCAGTCAGCACTTTAATAGTCAGACATGGCAGACATAATCAATCTCATGATAGTAATCCAAGATAAAATGCAGAACCACTATTCCAACAATCAACCATGATTCACAGCCTAGTGTACACAGTTGCCACTGCGATCTTCATGTTATAAATGATACCAAGATAATTGTTTATGTTATTGATACAATAAACATTAAGGCATTTCTGTTTTTGTTTGTTTCAGATCTCTAGCTTCTGTAGTTATTTGTTTTATTAAGATATTCAGTCCTGTTACGTGTATGTTCTGGATTAAGAAAGCCCTGTTGAAGTCAGTATTGTTATAATCAGGTCAAACACAAGGCACAGTCATGGTTACAACAGTTAGCCCTTAAGTTAAATTAAAGTCAGGTTTGCTTCTACACATGAGGTACTGGTGTGTTGAATCTTGTTATAAGAATACAGGGAATAGTGGTGTGCTGGTCATGTAACTGGACTGGAAATCTAAAGGCTTTGACTAATATTCCAGAGACAAGAGCTCAGATCATACCCTGTCAGTTTGTGAATTTGAATGAAGTTAATTAAATACATCGAAAATAAAAGGTCTCATCTCTAGTGGTTGTAATGAGGTCAGCCAGCTGGACCTCATAGAATACGAGTTCCCGGATGTTAATCTGGTCCAATCAGGGAGTCCTGGCTAACAGATACAAAGGGTGAATGTCAAAGATACTGATATTGTGGTGCCTGATTCTGTATGAGAGGCAGTACTAAAGTCAAAGACTGTTCATCTAAAAATAAAGGGTGACTTAGTGACAGGGTACCAGCCTCTGTGAAGTTATTTCACTATTCTCACACACACGGCAGCCTCCAGTGTATTGTATGGCACTATCACAATGCTAAATGGAATATATTTGGAGAAACTCTAACAGCTTAAAATTGAACATCAATCAGTCTTGTGGGGCAACAGCAATAATGGAATTGTAATCAATCCCAACTTGTAAACATCACATTCTACCATTACACCAAGTCAATTGATCACCTTTGGCACAGTAAAGAGTGCAGAAGGGCATGCCAAGATCAATACCAGGTTTATCTGAAAATGAGACGTCAACCTGATGAAGCCACAAAACAGCAGCATGCCTATAAATAAACCTAAGGCGTCCCCCACCACTGGCTCAGTATCTAAGCTTTACAGCCTTGCCAATTGGTGAATAATAAAACAACACAATAAAACAATTAAAAAAAAGATGAGGCTCCAGCTTCATTGATGGGAACAGCCCAATTTGTGAATGTAAAAGAAAAGACTGAAGTGTTTGCACCCACCTTCAGCCAGAAAACTAAAGTTGATTATCCATTTCGGCCTCCACCTGAGGCCCCACCATTGCTACAACAAAAATAGCTTATATTTGTGTAGCACTTTTAACTTAATTGAAACAAATACAGGTGCTTCACAGGAGCATTGTACAACAAAGTGTATGGGCCAGTTAAGAATTTTTTACGTAAGATGGCCAAAAGGTTACTCAAAGAGGTAAGGAGTGCCCTAAAATGGGAAAGTGAGGTAGAGACACAGTGGAGGGGATGTATTGTAGATCTGGAAGCCTGGGCAACTGAAGGCACCTGGCCACCATTAGTGATGAAATTAAAATTGAGGACAAATAAGGGAACAAAATTAGATGAACACAGATATCTTGAAGAGTCAGAGATTACAAAGATATGGAGGGTAGGTGAGCTCATAGACAGACACCTTGTGACTTTGTAAAGCCTGTCCACCATCTACAAAGCACAAGCCAGAAACGTGATGAAATGCTGTCCATTTTCATCACTGAGTGCAGCTCCAACACTCAAGAGGCTCAAGAAAATGTATTTCATTTGATTGACACCTCATTCATCGATATGAACGTTTCCTTCCTCCTCCAGACTGCAGTGCAACAACTTGTCCTTTGACTGAACCTTCCCAACCCACAACAAGTGCTATTGAGGGCAGGGCCAGAAGGCACATGGGATCACCACCCTTTCAAATTCTACTGCAACCTGTCCCTTCATTGCATTGGAATAACTGGATAGAGAGAATTTTTTTTAATTCTTTGATGGGATTTGGCATCATTGGTTAGGCCAACATTTATTGCCCATCCCTAACTGCCAAGTGGTAAGTCGCTTTCTTGAATATGGCAGTGTGATCTTGGTACATCCACAGTACTGTTAAGAAGAAAGTTCCAAGACTTCGTCAAAGTGACAGTCTATCGTTTGATTTGGAGAAAAACGTACAGGTAGCAGTGTTCCCATACATATGCTGCCCTTGTCCTTCTATATGGCAGAGATCACCGATTTGGAAAATACTTGTGAAGAGCATTGGTACATTCTGCAGAGCATCTTGTGGATGGTACACACCATCATCGCTGTGGGACAGGGTGAAGGAAGTAAATGTTGAAGATAGCTGATGGGGAACCAATCAAGTTCAGTGCCTTGCCATTGATGTAATCCTGCTTCCTGCAAATTGTTGGTGTTTTAACATCCAGGAAAATGGGAAATGTTTCATCACAATCTTGACTTGTCCCTTGAAGATGGTGGACAGGCTTTGGGAAGACATAAGGTGAGTTACTCTCTACAGAATTGCCAGCTTGTTTCATGCTCTTACAGCCACTGTGTGGCTGATCGAATTCAGTTTCTGGTCAATGGTAACCTCTAGGATGTTCATATGGAAGTAAGTAAAAGAATTTACATGAATAGGATTTCTAAGTCAGGGACAGCAGAAGAATCTGAGGAAAGGGGGTGAAGGCATTTACAAAATCTGGCATTAAAGGAACAGAATAGATTGAACACAACACTGTCAGCAGTGACATATAGACGTTGAGCTAGTATACTTAGATACATTTCAAACATAGAAACAGAACATTTTCATCATGAATAGTGTACATGTTGTAACATTTCTTTCGAGGACCAAACATAGCTAAGATTGTCAGAAGCTTTGTAAACACTTTGCGGAAAGAATGACTTTTCCTAATCTCTGAGTTGTTTCATGTGTTTCTATTTCAAATGGTAAAATAATATCTGTTTCAGATCCTGTATCAGTTCTTTAAAAATAGTTTTAAATTACTTTTCAAAACCACCAGATGATGCAAATTATTCTTGTAATGCCTCTGGGTCTTCTCCTGATTCCAGCTCTCAAATAATGGCCTTTTAGACATCAAGTCATCATGAAAATATTCAACTTTCACAGGTGTGCTAACAGACCAATCAGAAAAATGACACTGTTCAACAGTGTGCTGTTAGAGATCCAGCTACTTTAACAGATTGGAGTCAAGTTCGGAAGGTGGACTTGGCATTAATGGTTTTCTATAATCAATCCTGCTCAGAAATGTTAAGACACACTTCTGGAGCAAGTAGGACTTGAACCCATCAATTAGTGTGCTTGAGTGGGGAACAAAAATGGGAAGTAATCTGTAAAGATTAACACATCAGAGAAAGATAAACTTAAGGAACATGGGCTATTTTAGTCTTCAGAGTAGTTGATCATATTAAATCCACACAGTAGTGCATCTGAATAATGTGAAATATATAACAATGGATGGATATCTGGAAGCTATCATTACATTTCTTTCAGGGTTTAATGAAGGTATCACATTGTATTTGACATTTTTGGATCTATCTGCAGCTCTACACCATCCTGTTCCAATGCTTCTCCACCATGATCCATTTGGATATGAATGCACACACTTTGCTCCCTTCTTTTTATCTCACTGTAACATTGAGAAGCACTGGCAATGACACCTCTTTCTTCTCTCATACCATTACCTCTGCTGTTCCCAAAGAATTTAGCCATGATCCTTCCTACTCCATATGCTGCAACATCATCTGAAATCACTGTAGCAGTTTCCACATGTACCTGGACACTACCCAGACCTAGATGACTGCAGTTCTGTTAGAACGTTCTATCGCCTTTAACAGATGGCATATCTAACATTCATTAAGGCATGGGCAGAATTTTTTTTCCAATGAAATATTTTGAGGATTAAAGTCATTGTCTTTGATTCCTGCAACAAACCAATTTCTTAACCTCCAAGTCTATCATTTCACTGATCTTCTGAGGCTGAGCCAGACTACTTTCATCCTTGTGGACATGTCTAACTCTGAGATAAGCTTCTGACTACCTGTTTTCACCATCACTAAGACCATTTCTACCTCAGTAATGCCACCTGACTGTACTAGCTTCACAGCTCGACTGCCACTGAAACACTCTTGTATGGTTCAGCTACTTCCAAACTTGACTACACCAAAAAACTCCAGGTAAGATTGCCATATTCTACCTCCATAAACTTGTGGTTATCCAGATTATTGCTGCTCAATGACCTAATTTGCACTACATCCATTCCCTCATATCACCCTATACCCACTGACCAAATCAGGCTCTGGATTAAGCTAGGCCTCAATTTTAAAATTCTTAATCTTGTTTTCAAATCCCTCCACAACCTCATTCTCCCTCCTTTCTCTTGTCTTCTCCAGTTCTGCAACATTCAGGAGCAATTACAAATGGGGAGGAATGTCCTACAGGATTCTCTTGTGGAATGCTTTTGTTTATTGTACAATATACCATTAGCAGCACTACAAGGGGACACCATTTTCAATTTGTTCTGATGACGGCTGTGTTTTCAGTTCCAGGACAGGTTGCGGTAAAACAGGGATTTTTCTCTTAGTATTGTGAGTTAATGTGCTGAAAGTTTTCAGTATCAAAAAGGACTATAGTAGTGAGTAGCATTTATTCTGTTCTATCAGAAAACTATATTCCTAACTGGTCAATAATGATTATTGAAGCATTGAGCTGTAGAATATAATCTTACTTGTTAGTTTTTCTGTCAGTGTGAGGAGCAATGAAGCAATTGTGACTGGGGAATGTTAGAGAAGCAGACACAGCTGTCCTCAAGAGTGCATAAGGCGACAGCTGGTGGAATTTGGGTCACAGTGACAAGTCTGAACATACAATACATCAGATCCATGTACAGGCTTAATTTTCACAGCGTGACCTGATCTGTGATCTTATTGTCTTCAATGCCTCAAGCAGTGACAATTCTTCAGTTTATGAACAAAGTAACTCTGATATGCAGGAAGGCATCTGTTTGACATGTGAGACACAGAACACAAATATATTTATCTGCTGCTACTGAGCATTAGTAGTATAGGGAGTGGATGCTTGTGGATGTAGTGCCAATCAGACGGACAATTTTATCCTGGATGGTGTCAAATTTCTTGCATGTTGCTGGAGTGGCACCCATCCAGGCAAGTGGGGAATATTCCATCATACTCCTGGCTTGTGCTATGTAGATTTGAGGAGTCAGGAGGTGAGTTACTCACCCAGGTATTCCTAGCCTCTGACTGCTCATGTAGCCACTGCATTTATATGATGGCCCAATTCAGTTTCTGGTCAATGGGAACCCGCTAGGATCTTAAACTTGACATTCAATGATGGTAATGCCATTGATTATCAAGTTCTGGTGGTTAGATTGTCTCTTATTGGAGATGCTCATTACCTAGCATTTGCCATTTTCCAGCCCAAGCCTGGATATTATCCAGGTCTTGTTACATCTTGACATGGACTGCTTCTGTATTTGAGGAGTTGTGAATGGAGTTGTGCATCTATCAGTGAACATCTAACTTCTGACCTTATCATGGAGGTCATTGATGAAGCAGCTGAAGATGTTTGGGCCTAGGACACTACCCTGAGGAACTCCTATAGAGATGTCCTGGAGCTCAGTGATGACCTCCAATAACCACAACGTTCACCCCCCTACCCATCATCCTACATAGCTCACACGCCATGGATGATTTGAAAAAGACACAGTTGAGACCTGGCTGCTTTTTACCAGTAGCATGGTTGAGCCAGACAGAATGCTGGAGAAACTCAGCAGGCCTGGCAGTATATGTAGAGAGAGAAACTAAGTTCACATTTTGAATTCAATATGATTCTTCTTCAGCACAATTCTGAAGAAGAGTCATACCGGATTTAAAACATTAATGTAAAGTACATCCAATGGAGTGTGCATTTCCAGGATCATTAGTGTAATTTTTTAGATAGAAAATTGCATTAGAAAGCTATCCCCACCCATCACACTGGCTATGTTGCTGACCTAATGGATGACCATTGTAAGTCTCAGGTAACCACCGTTTGATTGGAATCTTAACCTCTTAAAATTGTTCTGGTTCTTTTTTTATATATAAACACAATAATAGAATACATGAAAATGTTTGAATTTTTAAAAATTTAACTAAGAAACCAACCAAATTAACTAGAAAATGTTTCATACACTTGACAGTCTAGCTACTATAGTATACATTTCACAATCCATGTAAGTACTTGCAGCCAGAGTCAATCATGCCTAGTACTACAGTGATGGCACTGGGGCTGTCCCTAGCTGGGGAGATTGAGGGTTTGGGTAGGAACAGTGTTTCATTAGACATTAAGATAGCAGTTTAAAGATGGGTACTTTCTTATATTAAATCATAAATAAGCGTTTTAATTATATTGTCAACACACACTAGTGAGAAAGCTGATCTTAAATAATTGTAAAAGACTTAATTTTTACAGAAACATTTGCTAGATAATTTGCTTGGTTTCTTAGTTAATTTTTTTAAAAAAATCAAAAGTTTTAATGTATTCTATTATTGTGTTTGTACCTAAAAGAACCAGAATAATTTTAAGAGGTACCTTGGAAGATTGCAATCAAATATGGTGACCTGAGACTTACAATGGTTATCCTTTAGGTCAGTAACATAACCATTTCTGGGGATAGACTGGCCACTAATATCCACTATAAACCCAATGACTCCCACAGCTACCTGGACCATACATTGTCACACCCTGCTTCAGTCAAGACTCCATCCCATTCTCTTAGTTCCTCTGTCTCCATCACATACGTTCAGATGAGGCCATTTTGACAAGGGAGCCTCCAAAATGTCCACTTTCTTCCTCAACCGAGGATTCCCCAGCGCCGTTGTCAACAGGGCCCTCAACCAGGCCTGAACTATCTCCCGCACTCTGCCCTCACCCCCTCTCTTCCCTCCCACAAGGGTCCCCCTTGTCCTTACCTACCATCCCACCAACATCCACATCCAGAAGATCATCAGACGCCATTTCTGCCACTTCCAGCAAGATGCCACCACCAGACACATATTCCCCTTCCCTCCCTGTTCCGCCTTCTGCAGGGACTATTCCTTCCGGGACACCCTGGTCCACTTTTCCTTCACCCCCAACACCTCCCCACAGCCCCACAGCACCTTTCCCTGTAACCGGCAAAGGTGTAACACCTACCCATTTACCCCCTCCCTCCTCAGTATCCAATGGCGCAAACATACCTTCCAGATGAAGCAACACTTCACCTGCACTTCTCAGAATCTAGTGTACTGCATTTGCTGCTTACAATGTGGTCTCCTCTATATGGGGGAAACGAAGCGTAGACTGGGTGACCGCTTTGCAGAACATCTATGTTCTGCTCACAAATAGGACCCTAAGCTATCTTTGCCTGCCACTTTAACACACCACCCTGTCCTTGGCCAACATCTCTGTCTCTGGCTTGCTGCAGTGTGCCAGCGGAGCTCAACGCAAGCTGGAACAACAGTACCACATTTTCCACTTGGGGACCCTGCAGCCCTCCGGACTCAATATTGAGTTCAATCATTTTAGGGCCTAAACTCTTCCATGTCCTAGGCCCCTACGCCACACACCAGACCTTGTTACCACATAGCCTGCCATTGCACACTACCTATTATTAGTCACTAACAGTCTCCATTAACAACTATTCACCCTCCTAGCCAGATCGTTATCAACTCCTTTGCCTGTCCAATTGTCCTTCTCTCTCTTTGGACTCTATCCTTTCATTTATTCCCTACCCCATCCCCCTCCCTATTTTCTGTATATAAACCAATGTTTTCCCAGCTACCATCAATTCTGAGGAAGGGTCGCCGGACCCGAAACGTTAACTCTGATATTTTCTTCATAGATGCTGCCAGACTTGCTGAGCTTTACCAGCAACTTTTGTTTTGAACATAGCCAGTGTGATGGATGAAGACAGGTTTCTAATGCAATTTTCAAACTAAAAAATTACGCTAGTGATCCTGGAAGTGCACAATGCATTGGATGTATTTTGCATTATAAATTATTCAATCACTGCTGTAAATTTTCAGGGAAATTGCACTCAAGAAATGGCAACTAATAGAAACTCCAAATCTTTATGTTTATTTTGAACTCTAATTCTATGCGATCACTGCATGTTCCCAGTAGATGGGGGAGAATCCTGCAGTGCAATTGAAGGACTTCATCTGGAATGTTCAGTGATATTGCTCAGATACAGTATTATCATTAAGTTGGTCATTTAATTAAATCACACTTTGCCGAGGGAGACCCTCAAGTATGTGTTACTAATATAGCTACAACTCATCTCCTGCCTTACTAAAAGTGCTATTGGATAAAAATTTTCTGGGAAAGCTCAGTCAAAGGCCAAAGCTTTAAAATTCTGACTTGAATTTTGCTCAGAGCTGCTGCTGCTCCACCAGCATAACTTTGTTCAATGTCAAAGGCTCCAAATGTAGAATGAGAGTCCACCTTTCATGCTTCTTTTTTAGTCAATAGACTTGTTTTATACACTTGGTAGACTAGCTGTTATAAATGTACATTTCACAATCCTTGTGAACACTTGCAGCCAGAGTCAATCATGCTTAGTTCTACAATGATGGGACTGGGGCTGTTCCCCGGCTGGTGAGATTGAGGGTTTGGGTAGGAAGAGTGTTTCATTAGACAGTAAGACAGCAGTTTAGAGATGGATGCTTTCTTACATTAAATCTCTCAGCTGTGTGACGTTGCTTTCAGCATTGCTAACTCTCAAATCCCATCAGCTGAAGTTGTTGGTCATTGCAGGTACCATGTGCGAGAGCGTTGTACACGTATGGAGGCCAGAAGCCAGGAGACCTCAGCTTTAAAAAGGGTGATGTCATCCTTCTACGTAGGCAAGTGGATGAGAATTGGTATTATGGGGAAATCAATGGAGTTTGCGGAATTTTCCCTCTCAATTTTGTTCAGGTTATCCATCATTTACCTCAGCCCCCACCACTTTGCAAAGCTCTTTATGACTTTAACCTGAAAGAAAAAGACAAGGAAGCCAACAAGGATCTCCTGCCATTCCTCAAGGTACTGTCAATATGAATTTTGCAAATCATTAAGAGGCTACATGACAATGGGAATAGCTTAAACCTCAACAATATCCATGTAGTAAAATGTCAATGGGAACTAATAATACGTGACCATTTAAAACCTTTAAAGAGGTAGCTTCAGTTGGAACAATGAAGATGACATTGCCTTTAGTGATACCAACAAAAGGATAACAGTGAGTCAACAACCTACAGTCCTTTTCATTGACTCTGCTATGTTTCCTTCTATTAAATGATTTGAATTACTTTTGTATGTGTAGACAATGTTGTGACTCTGCTTGGCACTTAGTCTGCTATGGGCCAGCAAGCTACACACACACAAAAAATCTCTCTTCTGTGGCGTCTGATCCATAACTTACAGTACAGTTTTAAATAAGCTAACCCACAGAGTTAATAAATCCTTGATGACCAATTAATTATTAGACTCCTATCATGAGGATGACAATTATGAGATCACAAAATGTTGATATTTTCTGGATTAGGATTTCAGGCACATCTTGCACACACATATAATTTTAATCAGAGTAAGTTCAATATGTACTGTGGAATTCAGCTATCACAGAGAATGTTCCTTTCCAGGGTATTATTATATTCATGCCTCAGTATTGGATGCATGACTTATCAAACACATTTGTTTTCTGGTGAGAGGACCTGCTTTATGACATATCCTCACCAGAAGTGCCTGTAAATTTGCTCAACTTTAAAGTCATTGTAGATTTAATGAAGTTTCAAACTTCTCTTTCAGAATGATATTCTAAAAGTGATCCGCAGAGTTGATGAAAACTGGGTGGAGGGCAAACTAGGAGACAAAGTAGGAATATTCCCCATTTCATTTGTTGAGGTAGGTAACACTGGAAATTCTCTTCATAATTGGCTGCTTTTGTGTTTCCTTCATCAGTTCAGTTGGTCAGGAATATTATTTTCCTTTTTAAAGTGGACTAATGTTTGCGTTTGTTAAGAAAAGTCCAAGAACAAAGGTATCAATCCTATTGATTCCCATTTCAGATAACTTGTGTATGAAAACATCAAAGTGAAAATTTACACACAGCCTTTTTAGTCACAAGAAAATGTTTGACAAGCACATCATTCACATTACAATTTGTGGAATCTCTTATAAAAGGCAGATCTAAATTCATCTTTTTAAAAAATTGAACAATACCTTGTAACTTAGCTGTTCAAAAACTAACAAAAAGGGAGAAGGAGAAGTTTGGAAAGTGCTAGGCTTGTTGTTTTTCATAATTATAAGTAAGTCCAATTAAAAAAGCAGCATCCAGCCAACACATACAATTAATATAGACTTTCAGAGTGCTGCTCCTTTGTCAGGTGGAGTGAAGAGAAGGAGACAGGCAAATAATTTCTGGGCAGACAGCTGAAAAGATCATACAAATGGTTTGAGTGAAGTGTCAACAGGCTGAATAATAAGTCTCGACAGGTGATCAAAAGTGTCAGACGGTGTGAGTAAAGTATCAACAGCTGAATAGCAAGTGAAGGGATGACATGTAATCCGATTAATTGAGGCCGAGAGATAATTACAAAAAGTGAAAAGTAAGGTGGTGCTGGAAACAAATCAAATGGCTGGAATAATATGATAGGTTTAAGTGTTGCATGCCGGGGGTATAACCAAAGTAACAGGTAATGCAAAACTGTACAAACTAATCGAGGTAGAGAGATCATAGCAAGTTATCAAGGTGATGGTGTGAAAACAGGACAGTAAGGAAGATTTTACAGATACAGAACAGTATGTTGTGCTACATGTAACCCCACCATACTGTCCTGTATCTGTAAATTCTTCCGTACTGTCCTGTTTTGATGCCATCACCTTGATAACTTGTTATGATCTCTCTATCTTGATTAGTTTGTACAGTTTTGGATTACTTGTTACTTTGGTTAGACTCTTGGCATGTGACTCTTATATCTAACATATTATTCCATTTTTTCTGAAGAAGGGTCTAGGCCTGAAACGTCAGCCTTCCTGCTCCTCTGATGCTGCTTGGCCTGCTGTGTTCATCCAGCTCCACACCTTGTTATCTCATATTATTCCAGCCATTTGGCTTGTTTCCAGAGCCACCTTATTTTTAATTTTTTATTTGTAATTATCTCTCGGCCTCAATTAATCAAATTATAGGTCATCCCTTCACTTGCTATTCAGCTGTTGACACTTTATTCACACTGTCTGACACTTTTGATCACCTACTGAGACTTCTTATTCAGCCTGTTGACACTGCACTCACACCATTTGAATGATCTTTTCATCTCTCTGCCTAGAAATTATGTGCCTGCGTGCTTCTCTTCACTCCACCTGACAAAGGAGCAGCGTTTCGAAAATTCGTGATTTCAAGTAAACCTGTTGGATTATAATCTGGTGTCATGTGACTTCTGACCTTGTCCATCCCACCCCAACACCAGCACCTCCACATCACTATTAATATAGAGCTGGATCTTATCCAGTCACCAATTTGTAGATTCATTTGATTCCTCTGTCTTTTAGTTACGTGATCAATTCTACACACTTCACAATTTTACGCAACTATTTGGGGCTGTGGTGTGAAGCCCTGTTGAGACCTGCACGTTTTATGGTTAAAGGGATATTATTTGCAATTTAGTGTTTTTGTTTTACAGAGCAACCGGTTTTCCATGAGTAACATTTGCTTGACTACTCCTAAACAGGAAAGGATTGCTTTATTGATTTTTCTCAGGTTATACAATCAGGTTATACAATCTCTAGCAATGAATTGTGATTACAAACACACACATTAGGAGAATGAGTAGGCCCATCGAACCTGCCCTACCACTTGATAAGATCATAGCTGATCTGATTGTAGCCTCAACTCAAGTTTTCTGCTTACCCAATTCACTTTAATTCCTTTGTTAATCAAGAGTTTTATCTAACTTTACCATAAACATATTCAAACATCTGGTTTTCAGTACTTTCTGAGAAAGAGAATTCTGTTGATTAAAAACCCTCTGACAGTAAAGGATGCCAGGTGTTAGGATTCTTCTTTTTCCCTTCTCTCCATTCTAAGTGAAAGACCCTTGTTTTTAAACTGTGTCCCCCTTGTTCTTGCAACTCTCACAAGGAGAAAAGTCCTCTCAGCATCTACCCTGTCAGGTCCTCTCAGGATCTCGTATGTTTCAATAGGATCACCTATCATTGCTGTAAACTCCAATAGACACAGGCCCTAACTACCTGATATGTCCTCATAAGCTAACCCCTTCATCCAAGGAATCAGTTGGGTAAGCCATTGTTGAACTACTGCTAATGCAATGATAGCTCAAATATCCTGATCAGGATCGGGAAACCTTATTTCTAAATCTGATCAGTTTTAAAAATTACCCACATACCTTTGGATGTCTTCTGCACCGGGGATTCCTGGACAGGGACGTCTCGTTACAAACTGATCCAGGAATCCAGGAGTCTAGTAGCAAAGGATGCTCCCTTTGCAGCAGCTAGCGGGCCTTGTCCTCTGATTTGAACATCCAGCAGCACAATAAGGCATTTCAGTAGCTACTGCGAAAAGGCTACCTATGTCAGATATGTGTGGGGTTAAGGTGCCAATTGGGTGAGGAGGGTAGTTTGCCATGTGCTGCAGGTAGCCCCACAATGACATTAAGGAGGGAATTCCAGGATATTGACCCAGCGACAGTGAAGGAACAGTGATATATTTCCGAATATAGGGTGACAGTAGGAGGTGGTCAGTCACACGGTGGTTGGAGTGGGATGCCAGGTATTTGGGATGCCTGTGTGCCAGATACAGGAATGAGTGCTTTTGGTGAGTTAGTATTGGTTAGTGTTGGGTCCAGTGGCAGGATTGGTGGTGGGGGGTGTGGGGGATGCTGGAATGTGGTATCAGGACTGCTCCCAGGTAGGAGCGGGGGTCTTGGTCCAGCAGTGGTCAGGCCGGTTTGGAGTGGTGTTGTTGGGTTCTAGGATGTCAGCCGAGCTGCGGGGAAGAAGACAAGTCAATGATGGGTTTCGGGTCTGGCAGGATTCGAGGTAGTGAGGGTGGAATCAAGTCAGGCTGTTGCGGGCGTGGGGTTATTGGGGGTCAAGGGGTCTGAAAGGATTGGGAACATACACTTGGTGAGGTCAGTTACGAGTCAGATGTTCACTTTAATAGTTACAAAGAAGCTAGAGTAGCCATCCTTGGATAACTATTAAGCTTAATTTTTATTCATTCGTGGGATGTGGACGTTGCTGGCTGGCCAGCATTTATTGCCTGTCTCTGGTTGTCATTGAAAAGATGGTGGAGAGCTGCCTTCTTGAACTGCTGCAGGTAGCCCCACAATGACATTAAGGAGGGAATTCCAGGATATTGACCCAGCGACAGTGAAGGAACAGCGATATATTTCCAAATCAGGATGGTGAGTGGCTTGGAGGGGAAGTTGCAGGTGGTGATGTTCCTCTGTATCTGCTGCCCTTGTACTTCTAGTTAGAAACTGTTATTCATTTGGAAGGTACTGTCTGAGGATCTTTGGTGAATTTCTGCAGTGCATCTTGTAGATAGCACACATGCTGTTACTCAGCATTGGTGGTAGAGTGAGTGGATGTTTTGGATGTGGTGCTAAATCAAGCGGGCTGCTTTGTTCTGGATAATGTCAAATTTCTTGAGTATTGTTGGAGCTGGACCCATCCTGGCAAGTGGGGAGTACTCCATCACACTCCTGACTTGTGTCTTGTAAATGGTGGACAGTCTTTGGGGAGTCAGGCAGTGTCATAGAATCCGTACAGTGTGGAGACAGGCCATTCAGCCCAACAAGTCTACACTGCCCTCCCAAGAGCATCTCACTCAGAACCATTCCCTTACCCCTGAATCTCTCATGTTTAACCTACCTAACCTAAACATCCCTGGATACTTTGGACAATTTAGCACGGCCAATCCACCTACCCTGCACACCTTTGGACTGTGGGAGGAAACCAGAGCACCCAGAGGAAACCCATGCAGACACGGGGAGAATGTGCAGACTCCACACAGACAGTCGCCTGAGGGAGAAATCAAACCTGGGTCCATGGCGCTGTGAGGCAGCAGTGCTAACCACTGAGCCACCGTGTTGCCCTTGTTACAGTATTCCTAGCCTCTAACCTGCTCTTGTAGCCACTGTGAGTCAGAGTTAAAAGTCTCCAAACTCTCCAACTTTAATGGACCCTTTTGGACGGTCCCAGGTGTGGGAGAATTACACACTGGACAAGTTAATTTCCTTGGTGATTCCTATAGAGCCAGCCACATTGGCGATTCCGTATAGTTCCAACAGACAACTCCAGTGCTGCTCCAACAATTCTCTGGCTATCAGAGTATCTGGTTCGCTATATTATTTCTCAAATAAGGAAACTTACCATGCCATATTGGTTTAAATTTATAGAGTAGTGGGGCAACTCACAAGAGTTGCAACGTTGTATGCAACAGAGCAGAGCGACATTCTTCCGTACTTTAAAGATTCAGCCAGAGGGCTCGTAGTACATGTTAATCATTCGATGTACATATCAGTTTCCTGTCTCCCTTATTATTACAGAGGTAATATTAAAATAATAATAGCTTTGCCAAAATAGCCGAGAGAAAAATTTAATGCAAATGAGTACAATATCTGCATGTAACTCATACCACAGTTCTCGCTATGAGCTACATGCAAAGACTAGATGCCTCCTTAGAGGGATTGTGGGCAAGTGATAGGAGGAGTCTTCTTGAAACTGAGGTGAAACATCTCATCATCAGTTTGGTCAGCTTCGTTGACAAATAGTTTGGAGCAAGTTATCTACATTGATCTCTTTGCCGTGATTTGATATCTAGGAACCAAAAAAGAAAGAGGTGAAAACATATTTTCTTTTACAAAAAGAAACACATTAGAATGAAAGAATGTAAATGAATTTCTAAAAATATTATCTAAATGACACATTCATTTTGCTGATTGTACTGCAAAGTATGCGGGTAAAAATAATTCACCCAATTCTTCCTTTCTCTGTTTCCTATAGATGAACTCAACAGCAAAGCAGTTATTAGCAACCAAAAGGCCAGATGTGAAAGATGGCAAATGCCAAAGCAGTGCAGCATTGGCTAATTCTAGCACAACGTTCAAACGCACAGAGACAGGGAGGGTGGCTGTTAAAGACACACGCCACACGAGTGCGATGAATATGCTAAACAGAATCTCCCACCCATCTCCATCCCACCAGCCATTGCAAATCAGTTCACCGGTGCTGATTAGCTCCAGTAACCCAGCAGTTGTAGCCCAGCTCGCAGAAAGAAGGAATCCATCCAATCCCACCAGCAAGGTATCACGTCTGCTTTATCTCAAAACACTTGGTGCCAATATCAAGAAGGCGTCTGTTCTAAAATCCTGTGGCTGTGTAAAGCAAGATTGAATCTAAATAAACTGTGGTAGGATGTTTACTGCAGATCAGCGCAGCCCTTCATTTTATCAGAGTTGAATAGAGCACTCCATATAGGCAAGGGAGTCTTTCTGAGTGCAGACTCACTGCCCATGCCCCTCTCCCATTGCCAGTAAAATTACACACAATGGGAACAAAGGCAAGAATCCCAGAATCAGCTGCTGCCTACCAACTTTAAATAGCCCCAATCCATTCTAAGATGGACAGAGGGATGAATGTCCAGGACAATGACTCTATTTGCTTTAATCAAGCACAGGCAGTAGTAAAGAGAAAGTTTCACTTATAAAGCACCTGTTACATCTCTCAGCAGTATTACTCTGATCCTCAGTCACAGTTGTCTTGTGTGTAAGTGTAGCAGTCATTTTGTGCTTAGTCAGACACTCCGAACATGAATGCAATGATGCTTTCTTCTTCAAAGTTGAGAAAGTCAAACTATGAAAGTAATGTTGACTTGGAAATTGTGCAAATCCTTGAAAATATTAAAATAGAACCTGTTACACCCACTGAAATAGTTTTAGCGCCTCAAACTCCTTGAAGGTTTGCCCACTGGTATTGCCAGAGGGAAGTAACCTTCAAACATGACTATCTGCACTCAGTAAACCAGCAGAGACTTCTTTGCTGCCATTGTGACTATCTCCTGCCCTATTCTAATTTTCTTGAGAAAGTTCGTGGTGGTTTGTCTCCTCCTTTGGCCTCTGCTATCCTTGTACGGGTGGTGCTGCCACAATGTGATAGTGAGGGAGTCCTGGAATTCTGGCTTTGTCTAATGAAGGATTGGCAAGAAATGCCTATGTCAATAAAGCATGTGATTATGAAGGAATTCATCGCAAAGCAGTTATTAGCAACCAAAAGGCCAGATGTGAAAGATGTTTCTGTGACCTTGTTACTACTCTTCTCAGTGTTGGAAGTTGGTGATTGTGCAGTGGGGTGTTCCAGTAGCTTTTAATTTGTCAGACTGCATATCTGACATCCAGCATTGAATGAGCAGAAATTTCATCCTCTTAGATATTGGGATGGCTGGTGTTATTGACTGCCTGCTAGGAGGTGACTAGAATGGCCCAAGTCTTGTTTGCCTACTGGAATTGCAAACTGCTTTAGTTTCAACATTTGTTGAGTTCACCCAATATAAAAATACTTTGATTTTTCAAAAATATATGGAGACAGCAGCTTCTTAACAAGAACATAGCCTGGTCAAACTGCAGTATCCATTGGAAATCTTATAAGGCTAAGTTTAACTTAATCAGCTGCTCTTGCTGCTCCTTTCACTCCCTAATCTTCAATGGCTGCTGCTCCAATAAGGCCATGAGATATGTGAGCTGAAGCAGGCCATTCAGCCCATCGAGACTATTGCACATTCAATGAAATCATGGCTGATCTGACGGTCCACGGCTCTACTTTGCTGCCATAACCCTAGATACCCTTACAGGTTAGAGATCTCTCTGTCTCAGTCATGAATATACGTAACAATCCTGCCTTAACAGCCCTCTGTGTTAAAGAGTTTCATAGATTCAAACCTCTTTGAGAGAAGAAATTCCTTCTCATTTCTGTCTTAAATGTGCAACCTTTAGTCGGATGCCCTCTGATCCTTGACTCTCCCACAAGGAGAAACAACTTTTCCACATCTAAGGATGGTCCAGACATTTACTTCAAGAACAGAGAGCTTTATGAAATGATATAAAACAGTATCTTATGATATGTTTTGGATTGTAATCTCCTGGAACAAATTAATAGAGTGTGCTGCTGGTCCAACCAAAGCCCCCACCAGGTTCGTATTGTTAACCATCACGAATTGGGAACCAAAAGGTTTCCTAACCAAATCAGGCTGGGGAGCCACAGAGCCTGTTTGGTCTTATGGTGTATACAGTGCTGAAAGAATCAGAAATGGTTAATACTGAGTGACATAAGCACATCCAGTATAATGATGTCTTACGGACTACTGGACAGGAAAGCTTAGGATTTTAGGGATGAAACTCTGCCATTACTCCCTGGTCTAGCCTAAATGTGACTGCAGACCCACAGTAATATAGTTGACTGTTAGTTCAAGGGCAATTGTAGATAGGCTAATAATGTTGCCCTTTTTCCAGTACCACCAATATCTCATGAAAGAATAAAGATAGAACTACTTGCTTTGGTGTTCTTTTTCACAAACACCTATATTTAAATAAAGATTAAACAATGACACATTTCAAAGTGCTAGGTTTCACTTGTCACCTAGTCAATGGACATCCAATGGTTTTGCAGCTTACTCTCCCCCTGAATTTCTATGCCTCTGGATGCTTTCCTGTGGGAGCCATTGGCATCACCAAAACTTCAGATTGATGTGTTTTGCTGCACCAAGGAGGTGACAGGAGCCCCGTTATGTGAGAGAGGACCTCACAGTTTTCTCTGTAAACAGAGAGGTGCAGAGAAACTGGGCACATGGTTTGTTCCCAGAATCACACACTTCCTGGTGACCTGGCAGCGGCCACCCTGTTTTATCCTACGCCGGTAAGTCGTATACATCATATTCTAGCCCACAATGTGACTGTTCTGCAATGGAGCCTAGCCACTCTACTCATGACTCCTTTCTGTGTCTTGTCCACATGTGGGCAGTTCTCATGCAATGTGAGTAATGTGGCTACCAAGAACGTCATGAAGGAAAGCATCAGCTCTCTAAAACTATCATTTAATGCCTCACGATCATGCTTCGCAATCTCTCTGCTAGCAAGTGGCACATTTAGCCCAATGGTTTGTTTTCAAGGGCATGTAGGTGTAATGTCTAAAAATATGTGAGGTGAATAGCAGACTCTTCAGCTTCATGCATAAACACGTTTGATAAAATTCTAAATCAAATAGATTTTCAGCTGTGATTTGTAACAGACACGATATATATCACTCATCATTCAGACTGTGTTACTGTTAAAGGAATAAGCTGAATGGACAGTATCAGATTGGTTTCGCCTCTGCATCTGGGTTTGTTACAGTAAAAACTGTTCGGCCAGCTTTTGAAATCTTTTTCCTTGAGCAATATCAAAGAAACGTTCCTTTTAAAATAAGACCTGCATTTACAGAATACCTTTCCATGTCTGTCATAGAACTGTCAAAACACTTCGCACAATGAGTCACTTTGAAGTGCAGTAACTTGTTGTTTAGCAAACAGAGCAAAAATACTTTTCACGCAGCAAGTTTGCACAAGCAGCGTCAAGGTGAATGATCAGTAAATCTCTTTGATAGTGTCAGTCAAGGGAGGATTATTGGCCCGGATACCAAGAAGACTCCGAGCCCTACTGCAACTAATGTCATACAGTACTCTATCTCACCTGAATAGAATCTATCTTAACAGTTCAGCCAAAGACAATGCAGCATTCGTTTAGTAATGCATTGACGAGGCAACTTAAATTGTGCATTCAAGTTCTAGAGTAGGACAAGTTGGCACTGTTTACTCAGGTAGTGCACTGGAATTCAAGCCCCAATACCTCCAGAGTTGCCACTAATATGAAAATTTGATTAAACCAGCAAATTGCCCAATTCTACCTGATGCAGGTTAAAAGAATATGCACAGTGAGTTTTTTTAATTAATGAGAAAATTATATTAATTACTATAAATCTGTTTTCAATTGGCCTAGTGGTGTCATCACTTGAGGATTAATCCAGAGACACAGGTAATGTCCTGGGGATTCGGGTTCAAATCCCACCACGGCAGATGGTAGAATTTGAATTCGGTAAAAAAAATCTGTAAATACGAGTCTAATGATGATCATGAATCCATTGCTGGTGTTGGAAAGACCCATCTGGTTCACTAATGTCCTTCAGGGAAAGAAACTGCCATCCTTACCTGGTCTAGAGCCCAGACCTACAGCAATGTGGTTGACATTTAAACTATCCTCTGGGCAATTAGTGACAGACAATAAATGCTGGCCTGGCGAGGAACACCCTCTTTCTGTAAGTGAATAAAAAAAGGCAAGAAATAAACATAGAACTGCCAACTTATAGCTCTACAAATTTTAAATTCTACCCTTTTTAACAATTCCCACATACATACAAAGAGACAAGGTGCAAGTGTTCTAGGCGGGCAAGAAAAGAAATGTCAGCAAAGCACAGTTCTGGTACCAGCAGTTTAGAACTGAACTGAGGAAGCGTCACTGGACCTGAAACATTAGCTCTGCTTTCTCTCCACAGATGCTGACAGACCCGCTGAGTTTTTCCAGCAATTTCTGTTTTTCGTTCTGATTTCCAGCATCCGCAGTGCTTTCTTTTATATTCAGAGTTAAGCTGGACAGCTTTTTTGCTTCACAAGGGAATCTAGAGCTGTCAGGGTTTAGGAAGGTTTGTTGTGTTGAGGCTACAGTCAGATTAACCGTGATCTTACTGAATGGTGGAACAGGGTCAAGAGGCTGAATGACCAGTTCCTGCTCCAATTCTTTATTATGTTCTTATTATTCATAAGGATAGCTTCAGAGATGAGGGAACGCAAGTATATCGATGAATTGGAGAAACTGAAGCTGTTCTTGCAAGAGGAGCAGATTGACAAAGGTTTTGATAGAGATGTTCAAATTCAAAAAGGGTCTGAACTGAATAGAGAGGGAAAAGCTGTTGTGATAAGCAGTAGCATCAAGAAATAGAGGACACAGATTTCAGATTGTTGGCAAACAACACAGCATTGACATGAAGGGAAAAGTTTTCATGCAGTGAGTGGTTAGGATCTGGAAAGCACTGTCTGAGATTGTGGTATATGCGGGTTGAATCATGGCTTTCTAAAAGGTATTGGAAAGCTATCTAAAGACTTGCAAGGCTCCAGAAAACAGAGGGGAGTATGGTGAGGTGAGTTGTACCTGGAGAGGATCTCAGACATGATGGGCCAAATGAACTCCTCTGTGCTGTAACCGTTCTATGATTCTATAAATTGAGCATGGTTTATGGTGCAGGTGTCAGGAAGCATCACAACTGTAGCTGATACTCGTTTTCTTTTCACAGATAAAACATAATCCTTCTGAAGCTGGTGTGGCCAGTTCAGGTATTAATGATGCCAATTCATTGTTTAATACTGAAATTCTACGTTCAAAACCACAAATACCTGTGTAAGTACTGGTAGTATAACTGTACTGAATACCTGACATGTTTAAAGCAATATCTGTGAAACCATGACCACAGCGAGTTAACGCCATTCATTGGGCTTGTCAGAGCCATGAGACTTTGTAATACAGATTCAGATATCAGATTCACTACTCACCTTTACAATGTCTTTGATTTTTGGATATTCTTTTCTTCCCTGCCTCACCCCGATGAATATATAACATTGAAGACATGGTCTAAGCTAAACTTGCACATAATATGTTCTTGAAGCAGAAGAAACTTTCATGCTCCATACAAAGTCTGCTATGGATTGCTGCCTCTCTCAACCTTTTTTTTCTCTCAGACATTTGGATGTTGATAATAAGCCAGGTCTTTTTATTAATGAAAATGTGACCCCGAGGGCACTAGATCAGGATTATGAACTGGATGACCCAAGACTTATCTCCAAACAGTAATCCCATTTTGAAAGCTAAGCAGTCAGGGAGATCATATTTTTGGAGCATGTCCATGAATGGAAACTCCCAAGAGGTAATCGAGCAACCCATCATCGAGCAACCCATTATCTTCTACATTCCCTTCCATTGAGGTGCTTATGGTGCTCCTGTAATACTGCAGGCATCTGCAGGTATCCCGGCCCTGACTTGGAATATCACAACAGAGTCAGGAGCAAGAGGCAGTGAAAAAGTGCATTTCTTACTATGATGGGGCAGTGGAACTGAGGAGATCTGATTTCTTGCATGTTAGAGTCACAGAATCAATGTGTAAGAAAGGAGGCCTTTTTGCCCATCAGGTCTGCTCAGATGTTTTGCAAAGCAATCTTGTTGGTCCCATTCCCACCACCACCACCATCCCCCCCATCACGCCCCAGGGCTTTCCGTACAGCAACAGTTTTACCTCTTGAATGTATTTTGAATTCCTGTTCAAGGCTACTATTCAACCTGTTTCCACCACCTTATCATGCATTCCACCTCATAACAACTCATTATGTAAGAAAGGCTTTTCCTTATGTTGCTATGAGTTTTTTGCCAATCAGGTTAAACATGTGCTCATTCCCAGAAAATTATCTAACTGTTGCTGACTAATTATCTCCTCCATGAAGTGTTAATTCATTCTCATCTCCAATCAGTAGATCAGAAGAACCACGGGCATGGACCGGGGACATGTTTCAAGTTTATGGGATGTCATCAGATGGCTGGATCAGAGGGATGTCAATGCAAATAAACAAAACTGAGAGCCTGACCAGTGGTTACAATGAACCTAGTAGGAGGTAATTAAGAAATCATGTAATTCATGTATCCATCAAGCATACGTGGTCATGTAGCTTACAAGGTACTGCACTGGCCTTGTTCCTGTTTAAATACTGTGGTCATGAAATTTTTAAAAAAATATCACAAATTGAAAGAACTGGCTACACACGAAAACAAAATTTACAGGAATGTTTCTTTTGCCAGCTGGTTTTACAGCTAAGAAGAATCTGTGAATAATGAGAACTTGTGATAAGTAAAAACAATGAGAAATATGTGTTTAAAAGTGTATCTTCTATCTTAACTTTGAGGAGTAAAATCTGCCTTTAATTAGCAGAAATGTTTTTTCAGACAGAGTCTGCTATTTTTATGGTACATGACTAGTTAAAATTGGCAATACCTAAATAATTGAATCAGAGATAGTAGGAACTGCAGATGCTGGAGAATCCGAGACAACAAGGTGCAGGGCTGGATGAACACAGCAGGCCAAGCAGCATCATAGGAGCAGAGAGGCTGACGTTTCGGGCCTAGACCCTTCATCAAAAATACCAAAATAATTGTGCTTTTTACAGTCTCTACTTCTCCAATTGTTCAAAGGTCATTCGACCTTATTCATTATTCATAAATGTTCTTGATAAGCAAGGGGGTGAAAGATCAACAGGGGTAGGTGGGAATGTGGCATAATTAGAGCAGTCAATGTTGAATAGTGAAGCTGAGTGGCCTACCCCTGCTCCTAATTGCTGTGTTGTGTCCTCGGCCCGGCATGGTGGTCTGAAGTGGTCTCCCAGCCTCATGATTCTCAAGGTGAAGCTCAGCGCGATCTAGAGCCATGGCCCAGTTTAGCTTGGAAGCTAGGTAGCAGTGTGACCTGTTGTTCTGAATCTACAATGCTGAACATTTTACTTTTCTATTATCTAGGATCATGTAACTAAAGAAGCTGTGCCTAGGTACCTTTGTGAGTGGCGCCATATAACCCTTTCATCATACTCATTGAGTATATGTGACATTAAAGGCTAATTCTAATTCTTCACCTAAGGAAAATCCACACAACCTAGCAATTCAAATTCAGTTGCATCAGTATAACTGTATTTACTTTCTTCGTCTGACAGTTCTTTCAGTATACTATCCATCCTGGGGTAAAGGCATGGAATTTCTATTTTCTACCAGAGTGGGTACTTCTGCTAAATCCCAAGTGATGTTATTGCAGTAAAATGGGAACAGCTTCAAGGAAATTCCCTTTGTATTCTATCCTCTAAGCCATTGATAAATGCCACATTTATATATAGTGAAAAAGGCACTCAATTCAACTTCCCCTACAGTTCTTAATAACTCTCAGTTATGGAAATTAGGTGTACTCTCCCTCATTCTGAAGTTAAGTGTAAACCATATGCATCATGTAAAGACCTGTAACTTTGAAGTTTTTTGTATTTTTAATTCTGCACTGAAATTGAGAAAGTACTGTTTTAAAAATCAAGGACTTTTGAAGGATTTCTGCACTTCTTTTAACAAGTAAGTAATCTGATACTCATTGTAAGTCCTGTGTACACAGCTGCTGGTTGAAGCAGTAGTGAAAGCCCAGATGGCAGACCAGGTCGAATCAAGGCATGTGTACAAATGGAGTTTTGGCTGCCAAGAATTAGCTGATCGGTCTGTGGACTAGTGACCAGTTATTGGTAACAAAGGCCTTCTGCCTGTCAGCAACTCTATTATAGGCTCTCAGGCAGCTCAATAGCTTTGGGATGTGAAAGTTTTGGCAGAAACTATCAGGCCTTTGGAGAATGAACTGTTTCTGCTCTGCGGTAGAGAGTACCTAACGCCTGAAGATAGCCAGTTTATTTCCTGTCAACAGTTGCTGTAAGCTGTGATTTTTAGTTGATAAATCAAATACCAATTAAAATGTGAACAAGTCACCCTGTGCCTCCTACAAACAACTGAAAGTATCTGAAGAAGTGAAATCAAGAAGCAGTGTTCTAATAAGCACAAAGATCATCTCAGCAAATGCTACGGACAGGGACCACTGAACTGCCTTCCCAATCTTTCACTCGCTCTATTAAACCCTTTTTTTCTCTCTGTTTGTGTCTGCATGTGTATATAGAGGGGACGTTTAGTGGGGGAGGTGTGTTAGAATTTGAGCCAGTAGAATTATAAGCAGACTGTTCATATTGTTTACATACGGCCAGAGTCTATCTGCTTGTAATAAATAGTCAATCTTGTTAAGTACAGAAACTGGGTCCATGTTTTCTGTCAACCTAAAAGACTGGTAAATTGTGGAATTTTGTATACTTTTAAAATAAAACTTTAACTTCTGTGATGACTGTGGAAGTATTGGATCTCAATTTCCAGCTTACCACTGCAGTATCATAGTGCTCACTAGATGAAGGATGAGCAGATAATTTAGATGAAAATTTATAATACCAACTTTATGAAAGGTCACAATAGATTGTCTTATTCTGTACAGGCTTTATCATGGCCTGTTATGTTAACGGTTATGATATTAATGGGGAGGTTGGGAAGAGCAAGCAAAAATCCCAATGGAGCGAGCAAGGCCTGCAATAGAGAAGACCTGCCAAATTCAGTGGCAGGACCCACTCAATATCACTTTTACAATCTGTTTCTGGCCTTGCAACCAACCAAATAGACAGGCCTAGCCAACAGCTGGGAGGGAAAACTGACAGCAGAAGATCCTAGTTGGACAACCATGAGGATTTGCCTCAGAAATCAGAAGATGGACTATCACGATGAGACAAAGAGAGAGACGGAGACAGAGACAGAGACTGGGCTGATGCTCCTGCTCCTTCCGTGGCCAAATGGTGTTAATGGAAAGGAGATTTGCTTATGGGACTCATACTTTGCATCTCCTTTTCAGTGTCAGATTTCACAGCCTTTTGGACTCAGTCATTTTTAAATCAGGCTCCCAGTTGGATCATGGAATGCCAATGTAAATATATTATCTGTACCTGCTTCTGCATGTTGCCTGCCACCAACAGGTAGACATTGGCCCTGAAGCTGGCTTGTTATAGATGTTTCTCTCATTTTAAGTACCAAGCCCTTCTCACCCAATATGGGGGGTTGCGATGGTTTCAGTGTAAAATCAATGAGCTTTCGGTGGGACCGACTTAAAAAACATGATTGTGTTGCAGGAACACTTGTGGACTCCCCGATCAGAGAGATTCTGATGGTTTGTCGGCATCGGCAAACACTCAAGAAAGAGGAACTACAAGTGAGACCAGTTTGAACTTGCAGACAAGCCCCAGCGGCAGGCAAGTTGCTGTGACATCACCACCTGTTCCGTCAGGGGCGACAATAGCAAGACATATCTCCGGGTCTAGTTACAGGGGTAAGTTTATTAATTTATTGTACGTGAGAGTCTAATTCTGAAGGAATCTGCCAAATGTAACTGCAGCCTCCATCTGCTCTGGCTGAAATTTGATCCAGGGCTGCAGTCTATGCAAATCACAACCAGACATTTTTGTGGTCACATATTCTTCTCCCCATACTTTCTTCTTGGTTTTCTCCCTCATGGTGACAATAGGAGAAGAAACACAGCGAATAAAAAGTACCCAAAAAGTGGGGATTGTTGGGATGTTTTTATTAAGTAGTAAAAGCTTCAATAGTTGTTTAGATTGGCTTGCCTTTACAAAGTGCAGGTTTTGAAATGGGCCCAAGCAATGATAATTGCTGGCTTGGTAATATTCTGCATCTCTGGGGAAGGCTCGAACTGTTTGTACAGTCACACAAGCCAAGTTGCAGTTTTCATATCGCCACGAGTGGCTACTAATTAACACCCAGTATCTTAGAATAATCTGTCAACCCAATATCAGTAAAACTGTCTGGTGATTGTCAGAGATAGTAGGAACTGCCGATGCTGGAGAATCTGAGATAACAAGGTGTAGAGCTGGATGAACACAGCAGGCCAAGCAGCATCAGAGGAGCAGGAAAGCTGATGTTTCGGGTCTGCACCCTTCTTCAGGTTTCTAAAGAAGGGTCCCAACCTGAAACATCAGTTTTCCTGCTCCTCTGATGCTGCCGGCCCTAAGGTGATTGTCATATGGCTGTTTGCAAGACTTGGCTGCATGCAAACTAGCTCCTACATTTCCTATGTTCCATCACTTCAAACAGACCTTATTGGATGTAAAGTGCTCAGGACTATCCTAAGATCATGAAAAATGTTACTGGTATATGAATAGAAGTCTTTCTTTTTCACCCAGAACTACTCTCTCTGACTCTTCTCTCCTAAATTACCAGGTTCTGTACTTCACTGTCTGCACAAGAATGTAAAGAATGGTCTGACCAGAGAATAGTCTGAATATAAGCCTTGAAAATGTGTACTCTGTCATTCGTTTGCATATCCTAGTATTCTTTCAGTTTGTCGTGTTGTCTTACATATGATCTGGGCATTGTAACTAACAGATCTCCCAATGATATTTCAATCCCATTCAAAGGGGTGATTAGTCTGAACTAGGCATGTAAGGTACTCTGCACTCAAAACTGAGGCTATAGTTTCAGTATAACACTGAGGAACACCTTACTATCGGAGATGATATCTTTCAGTTGAAATGTTAAACTGAAGCCTGTCTACCTGCTCCACTGAATGTAAAATTAACCAGGACACCGTTACAAAGATGTTCCTCCTGATGTCCTGACCAATACCCTAATTTGAAGTTGTGGGAATAGAAAAAAGATTGTTGAGAACAGGGGAAGTTATAACAGGGAACAGAAAAGATGGAGAACAAAAAAAATGTTCCAAAACGGGTTGGGGAACACAGCGTCCAGTAAGAGGGAGGAACTGAAGGAAACCAGTATCAGTAGGGAAATGGTGTTGGGGAAATTGATGGGATTAAAGGCCAATAAATCCTCAGGGCTCCATAATCTACATCCAAATACTTAAGGAAGTGGCCCAAGAAATAATGGATGCATTGGTGATCATCTTTCAAGATTCCATCAATTCGGAACAGTTCCTATGGATTGAAGGATAGCTAATGTAATCCCACTATTTAAACAAAGAACTAGAGAGAATAAAGGAAATAATAAGCTGGTTAGCCTGACATCAGCAGTGGGGAAAATGCTGGAATTTATTATAAAAGATTGAATCGTAGAACACATGGAAAATAGTGACAGGACAGGGTGAGTCAGCATGGATTCATGAAAGCAAAATTATGCTTCACAAATCTAATGGAATTTTTCAAGGATGTAACTAGTAGAGTTGATAACAGGGAGCCAATGGATGTGGTTTACTTGGACTTACAGAAGGCTTTCGATAAAGCCATAGAAACATGGAAGATATGAGCAGGAGTAGGCCATACAATCCCTCAAGCCTGCTCCATCATTCAATATGATCATGGCTGATCATCAAGCTCAATACCCTAACCCTGTCCTCCACCCTCCACTCCCACCCCCACCCCCCATATCCCTTGATTCCTTATGGTACAAGAGCTAAATCTACCTCCTTCTTGAAATCACATAATGTTTTGGCCTCACCCACTTTCTCGACAGGCTCACCACTCCCTGGGTGAAGAAATTCTCTTCATCTCAGTCCTAAAAGGGTGACTTCTTATCCTTAAAGTATGATCCCTGGTTCTGGACTCCCTCACCATCAGGAGCATCCTTTCTGCATCTAACCTGTCTTGTCTTATTAGAATTTTATAGGTTTCTGTGAGATTTCCCTCATTCTTCTAAACTCTTGTGAATGCAATCCTATCCAACTCAGCCTCTCCTCATATGTCATCTTGCCCTCCCAGGAGTCAATTTGGTAAACATTTGCTGCATTCCCTCTATCAGCAAGAACGTTTGTCCTCAGATGAGGAGACTAAAACTGCACGCAATATTCCAGATGTAGCCTCACTAATGCCCTGTCTAATTGCAGCAACACATCCTTGTGCCTGTACTGAAATCCTCTCACTATGGAGGCCAACACACATTTTTTCTTTACTGCCTGCTTCACACCATTTCAGCAACTGGTGCATGAGGACACCATGTCTCATTGAACATTCCCCTCTACACAGCCATTCAGATAATAATCTGCCTCCCTATTTTTGCTACCAAAGAGAGATTAGTGTGTAAAGTTAAAGTGCACAGGATAGGAGGTAGGGTACTCACATGGATAGAGAATTGGTTGGCAGGCTGGAAACAAAGAGCGATGAGGGGGTCAGGTTTAAAGGAGATGTGCGAGAAAAGTTTTTTACACAGAGGGCAGTAGGAGCCTGGAATGCACTGCCAGGGGAGGTTTTAGAAGCAGATACGATAACAAGGTTTAACAGACATTTAGACAGACACATGAACAAGCAGAGAATAGAGGGATACAGACCATATGCAGGTAGATGGGTTTAGTTTAGAATAGCAATAAGTCAGCACAGACATGATAGGCAGAAGGGCCTGTTCCTGTGTTGTACTATTCTGTGTTCTAAACAGAAGGAACAATAGGTCTTTCTGCGAGTGGCAGGTAGCGACTCGTAGAGTACTGCTGGGATCGGTGCTTGGAGCCCAACTCTTCACAGTAATTATTAATGATTTAGATGAGGCCACTAAATGTAATTTCTTCAAGCTGGGTGGGAGAATGAACTGTGAGGATGCTGCAGAGATGTTTCAGTGTGATTTAGTCAAGTTCAGTGAGTGGGCAAACATGTGGCAGATGAAATATAATGTGGATAAATGTAATGTTTGATAGCAAAAACAGGAAGGCAGATTATTAGCTGAATGATGATAGCTTGGGAAAGCTGGAAGTGCAACGAGAACCGGGTGTCGTTGTACACCCGTCACTGAAAGGAAGCACGCAGCTGCAGTAGGCAGTGAAGAAAGCGAATGGTACATTACCTTCATAGTGAGAGGATTCAAGTGCAAGAACAAGGATGTCTAGCTGTAAATGTACAGGGCCTTGGTTAGACCACACCTGGAATATTGTGCGCACTTTTGTTCTCTTTCCTGGAAGAAGGATGTCTGGTTATGGAATATGTTCAGTTAGTATCATACACCTGAAAGATAAGAATAGGTCTTAATTGCATTCTTCAGAACTGGAGGAAGAGTCACCGGACCCGAAACATTAACTCTGATTCTTTTCTTCACTGATGCTGCCAGACCTGCTGAGCTTTTCCAGCAACTTCTGTTTTTGTTCAAGGAGTTCTCTTAGTATTTTTGGCCAATATTTATTCCTAAACTAACATCATTAAAACTGATTGTCTCTTCGTTGTTATCATAGGGCATTGCTGTGTGAAAATTGGTTGCCGTATTACCCTATATTACAACATTGACTACACTTCTGTAATTCTTCCTTATAGGATGTTCTGAGCCATGAAAGATGTGATATAAATGCAAGTTCTTCCTTTTCTTCTCTTCTTTTAGTGCAAATAAACTGGTTTGGAATAATAAATTTGCTTGTGCAGTAGTTTGGGCAGAAAATTTATAGTTAACACAATCAATATGTTTCTTTGCTTTTTTAGTAAATGTACATCGACCAATACTTGCAGTTCCCCCCGTCCAGTCTCAAAGCACAAGTAGCCGATGTGTTCCAGCTGTTGTCATTCAAGCACAACCTTTTGCGTCCCATCAGTTTCTGCACCCAGTCACTATGCATGCCTCCCATTCCAATGGACTGGTAGGGACAAGCCGATCTAACCTGTCCACCAGGCCAATTGCTAACACTGCCCCTATAATGCGTCACGGCGGGAAACCATCAGCAATGCAAGATGGTGAAGCTTCCAATTGTACAACTGTGGACCAGGGATGTGTACCAATGTCCGATCCTACACCATTGCACTGCAAGTTTGAGGACAGAAGTACTGTACACAAGGTGGGTTTTATACATCTACTCAAAATATAGAGACGTGAAAAACAGGAATTTGGCTCAGCTATGTGTCAGGGAGGAGAAAGGGAACAAAGTGTAAATTTAATGTAATCTTTTTGAAGACAAGGAATTGGGATATAAGTCATATTTTGAACGATGATGTAATGAAATAGACGTGTGTTGGGAAAGGTTGGAGAAGAAAAACGGTGGATATCAGCTTGGGTTTGCCATGTCTAAATGGAGTAAAAGGAAAAGATGAATGGAGCATTTACAGTCTTCATGGCTGTACAAGCGGAGATGGAAATTTATGAATAACATTTCAAATTGTCTATAACTCCAAGAGCAGGAAACATGGGATACAGGAGATCTGCACTAGAAATGGACAAGGGAGAAGGAAAAGGATGCCAAAGTAATTTACACATAATATGAAAATTCTGACAATTCCATGAAGCACTCTCTCTCTCTCTCTCTCTCTCAATTTAGTTTTGATAACAGCAGACATCCCTTAGGCTTCTCATCCCATTGTCTCTCCTGATACCCTGGAGCCAGTACCTTTAGGTTACACAAGTCTCCATTAAGCTGATTTGTTTATGACTTAATCTGTTGTTGGTGTTAAAATGGGCAAAACTGTGCAGTAAAGAAGTAAAGTGTTTATCAGAAAGTGTTTGACAAATTCCAAAGATGCACCTTGTCTTGGACCTTGTTTTACAAGGTCATCAGAATGAAGGTATTTCACATCTGTTCCAAGTCTCTTGCACTCCACTGTGACAAGGACAACTTTTCTTTGACAGCTAAGGAAGAGTGAGGACAATTCAAAATAAACCAACTTTAATGTGTCTTTTTCAGGCTCAGACCAGTCTCGGAATGTTTCTACCTCACTGTGCTACGTCTTCTACAAGGCCTAAATTCCAGCTCACCTCAGTGTGCAGCCCAACTCCAATTTCGGCAAAACCAGAACAGGGCGCTGCACAATCAATTTTACAGGAAACCAGCAGTCCTCCTGTCCCTGTTATCTCCCACAACAGAGCTGGTTCATGCCCAATAGGAAGTGAAGAGGAGGTCCAGACGTCCCACAGAAAGACAGGCTCCTGGGATTCTTGTTATCGCTGCACCCCTCCATCACCACTGCACAGCCCAGTTTCTGAAGGATGTCCAAAGACCTTGCCAAACCGTTCAATGTGCTTCAATAGGTAACAATCCTTCTGGCAATGGCTGTTATTAAAGAAGAGGTGCAACATGAATCATGTTGGTCACACAAATGTTGTAGAAATATGGAATTCTGTCCCAAAGAGGCTGTGGATATACAGGAACTATTGGAGCTTTCACTCCTAGGGTAGATGGATTTTTTGTTAGGTAAGGCTAGCGAAAGAAATGGGATCAAGATGGGCAAATGGAGCTGAGTTCAATTAGATGTTGATCTGACTGAATGCTGGAACAGGTTTGAGGGGCCAAGAGGCAAACTCTTTATCATCTATCCCTTTCCTGTGATCCTGTATGTATCTGTAAGTGACAAAAAAAAATGCTGATCTTATCTTAGGTTCACCAGTTATGCCCTTCCCTAATATTCTTTTCAGTCATCCAAAAGCTGCAGTAAGGGACAATAAATGTTGACCTCACCAACAACACCCATGTCCTGTGAACAAACAAATCAAAATAGAGCCTCCCATGAGCACTTTATGTCTTATGAAAGAACCTCTAAGGGATTATTTTATGAATGGTTTCTACCAGTCAGGCACCTCATTCATTGACAATGCCATATTGAGATATCCTGTGCTGAAATTAGTGCTATCCAGACTGTTAAAACTCAATTAGATAAAAATATCAAGGGCGGTACACATCAATTGTTGGATATACACTGTCAGAAGCTGAACGTTCCCACCATAGAATCATGGCATTATCTTCCTTATTGTATGGCATCACAGAAATCACAAAGTACAGATGAAAGAAAACATTTGGACTATTTATCTCATTCTTATATTAGAAAACCAATATTCCCCATCACAGCACATATCTCCTGTAATATAAGGTAATGGTTCTGAAAGGATTAATGTTGGAAACTGCAAGTGTCTCTTTATGTCTCACCAGTACTTCATCCTCCACTACTGTTAAACGAATAAATCTTTACTCAGTATAACAAGGAGGATTCATGGCAGCACTCTAGCTCAACTGGTAGTAGTTTGTTCTGCAATGCATAAAGTAAGTGTTGCTTGAGCAATTACACAATTGATATGTTACATGTACTTGACAGCAACTCATGGACATACACAGATACCAATCCCAGCTAATAATGAGCCAAGTCTTTATATGCACATAAAGTATTTGGAATATACAGTAAATGTACCAAAGTGATTAAAATTAACTTTTAGGATGCTGTTTCACTCTTGAATATACTCCCAATTCTCTTTTATAGAGTATACTTTCCGTCAGCCTCTTCCCTTTTTGTATCTTTGTGTTTTTCTTTATTATTGCCAATGTTTTCGATGGCATAGTTTGTCACTGGGCTAATTATGCCAAGTCATAAACTCAGCTCCAACCATATAGCTGGGAGCGTGAAATTCAATTTGTTGAATAAATCTGGAATTTAAAAAAGCTATAATGTTATGCAGACATCCAGGTGTAATCTCACCAAAGCCATATATAATTGCAGCAAGACTTCCTTACTTATGTACTCAAAACCCCTGAAATAAAGGCTAATATGCTGTTTGGCTTCTTTTTTGCTTGCAGTATCTGCATTTTTTAAATTCTTTCATCAGGCATGGTTGTTGTTTATCCATAATTACCTTCTGTAATTTATATTTGATCCTGAATACCGATATTTTCTGTTCTTTTATTCTTTAGAAGTATTCAACATTTTTATTATTCCCAGCAATGTAGAGAATTTACACCTGCCAATGAGATGTTCCACTTGCCACCATCTTGGTCCATTCACTCTCTGTCTTCTTCTCACAGTTTACGTTTCCACCTGTCTTCATATAGTCACCAAGTTTGGATAAATTTCACTTACTACCCTCAATTAAGTCATTATAACGATTGTAAATAGATGAGGTTCAAGCACTAATCCCATGTTTACTTAGCTTTCTACATATGTGTCCATTAAAACACAATAACTGAACAGTATTTATTTTGCTGTTCCTTACAACTACAATCAGTTCATGTGATGAATGGAAGGAATCCAAACATTTGTGTGCTGATAAAATAAATATTCAAGTCATAACTCAACGCCAAACTCTAACAATCAGATTCAGGTGTAAACTTACTCATTGAGAATGAAAGGTTGTTTTTGGCTGAAAAGTAGGTTCAGGTAAGAAAACTCAGGGGTCACGTAATAGAGTTTCTTAAAATTATAAAATAGTAGATGCAGAGAGAACGTTTCTTCTTGTGGGGAAAAACATAACTGAAGGCTATCAATAAGATATAGGAGGAGAAGTAGGCCATTCAACAATTGAATGTACTCTGTTCTTCAATGAGAGCATGGTTGATCTGATAATCCTCAACTGCACTTTCCTGCCTTTTCCCTATTACTCTTGGTTCCCTTACAGAGTAAAATTCTGTCCATCTCAACTTTGATTTATATGAAAAGACCCAGCCTCCATAACCCTCTGCAGTAAAACATTCCACGGATTCACAACCCTCCTACAGAAGAAATTCCTTTTTGTGAACTTGAATGAGCAATCCTTTACTCTGAGATTATTCCCTTTGTTCCTGGATTCTTCCCCCAAGAGGAAACAACATTTCTGCATCTATCCTGTTAAGCAACCTAAGCATATTGTATGCTTCAATAATAATGCCCAATAATACAGGCCCAATCTACTCAACCTTTCATCATAAGACAGTCCCTCCATACTTAGTTTTAGCCTAGCGAAGCTTCTGTGGACTACCTCAATGCCAGTATATCTTTCCTTAGATAAGGGGCCTAAAACTGTTCACAGTATTCCAACTGTGGTCTGATTTGTGCCTTGTATAGTTTTAGCAAGACTTCTCTAATTTTATACTCCATTACCTTTGAAATAAAGGCTCACATTTCAGTTGTCTTCCCTAATACTATTGATCTTGGATGCTAGCTTTTTGTGATACATGCATAAATATTCCAAAATCCCTCCGTTCTGCAGCTTTCTGCAGTCTTTCTCTGTTTAAGTAATATTCAGAACCTCTATTTTTCCTGCCAAAGCACATAACCTCACATTTCTCCATATTGCATTCCACCTGCCAAGTCTTTCCCACTCTGTCTAACCAGTCTATATCCCTCTGCGGACTTTTTGTGATGTTCTAACCATTTGCCTTCCCATCTGTTTTTGTGTCATCCACAAACTTGGCAATTGTACATTCATTTTCTCATTCAGATCATTGATATATGTTGTAAGTAATTGTGACCTCAGCATTGATCCCTGTGGCACTGTACTAGTCACAGGGTGCCATACTGAAAATGCTCCTTTATCCCAACTCTTTCCCTTCTGTTAGTTAGCCAGTCCTCAATCCATGCTAATATACTACTTCTAACACCATGGGCTCTTACCTTATTAAATAGCCTAACGTGAGGTACTTTATCAAATGGCTTCTGAAAATCCAAATATATTACATCTATTGCTTCCCCTTTATCTATCCTGCTTGTTAGCTCCTCAAAGAATTCTCGCAAGTGACTTAGGCATGATTTCCCCTTTGTGAAGCCATACTGACTCTGCTTGGTCATATTATATATTTCCAAAATGTTCTGCTGTTATGCCAATATATGATAGCCCCCAAGAATTTCCAATGGGGAATTCAGGAGAAACATCATCACCATAAGTATTAATTTCACCATGGAACTCACTGCCACAAGGAGTGTGGAAGGACATAGGATAGATACATTTAAGAGGATGGCAGACAAGCATCCGGGCTGCAATGGTAAATTTAGACGAGGAAATATGGGAAGAGGTTTGTATGGAATGTAAAGGCTAGCATGGGCCATTGTTAGGCCATATTGCTCATTTCTATGCTGTATATTGTATGAAATACATATGCATGTCTTGTCCTCATTATACCAAAGATAACAGATTAACAACACACGCATGAGCACTACGCATTGATTAAACACATGCTGTCCATCTAAACAGGTTCAGGTTTAAACCTGAGAGTGTTTGCTGATTCTCAGCATCATTTACAACTGCAGATGAACACAATCCAGAAACACACATCTAGACAATCCCAGAAACTCTCTGTCATTACATAGAACGCCAATGGCGTTATGCTCAAAGGAACTGCGCATAGGCAGAAAAGAATCACAATATTGAACAGAGTTCAGCAGATGATGGTGGTGAGTGAGGACAGCAAGGAGGGGGTGAGGCCAGTGGCGAAGGGGTGTGAGGATAGCAAGGCAGTGTCTGAGGATGTGTGGGAGTGAGGACGGCAAAGAGAGAATGAGGACAGGAGACCCTTCTTCTCCCCCACTTTACAACACCCCTACCTTTCTCCCCCATTCACAGCACACTAAGTTTAAGACCATATCCATTGACACCGTACTGCTGTGCTAAACACTGCTTATATTCACACATGCACATTTAAGTGAATAATACAGATGATTCTTGTCCACACAGATGCCGGGCGGTACTTTCATATCCAGCCCAAGGTGATGCTGAGCTTGGCCTGGAGCAAGGTGACATTGTACTGGTGCACAGGAAACACCAGGATGGCTGGTTCCAGGGAACGCACACAGAGAGTGGGAAGACTGGCCTTTTTCCAGGAAGCTTTGTCGAAAGTTTACAGTGAGACTGAAATCTGAAATTAGATTGAAGATGAGAAATGGCAATTACTTCCCATTAAGCTTTGTCTAATGAATAATGTGTGTAATATCCCATCTGTGGTAATGTTATCAATATGAACTTTCACCCATACTGCCCTTAAAAGTAGTCCAAAGCATTTCTACCTTTGTGAGCAGTTTGGATGTGAAACAACCTGAATTATTGTCCGATAATGCACAGGACGTCATAGCAAAATTTACAAGGAACTCTCCCACCCACATTGCCTCTCAAATAGTGCCCTTCAATCAGAATATGCCAATTCTTAAGTGACACAGCTGAGTTCAGCTAAATATATTAGACAAGACACACTAATCCAGTCAGATGGTCAATCTGTATAGAGCAGGTCAAAGCCAGATAGTAAAATAATCCTCTTATATGGTTCACTCTGGAAGACGTGCATAAAGTACTGGATAGCTACAAGCACGTGATGAAGACGTATCCAGATAAACTAAGCTCACGGTGTTCTGTTGGATTGTTACCAGAAAGGATGCGATGCAGCTGTGATTACAGGGGACAGAGGTGGGAGTGACATCAATGACAATGTTTTAGAAGAAATGCAGCCTTTTATGCTTTGGCTTTAGAGTTTAATTTTGGTCACTTTTCAGTCACACTAATTTTGGTAATGTTCCATCAAAAAAAAAAGGTTACACTAAATATATTAACTTTACCCAACTAATTGGACTGACCATTTCAGTCGAAATAGATAAGCAGCAAATAGTAATCCCATGAGATTATTATCTCCATTGCTTCGGAAGAAACTCAGAAATGATAATTGGAGGGCATTAAAGTAAAAATAGCACTTGAAATATAGATTTTAGGCATTTTGGGTATTAAAATAAATAATCATTTCAAATTGTATGTTGATGGGGACAATTAGACATTTAGGCTGAAAACATTCTAAGATTAATCATATTTAATTTTAACTCAGTCGATATGATGTGGGGTTTTTTTTTCTAATTTCCTCTGCCTTCTTTCAAACCCTGCCAGGATGGATGGTTATATTTTTCACTGCTTTCTAATGATACTCAGACAAATGGAAGTTATGTCATCCATTGTACTTTCGACTGTTTGTGTCATAACCATGTTTGATGTTAGGTATGTCTGAAAAATCCTGGAAGCGAATTTGCTATGGGGATGTGGGAGGCCACTTAACACTTTCAAACCAGTGCAATTTATCTCAAATTGAACAAGTACACAGGTCCAGTTTTGAAATTAAAATAGGTTCTTTTGCTGACAGCAATTGATCCTAGTTGACAAACTGATCTACAGCAAGCATGCAGTCTACACGCTGTGGCATCCCTCCTCCCTCTTTCAGGCAGACACTACTGAGTTGACCAGAGACTTGTAAATAGACATCAGGATTCTTTTTTTAGAATCATCAAAGGATTGGACACAAATGGGTGTGGAAAATACTGGTATTTATTGACAATCCCCCAGCTGACCTTAGAAGATGCTGTTGGGCTGACTTCTTGAACCTCTGTAGTCCTTATGATGATAGTGCTCCATAATGGTGTTAAGCAGACAATTCTTAGATATTGATCCAGTGACAAAGAAGGAACAATATATGTTTAAACTCAGAATGGTTTGTGGATGGAAGATAATTGTGTTCCCTCAACATTGTTTTCCTTGTTCTTCTTGGTAGTAAAGGTTGTAGGGGTGATGAGATGTTGCACCTTGGTATTTTGGCAGAGTTCATGCTGTAAATAGTACATGCTGTACCCAAAGTTTGGTAGTGGGGAGGGTTGGAAATTATGTCCAGTGATCAAAAGAACTGCTCTGTTTGAATGGTATAGAATCCCTATGTGCAGAAGCAGGCCATTCAACCCATTGACTCCAGACCAACCATCTGAAGAGCATCCCACCCAGACACACCCCCTACCCTACATTTCCCATGGCTGACCAACCTATCCCTGGGCACTATGGACAATTTAGCATGGCCAGTCCACCTAACCTGCACATCTTTGGACTGTGGGAGGAAAGCAGAGCACCCAGACACAGGAAGACTGTGCAAACTCCATACAGCAGTTGCCCAAAGATGGAATTGAACCCAGGTCAGTGGGGTTGTGAGGCAGCAGTGCTAACCACTAAGCCACTGTGCCACCCCTACAGCAGCTCAAATGTTGCTGAGCTTAAACCTATTTGGGTGGTGGTGATCTTATGAACATGTGAAAAGGTCAGCCAGGAAAATAGAAACAGGTCTATCTCTCCAGCCCCATATAATTGTGATATTTTCCAGATCATGTTGTAAATACTTCCTAGCCTGTTGGCTTTAACCCCATAGATGGCAGAGATGTTTTGGAGAAATTAAACATGAGCCATGTGTTACAGAGAACAATCAAACTCATTCTCTCCACATTCTGGGTGTATGTTTTACTTTAATCACCAGCACATAAACAACCCATCCAACAGAGTTTTGCAACACAAACATATGTCAAGTAAACCCAAGTATGATTTGACAATAGGAGGAAGGTTTGTGAAATCGAGAACCAGCCAAAACAGTTCCTGTCTCAAAGAATATACTTCAAAAAGTAGTTGCATTAAGACCTAGTTTTAAAAAGGATTGAGACTGAGAGAATATGTGAAGCTAAAGATTTGTGAAGGTCCTGGGGGATATGTTGCTTCTGCTTCATCAGGACAATGATAAGGAGGCCAGTTGGTCAACGACGGTAGGTCAGTGGTAGGGAGTTTTGTTTCATTTATTTTGGTGGAAGAGGAAGACTTAATGGAAACTTGCTTTTAGAAGACTGATTGGATGGGGTAAATGGAATAGATTTAAGGTAGCGGGGGTGATTTGAACTTATATCTCTGAGCTTTACAATTTTTTATAAAAGAAAATTGAATGGGTTGTTTATGTGCTGGTGAGAAAAGTAAAATGTACACCAGAATGTGGAGAGAATGAGTTTGATTGCCTGCTTTAACTTCTGTCATTCTGTGCTTTCTTACTGTTATGAGAGAATATTCCTGTGAGGATTAGGGTTTTAGAACAAGAGAGTGTCACATGGAGGGAGCATTAATGGGTTGCATTTACTTCTGTTCCCATATTAAGTTCTGTTAATATATGTAAAATGACAAGTAAGCATTCTGATCACAGCATTACCAGTTACTGAAGACATGCTTTTGTAGTGGATGAATAACTACTGTCTTATAACATTTCAGTTTGCTCACTTAAAGGAAGCGGATTGTTTCCATATGTTTTTGGCCTGACTAAAGGTTTTAAAAATATCAATGTAATGGTGATCTTTTCTTTCACCATAAAAAGTAAGTACAGTGCTTGACGCAAAAGGAACTTTGTAACAATTTGAAGTAGAGGTTGGGTTTAATCCAAATTTGTACCCTGAATAAAGTTGCAGAATATAAAATCAGGAATGTTCGACAGAGATACCATGAGGAATGTGTAACCTCTATGAACAAAACATAGATGTATGCTTTAGAAGTAGTCTGTAATCACTTCCCATTGTTGGATTTTTGAAGCTGAAGGGTCTTAAACACTCTCCAGTATGGAGCGTGGAGACCTAAAGCCCTAAAGCATGTCCAAAATTATATTAGGGGCCTCGTTAATATTATTTGGGTGAGTTCTTGGTGCCTGTCACGCCATCACAGACAGTGTGCACCTTTCATAGCAACTGGAAGGCAAGTCCTGAGAGTATCGTGGAATTGCAAAGATCTTGGTTTTGTAACATTATTTTTATTTCATTTTGTTTAAGAATAACAGCCACTGAAGTGCACTGAAAAGAGTCATCCCTGCTCCTTTTCCATTCACCATTCACAAGGAGAGCCTAAAGTAGACATAAAGCCCCACATTTATGCATGCAAAAGGCCTAATGCCTGCTTCAGTGATTGCATCAGGCTCATGAAATGTGTTTCAATCCAATAATTCATCTCCGATATTGGCCCACATTCTGCTCATTTAATATGAGAGATGTTGAGGGAATTTCTTCTCAGGAAGTTGTCAGTCTTTGGAATTCCTTTCCATAGAGAACAGTGGAGGCTGGACAATTAATTCAAGGCTGAGTTAGAAAAATTTTTGATATACGAGGAAATCAAAACTCTCGGAGGACAGGTAACAGTACAGGCCACATGCCCCTGGCCAAGCTGTTCTTCATACTAAGGATACTGTCCTTGTTGTGTGGCTCAATATCACAATGCTAACTGTGACACTTCAAACACATCTAATAACTCAAAATTGGCCATCAGAATTTTACTCAAACATAAACCATATTCTCATGGTCCAGCATATTCGCCCACTTTACCATTACCATCAAGTTGGGAGATCAACCCTAGCTCAAAGAAGAATGTAGGAGGACACGTCAAGAGCAGCTTCAACATACCTAATGATTCGGTGTCAACCTGGTGAAGCTACAACAGAGGACTACTTGTAAGCCAAAAAGTGGAAGAAGGTATGCAGTAGAAAGGGCTAAGTGATTCTATGACCAGTGTATCAGACCTAATCTCTACAGACTTGACATATACTTTTGTGAACGGTGCTAACAATTAAGCAATGAACAGAAGGAGGAAGCTTAGATATTCCTATTCTCAACAGTAGGGGAATCCCAGCACATCAGTGCAAAAGACAAGGCTGAAGTATTTGTGTCCACCTTCAGCCAGTAGTGATGAGTGGATGATCCCTCTCAGCCTTCTCCTGAGCCCCTCAGCATTGCAGTTACAGGTCTTCAATCAATTTGTATCATTCCACATCATATTAAGAAACATTTACAGGCATACAAGGGTATGGCCCGAGGGCTGGAAAATGGAAATAAAATAGTTTAAGTCATTGTTTTTGACTGGCACAGACTCAATGGACCAAAGAGCCTTTCTCTGTGCTGCAGTCCTCTATGACTCAATGGCATTGGCTATGGGCAAAGGTGACAACATTTCGGCAATAGCACTGAAGACATGTGCATCAAATCTGCTGCACTCCTAACTAAGCTGTTCCACTACAGTTACAGCACTGACATCGATGTAGCAATCTGAAAACATGCCTGTGGAAGGCCAGTCTATAAAAAGCAGGACAAATTCAACCAAGACAATTACTGCCTTATCGGTCTTAATCTTCAGCAAAATGATGGAAGTGATTGTTGACAGTGCCATTAAGTGGCACTAACATGGGAATAACTGGTCACTGACACTTAGTTTGGGTTTTGCCAGTGCCACCCAGCGCCACCCAGCTCCAGTTCATTACAGCCTCGGTCTAAACATGGACAAAAAAGTTGAATTCTAGAGGTGTAGTGCGAGTGACTGATTGATATCAGGGCAGCATTTGGCAGAAGGTAGCGGGAGCCCTAGGAAATATGCAGTCAATAGGAATTAGTGAGAAAACTCCATGCTGGTTGGAATCATGCCTAGAATGAGGATGGTTGGGGCTGTTGGACAATCATCCAAGTAGGCTCCTTCTATCTGCAGCTACTTTCTCAATGATTTTCCCTCCATGATAAGTTTAGAAGTGAGACTTTCACTGATAATTACACAATGTTTAGCACTGTTCATGACTTCTCCAGATACTGAAGCTGTCCATATTCATTTTCTGGTCAGCATCTGGGCTTGGACTGATAAGTGTCAAGTAACATTCCTGCCTCACATATGCCAGCTCATGAGAGAATCTAATGACTTCCCCTTAATATTCAATTAATTACCATTCCTAAATCACACTATCAACATTCTGGAATTAGCATTAACAAAAAACAAACTAAGCTGGACCAGCCACGTAAGTACTGTGCCTGGAACAGCAGTTCAGAGACTAGGAATTTTGTGGTGAAGAATCCACTTAGTGTCTCCCCAGTGTCTGCCTATAAATTACAAGGCAACCAGTCAGGATTCTGATGGAATGCTCTTCATTTGCTTGGATGGCTAAGGCTTCAACAAGACACAAGAAACTCCACAACATCCACAACAAAGCAAGCTGCTTAAATTGCATATTATACCTCACCATCAACACACAGTGGCAGCAGTACGTGTCATCTGAAAGATGCCCTGCAGTAACTCACCAATGTTCCTTTGAGATGACCTTCCAAACCCATTGTCTCTACCATCCAGAAGGACAAAGGAACCAGATGTGGGGAAAATCTTAACAGTCTGCAGGATCTTCTCAAAGTCACACATCCTGACTTGGAACTATATTACCATTCCTTCATTGTCACTGAACAAAGTTCAGAAACTCACTTCCTAACAGCCTATTGCAATGCTGCAACTGCTTATCCAACTGAAATCTGACAAATTAGTACAGGCTCAACAGCAAATTTTTAGATTTTGGGTCGGTAGAGAAAGGGTGTTAAATATTGGGCATGAGGTCACTGACAGATTTCTGCTTTAGATATTATTTGAGACTATTACTTCATAAACAAGTCAAATTTGATGCGAAAGTGACTGGTCATTTGTGTCAAGCAAATTTGTTTCTTTCTGATAATTTTCAGTTCCAGCATTGTGAACTTGAGGGTACGTTTATTTAAAAGAAGAGAATATTAATGTTGGTTATATCAATAACTGAGATCAAGTATGCATCAAATTCTTGAATTTGATTTTAACTCTGGGAACTGAAAGCCCAAGGGATTTTGTCCTAACCTCTGCAACTTATAATTGAATCAGGTGCTCTGACGCATACCATGAAATGGATCTCTGTTACTGTCATTAGAAGTGTAAACGTGTTCTCTGCTTGAATGAAACTTTGCTGTTACAATGCAAAGAGATCAAACTCTTAGCAAGAGACTTGAGCCCAGAGTTTGCAACAATGAGGTTAAGCTGATATGGTGACTGATAAAGTGACTAAAGATTAGTTGCAGTAAATGCTAGTGCTAGTTACTTACCACTTGCCTTCAATTTAAAATAACATTTGTGCAATGTTCTACCTTATCAATATTTTTTGCTACAGAAGCAGATATTTTTATTGGGTTGATTCAACATGAGCATTAATACCCTGTAACTTCCAGATGACTGCATTCTTTTAAAAAGCTAATCACATTGTAATCCGTCCAAATCTACTGTTCAGAAATACTGGTTGCCTGGCAGGGTTTGTTTTGAGTGAAGACATCCAAACAATTCACAGAATTGCCACTTGATATGTTGGAACCCGCAACAAATTAAAGTAAGCATGATAAAGAAAGAGAATTGGTATTTGGATAAGTAAAATCACTTTTATAACTTTTTCATTCTTGTGTGGGATGTAGGTGTCACTGGAAAGGCCAGAATTTGTTGTGCATTTCTAGTTGCCCTTGATCTGATTGGCTGTCTAGACCATTTCAGACAGCAGTTTAGAATCAACCACTTTGCTGCGGATCTGGAGGCACATGTAAGCCAGACAGGTAAGGATAACAGTTTACTTCCCTAAAGGATATTAGTGAAGCAGAGGGTTTTTTTTAAAAAAGAAAACAACTGACAATGGTCAAATGTTCCCCATTAGACTTGCTTTTTTTTTTAAAATTCCACGTTTTATTGAATTGAAATTTGACTAGTTGAGCTGGTGGAATTTGAACTCATGCCCCTAGAGCATTAGTCTGGGTCTCTGGATTATTGGTTCTTTGACATTACTGCCTCCCTGCAACTTCAACTTTTTTCACTAATTTTTGTTTCAGTTAAATACTTACATCTCGTCATTTCCAATTCACACACTTGTGTTGCATTATCCAGGAAACACCCGAACCCAGAAGTGGCTTGGTCCCAAACATTCTGGAGAAAAGTAGTTAAAGTGCATAGGTTTTATCCGGAGGTATCTGATCGAATTTACAGACACCCAGGGATGTAGTAGTGAGATGCATAACTAAAATGACAACTGAGGGTACTGAAGAATATAGTACTATCCTGTTTGCATGACACAGTTATAACAATGTGTAGCCATAGGTTGTAGGCTTGAATCCCATACTACGACTTGAGTTAATTACCTAAGGTGAACACTAGTGTGATGCTGAGGGAATGCTCACTGTGCATGTCTGTAGTTATCATTAAACTTTCCAATGCACAATTTGAAGGAGAGTAGCTAGTTCTTCTCATTTGGCACTGGGAAAATGTACATTTGCTACGCAGCTGTCTTGTTATTTGCGAAACAGAACAGCATTTGTTTGCATGACAGTGGTTCAAGAGTAATATATCATTAAAAATGTTCTGAGTTTTCTTCCAGTGAAGTGTTAAAGTGCCACACAAATGCAAGAATGTCTTTCGTTTAGTCTGATCAGTTTATGATCAGAATTGCATTGTGTGAAGGAAGTGTCAGTTAACAGTTTTGAAACTTCCCTATGCAGTAGAAGGAAGGTTAGAGAGCAAAGTCTCACTTTGGTGATCTCTAGTCACCCTCAAAGCCACCATAAAGAGCATCACCAATCATATCAGAGCACTCAGGCTCTCAGCGAGGCAGTTGGCAAGAACATTAAAAACACAAAACAAAACGGGGGGATAAGTCACCCATATCTCCATGTAAGAATAAATAAGTGTTTAAAACATTTACATTGCTGAGATGGAACTGTTGAACAGGAATCAATTAAAAACTCATGGGGAAGCAAAGCATGCTCCTGAAACTCATTTGCATAATTGAGAATGTGTCAGCACAGCACATCAATGTCATCTGTATTTAAGTTATCACTACATGCTATGTGTGATCTTTCTTATGTGATACATATTTGTGATGTAAAAGTACAGTGTGTAAGACAACCTCTACATGTTGCTGAGTTCACTGTGAGTGCGAAAGCAGGTAGGGGCAAGAGCACAATGAAAACACTGCAAAGTAATGAATTTGAGAAACTTGTGACTGTTGTACAAGAATGTGGTACTTCTTAATAATTTATGATGGTTTTTTTTTGTACCATGTTAATGGAATCTTGGTTGAAGGTGATATTAATAAAACAGGGTTTAATTGTGCAGAATAAAAAAAGTTTCTGAAGTGTGACTAAAGGAAATGGAGGAGTTTAACATCAAAGAATTTCTAACATTACACATCCCAGTTCCAGGACAGTACTAACAGAATAACAGTCAACAAATCCAGATTATGCTACCAATGTCTACATTAGTCTTGCATCTGAAGGATAGGAATTGTGTGCATATTCAGAGCAAAACTCGATTGCATTTAATAAAAGTTCAAATGTCTTATAATTGGGCAATAAAATAATCAATGAACCAATGTTTGGAGAGAGAAAAACAGAAAATGGTGGAAATACTCAATAGGTCTACCACCATCTTTGAGGAGAAATTGAACTTAATGCTTCAGGTTGATGGCAATATTTGTAAGATAACATTGAAATCTCCCTGGTAGCTGCAATGATACGGTAGCTGGTGCAGCATGCAATTTTGCACCCATGTGTTTGGCTACAAAACGTGTGGTGTGAAGTTTAAACAGAAAATGTTCGATATACACATCTTTCATTTCTGCTTGAGGATACACATCCAAAAGATCATGACCCCTGTATTTTCCCTTTCTGGATTCTAAAACAGCTGCTGGAAATATTCTGCGTGTATATCAAATTTCCATCACATGCAGCTTTTCCCTCATACTTATGAATTGTCTGAGAATGACGGAATTTCTCAATCTCTGACAGTTACAATGTTTTAAGAAGTTTAACCCTACAATTGATGAATTGGATTTTGGCAGTGCCAGCAGATGGATACCTTTCAGTGAAAGATCATAGTGTCAGTAGGGCATGCCAGAAGCAGAACTGGCATACCTAAAAACGAGGTATCAATCTGGTGAAATAACCAGACAGGTCTACTTGCATGCCAAAGAGAGTGTAACGGACAGAGCAAAGTGATCCCACAACAAGATCGAAGTTCTGCACTCCTGCCATATCCAATTATGAATGGTGGAGGACAATTGAACAACTCCCTGGAGAAGGCGGCTTCACAAACATCCCCATCCGAAATGATGGAAGAGCCCAACACATTGTAGGGAGGCAATAACCTAATGGTACTATCACTGGACTGTTAACCCAAAGACCCAAGTAATGTTCTAGGGACCTGAGTTCGAATCTCACCATGGCAGATGGTGGAATTTGAATTCAATAAATATCTCAAATGTAGTTTCTCATAATAACCATGATTCCATTGTCAATTGTTGGGGAAAACCCCATATGGTTCACTAATGCCCTTTGGGGAAGGAAACTGCCATCCTTACTTGGTCTGGCCCACATGTGACTCCAGACCCACAGCAGTGTGGTTGATTCTCAGAGGGTAGTTAGAGATGGGTAACAATGCAGAAAATTGCCAAGGCATGTCTTGTGCACAAAAAGTAGGACAAATCCAACCCAGCCAATTACCACCCCATCAGTCCATTCTTGATTATCAGTTAAAAGTGATGGAAGGTGTCATCAACAAATCAGCACCTGCTCAGTGACGCCCAGTTTGGGTTCCACCAGGGCCACTCAACTCATGACCTCATTACAGTCTTGGTTCAAACATGGAAAAAGTAGTACAGAGGTAAGGTGAGAACGACAGCCCTTGATGTCAAAGCCATGAGTGACCAAGTATGGCATCATGGAGCCTTAGCAAAACTGGAATCAATAGAAATCAGGGGCAAACTATCTGCTGGTTGGAGTCATACCTGACATATAGGAAGACAGGTTGTCGGAGGTCAATCATCACAGCTCTAAGACATCTTCGCAGGAATTCCTCAGGGTAGTGTCCCAAGCCCACACATCTTCAGCTGCTTCAAAGACCTTCCCTCCACTATAATGGTGTCAGAGTGAGGATGTTCGCCAATGACTACACAATGTTCAGTACCATTAGCTACTCCTCAGATACTGAAGCAGTTCATGTTCAAATGCCTCAAGTTCTGGATAATATCCAGGCTTGGGCTGACAAGTGGCAAGTAACATTCAAATCACACAAGTGCAAGGCTATGACTATCTTGAATAAGAGACAGTGTAACCATCATCCTTGACATTCAATGGTGTTACCATCACTGAATCCCCCACTGTCAGCATCCTGGGTGTTACCATTCACCAGAAACTCAACTGGATCTTCCATTTGAACATAGTCGCTATAAGAACAGGTCAGAGGCTAGGAATAATATACCAAATAACTCACCTTCTGATTCCCCAAATCCTGTCCGCCATCTACAAGGCACAAGTCAGGAGTGTGATAGAATATTCCCCACTTGCCTGGATGGGTGCAGCTCCAACCACACAAGAAGCTTGACATCCTCCAGGACAAAAGTAGCCCACTTGATTTTCACGACATCCACGAGCATCCACTACCTCCACCACCAACACACAGTACACACTGCTGCTATTATCTATGAGATGCTCTCTAGAAATTCACCAAAGATCCTTAGTCAGTGCCTTCCAAACCCATGACCGCTTCCATCCAGAAGGACAAGGGCAGCAGATACATGGGAACACCACCACCTGCATCTTCCCCTCCAAGCCACTCACCATCCTGACTTGGAAATATATCGCTGTTCCTTCACTGTTGCTGGGTCAAAATCCTGGAATTCCCTCTGTAAGGGCATTGTAGGTTTACCTACAGCACATAGACTGTAGGTGTCCAAGAAGGCGGCTCACCACCACCTTCTCAAGGGCCACTAGGGATGGGCAATAAATGCTGGCCAGCCAGTGACACCCATGTCCCATGATAGAATTTAAAAGAAAAAAATTCATGGAATAGGCTGTTGACTTACTTGTTGCGAGAGTCAGAGGAACATTTATTAACAGTGCTATTGAGTGAACTGAGCAGAATTGGGTCCACTTTTCGGAAAATAATTGCAAATCAGCAAGTGTAATCAACCCTTTTCAGTTCTTCATTTCAGTTAAATTACAGTCTCTTCATACATATCATGACACAGATTTACTTCTTTTGTCTGGGTTGTTGCCCCCACTACTTTATTAGAAGCTTACTCCAGTATGGATATCCATTTTGTGTGATGAATAATTTGCTGATTAATGAAAAATTCAAAAATGACCTTTTACTCATTCTGCCTCATGCCCTGGTTTTATGCGCGCCTTCAATTAATATCTTGGGTATTTGTTAACCTTTGACTCTTATAAACTTTGACAAGAAGTTTGTCAAAAATTCTTCACTCCTTTCTCAGGTTGAAAACCCCAAGTTTCTTTGTTATTCCCTTATAACTCAGATCCCACATGCTGAAAATCAATGCTTTCTCTGTTTACAAATATACATGATAGAGGAACTGTTAAAAACATTTTTGTAAGAAGATATTTTATGATAACTATCTGATATTACATTTGCCTGGGCAACAGCACACTGGGCAATTTGTGCTAAACAGCAACCAAGAGCTGACAAACTTATTAAATGTAGACAGTGAATAGCTGAAGTAGCCCTTTCCATACACCATTTGATAGACATTGCAAGTTCCTCATCTGTGGTATTCAGTGGCTTCCCAATCCTCTTTAGTATTGTAATTACCTGCTGCTCCAAACACTGACAATCACCATGGCAATATTAATCTCAAAGAGGATTGGTTGGGGGGTCAGTAGAAAATAAAGGCCTTCACAATTTTCTTAAAAAAGCAAATACACTGGACTGAGCGTGCATATGACAGATCTGTGAATGAGGACTTGTAGATTTCAAAATTAAGTGCACTCAAGATTATTTGCATTTCAAAGATGCAGAGCTCCCAGATGTTTAATGAGTGACAGTGTGGAGAACAGTGACTTCATGTAGCTCAACAGCTCTCGCAGCTAATAGCTTTTAGTAATTGCAACAATTGTTCAGTACTTGCATCATCTGAAAATAAGCATGAATGAGTAATTCCTGAAAATATATGGCTGGTTTGTGATGCAGATACACGCCAACGGCATGGGTTAGAGTCTATTATTAACGGTGAGAGTGCACAGCACTTAGAAATGCATGGTGAAATAGGGCTGAGTCACCACAGCTTCATCAAGGGGAGCTCATACCTGACAAATCGAATGGAATTCTTTGGGGAGGTAATGAGCAAGTTACACAAAGGAGAACCAGTGGACATTCTGTTTGGATTACCAGAAGGCTTTTGACAAGCTGCCACTCAGGAGGCTGCTAAATAAGAGTCCATAAAAACCGAAAGAACTGCCATTGCTGTAAATCAGGAACAAAAACAAAGTTGCTGGAAGAGCTCAGCAGGTCTGGCAGCATCTGTGAAGGAAAAAACAGAGTTAACGTTGCGGGTCCGGTGACCCTTCAGGGCAAGGTACAGGCATGAATAGAGAATTGCTGACTGGCAGAAGGCAGACAGTAAGGATAGAGAGGTCTTTTTCATGAAGGCAGCCAGTGACGAGTGGAGATCCACAAGGGTCTGTTTTGGGACCTCAACTATGAATGTTGGGGATGAAGGAACTGAAGGCATTGTTGCTAAGTTTGCAGAGGATACAGAGAGGTGGAGGGACAGATGGTGTTGAGGAAGCAGGGAGACTGCAGAAGGACTTAGGCTAGGAGAGTGAGCAACAAAGTGCACATGGAATGCAAATAGGAAAGTATGAAGCAATGCACTTTGGTAGGAAGAATAACTGTGTGGACTATTTTCTAAATGGGGAAAGGCTTCATGAATCTGAAGCGCAAAGGGACTTGGGAGTCCTAGTTCAGGATTTTCCCAAGGTTAACATCCAGGTTCAGTTGGCAGTTAGGAAGGCAAATACAATGTTAGCAGTCATTTTGAGAGGACTAGAAGACAAGAGCAGAAATGTACTGCTGAGGCTGTATAAGGCTCTGGCCAGACTATATTCAGAATATTGTGAGCAGTTTTGGGTTCTGTATCTAAAGAAGGATGTGCTGGTCTTGGAGGAGTCCAGGGGAGGTTTACGAGAATGATCCCAGGGATGAAGTGTTTGCCATATGAGGAGCAATTAAGGACTCTGGGTCTGTCCTCGATGGAATTTAGAAGGATGTTGGGGAGTGGAGGAATCTCATTGAAACTTACAGAATACCAAGATGTCTAGATAGAGTGGACATGGAGATAATGTTTCAAAGAGTAATGTTATGGACTGGTCCAATTCCCCTCAAAACATTTTAAGGAAATAGCCTAGACCCTAACTTTTACCTTATTTAAAGGCAAGTGTAAGGCACTGAGTTCCAGATGCAATTTGATTGGTCATACTAGTAGGCTTTAAGCAAAACACGCTTTATTCTTACACCACAGATATAATACAAAAATAGAAGAATTGGCATAACTTTAGCTATGAAAATATTTAACAAATAATATCTATTTTAACTGCTACTCATTAGCCGTTCCAATATAGCAGCATCCCATATACACATCCTCAGCAAAGGCAAATTCAGCAAAACAAATTTCCTTCAAATGCAATCTGCTCCAGTCGAGGTGAAAGGAAAACTCGAAAGAATGAACCCATCAGCAGAGAGAGATAGCTCAAGCTTTTTGCATCAGCAGATACTGAGCCGTTTCTAGCAGCTTTAACTCTAAAACCCCTAATTTCAACAACTGAAAGCAAAACTAAACCCTGGGTCTATGTGATCCTGACTCCACCTACTCATGCTTTTGTCCAATTTTAAAAAAAACACAAAGCTATTTCTTCAGCTTTCCATGGAGCAGACACCTCAGCACTAGGTTTACAAGATCTCTCTTAAATAGAAATAAGACAGAACAAATCCCTCTGAAGGCACATATTGTTACAATAGGAGAGACTAGGACTTGAGGGTGCAGCCTTAGGAGTTAAAGGGTGACACTTTAGAAGTGAGATGACGAGGAATTTCTTCAGCCCGTGGGTGGTTAATCTGTGGAACTCATTGCTGCAGAGGGCTGGAGAAGTCAAGCTACTGAGTGTATTTAAGAATTGATAGATAGGTCTTGATTGGTAAGGTGATCAAGGATTACAGGGAGAAGGCAGGAGAACGGGGTTGAGAAATACATAAGCCATGATTGAAAGGCAGAGCAACCAAATGGCCTAATTCTGGTCCTATATCTTATGGTCTAATGAGTTCAATTCCCGTACTGGCTTAGGTTACCATGAAGGACGGTCCTTCTCAACCCTCTCTTTGCCTGAGGCGTGGTGACCTTCAGGTTAAACCATCCCAGTCATCCTCTCTCTAATGAGAGCAGCCCCATGGTCCAACAGGACTATGATGACTTTACCTCTCAATGCAATATAATCCACAGTCAGTGACAGTTCATCTTATATTTTTATACACATGTATTATCAAATAACACAAAACAAACACTGCATCCCAAAAGCAAAAGCAATCTTTTTGTATGAAGGCACTGTAACAAATGATAAAGCAATATATCAATACAAATATTTTAATCTAATTCAGGATAAAATAGTTACATCAACGTGGCTTGTATTTAAGAGTATGTCGGAATCTGGGAATTTGGTTAGGCTACTTTTACCCTTGGAGCCCATTCCATCAACAAAATTATCACTGACCTGTGATTTAATTTTACATCCCTTAATATCCTTGATTAACATTAACAATTGATCTATAGTTGATGGTCATTTGTGGAAAAGTTTCAAATTTCAACCACCTCTTGCATCCGTACGTACATCCAATCTGCATAATTTATCAGTTTATCCCCCATTCTGGATTCCTAATTCCAGAATTGTAATGGTACAGTCTAATGTAAACAATTTACACTGCTTGCACAATCCAGCCATTAGATTTCATAATTTGGATGTTCAAAATTAGGGGTTGAAACCATTTTTGTACTATGAAAGAAAAACAAGTTAGAACATTGTCTTGTATCAAAAGAAAAATTTAGCTGGTGGCCTCAATCACTCGATAACCTCCTCAGTCTAATTTTGTCAGAGCTGTCATTATTTGAACCAAACTCAAATTGTGTAAACTAAGTGTTTATACTGAACTAATTTTCTGATGTATCAGCATTGTTAAAAGAAATTAAGAATTGCATTGATGTCACATGTTTCATAACTTCATGAAGTCCTTATGTGCTCTAAATAAAGTGCTTAATAAATTCACATGGCGCAGTATAAAAAAAAGCAGGTAATGTATGTGCAGCAAGCACTCAAATAGCTAAACAGTGATCGGATGATCTGTTTTTAAGTAGCGGTTTTAATGTACATATCAGATTGGACTTCGTACTTGGAGAAAAATGGAAAATTAATTTTGAAATAAACTATAGAGTGAGAAAACTTAACAGTACCATAATCAATCCACATCCAGCAACTGTTCATGCTGCCTTTGAAAGTGCAGTCTCAGAATTTCAAAGCTTTTCATGGATTTGAGGTCATCTAAGACTCTGCTGTCCATGTCTCAACTCCCACAAAGTAATGTTAACTTATCACTATGCTCAGCAGCTTACATGGTTCCCAGCCAAATGATTTTGATATTAAAATTTACATTTTTTTTTCCCAAATCCGTCCCTCCCCTCCTTATTTCTAATCTCTTCCAATCCCTCAACATGCCAAGGTATCTTGAGCTCCTCTAATTCCGCACCTTTAAGATTGCTAATTTTAAATTTAATTTGTTATTTAAATTTGGTGGCCGTGCCTTCGGTTGCCTTGGCCCCAAGGATCTGAATAGTTTCCCCACAGCACTCCTCTCTACTTCACCTTCTTCACAGTCTGCTTAAAATCTATCACTAAGACCATGCTTTTGATCATCTGACTGGTTATCTCCACATGTGGCTGTGTGTCAAATTTTGTTATATAATGCCCTGGTGAACCAACATGGAACACATTTCTTAAAGATGTTGCGCTAGTGCAGCTACAGGTGGTCTCAAGTGGAATAGACTAGATAAATCATAACTGCCAGTTTGCTACTACGTTGTTTACACCTAATGACAAGTTCCAAGAGACCAACATCCTTTTCATTTCGAGAGCCTGCTCTTTTCTGTACTTAACAACTCAAGCTTGAGGCAGTCCAGATACAACACAATGTTGGCAAACTACACAGGGAAGAAAAATTCAATAACATGATGTCAGTAGCCTTATTTCACTTTATTCTAGTTATTTCACTCAATTACATATTAAAATGTATAACATTTGCTTTGAAAAGGTAATAGCAAAAGTATCAATGTCAATACAGAAGTATTTCGATTGACAACTAAGGTGAACATAAAAAGGTCAATTCTGCTGTGCATCAGTAAACCAGGTAGATCAAAGTATCACCCACATCAACTGTTAAGCCATTGTCAATCAGCTGGATTTTTTTTGCAGACAGGTCTATGTGAAAGGATGCCTTCTCAGAAATGGCCACTTTACCCACAGATTCCTTCCCAAGGACTGGAACCCGTCGTGGGCCCAGTACAGGGTCTTCATATCTCATCAGCTTCACTTGTGTAAGATCTGGAAAAAATGAAAAAAAAAAGTTTTATTCTGTTGCAATAGGATGTCATTATGCAGTCACAAGGTTGCATATTGGCCAAATGAAGTTTGAGGGTGAACTTGTTTTGTATAGCTTTATAAACAACTTAGCTAGATTCAAGATTTTCCCACATCCTCAGTTCAGCAAATATTTCGAACTTCCCCAACATATGCTTTGAGAAGTGTAAGCTTATTCAATATAATAATAATCTAATACTGATTAGCACTTTACTTTTAAACACTTAGTAAATAATAAAAATGCTCAGGAAACGTGAACCGCACTAGAAGCAGCAGTCTCTGGAATGGAGTTGTTGCATCTTCTACAATGATTGTATCAAAAGATATTTTTGCCTATTAATTTAGACACTTGCCCTGGAATAGATTTCATTCACCAATTGACCAATACCCAAGTATCTGCCAAAGCCGCACTGACCACTGGAATATACACACAACAAAAATTGTTTACAAGGATGCTACCAGAATTGAGAGTGCACAAATACCAGGCAAGGCTAGCAAGTGTTGTAAAATTCTATATAATGATGCAAATTCACTATTCATTGAACTTGCAAATAGAAGCAGAAGTAATTTGTTAATCAATTCCTCTTGAACCCTGTTTTTATGACCACATTCAAAACTACAAAGACAGCAAATTTTCTGGGATATGCTGATATGGTTAGATAAAGTGTTCTGGGCACAGATTCATGTGGAATGCTGGCTAGACCAGCTGGGCTGAATGGCCCTTTTTGCCACAGATTCTTCACTAAAAGCAACAACACGAGCTGACTTCTAATCTGATGTTCTCTCCTTCAAAGAACCATCTCTTCATAGGAGCTTTTCATCTAAAGAACATCCAGCACAAATTAAGTTGTCCCAGACCATAACAGACAGAAGGAACATAGTCTGCCAGCATGTGCAGTCAATGCTGTTTCAGTGAATTCCTTCAAGTAAGAATTGATCAGATAATCTGGCTGGGATGCAGGTTACAGGGCAGTACGGTGGCACAGTGGTTAGCACTGCAGCCTCACAGCACCAGGGACCCGGGTTCAATTCCAGCCTCGGGCGACTGTCTGTGCGGAGTTTGCACATTCTCCCTATGTTTGTGTAGGTTTCCTCCGGGTGCTCCGGTTTCCTCCCACAGTCCAAAGATGTGCAGGCTAGGTGGATTGGCCATGCTAAATTGCCCATAGTGTTCAGGGGTGTGTGGGTTATAGGGGGATGGGGATGGGTCTGGGTGAGATGCTCCAAGGGTCGGCATGGACTTGTTGGACCGAAGGGCCTATTTCCACACTGTAGGGATTCTATACCCCAAATACAAGGTTGATGCTGTACAAAATTTAATTAGTTTTGATTTTCTACTAGCATTGGACAGGACTTTTTCAGATTATTCCCCTCTCTTTGGCCTTGAATTTTATCAGAAATCTTACCTTTCTTTGGGGAGTCCATGGCTTACTGTTAGGGTGGTAGTGTATATCATGTGATTTATGGTTGGGAGGCACTTCAAGCTATTCCTTATAATTCACATGATGACAAGTAATCTTTCAGCAAAACTACATACCTCTTGATAATAGCAGGTTAGAACACAAATGTGTCGTACTAACTTGCTGTTTCAAATCCTGAGTCCTGACATGCTCTTGGATGTCAGAATACAACATTATACATCATTATTTACTCATTCTGGGTTGAATAAAACCAATTAGGGAGATACTGAAAACTCACGTTGTCTTAGTGCACACAACCAGAAGTCAGAAATATCTGGACTTTCCACATAACTCACTGATTTATTTTTCTGCTTCCTGTCGACCTATATTATTCAAGATTCAGTGATTAAAATAAACACTACAAATTAGGATCATTAATCAATAAATTCCTCACTCAAACTCAATGGGTAAAGCAGACTGAAACGTTATAGTGATCCCACAAATCCAAATACAGGATTGTACAACTTAAGAATCTGGATGGCATTGATCAATTAATTTTTCTGATAACTGAGTTGAATATTGGAACAATCTGACTAATCAATTTATACATCGACACTTCACAACGCCTAAGAAAATTGAAACAAAATCAAAATACAAACTAATTGCTAATCACAGATTTTATTCAGTAAAGGCATGAGTTCTGTGCGTGCGCGCGCACGCACGCACACAGCAGTCACTAGAGTTAGGAGTCCTCGAAGAGGCGTCCATTCCTGAGATAATGGTGTTGAAGGCGGAGCTGTAGTCAATAAGCAGGAGTCTGACGTAGGTGTCTTTGTTGTCCAGATGTTCGAGGGATATGATATCCGCTGGGGACCTGTTACATCAGTAGGCAAATTATAGGGGATTGAGGGAGGCTGGGAGACTGGAGTTGATGTGGACCATGACCAGCCTCTTGAAGCACTTCATGATTGAGGTCAGAGCCACAGGGCGGTAGTCATTAAGGCACATTGCATATGCTTTCAGGGTTCTGACCTGCTCTTGCTGCCACAATATTCATATTGCTGCTCTAATTAGGTTTCAGGTCAATTGTAACCCCAGGATGTTGATGATTCAAATTATTAAGGCACAAAATTGATCCTCACAAAGTAGTGCAAAACATTTCATTTCAAAAAGAATGAAGTGCATTATATATAGGATAATCCTAAATCTAATACAAATATTATAAAACAGTAAAAACTAATCATTGTGAAATTAAATACTATTGATCTCAATCACTGATCACCATTTAAAGGAGTGCTCGCTTATGATAATGATGAGATAACACAGTGTGGAGCTGGAGGAATACAGAAGGCCAGGCATCATCAGAGGAGCAGAAAAATTGATGTTTCAGGTTCATTTCCTTCCTCCGAAATGGGTCTTATGATAACTGCGGCTTTGTCAAATCAATATGCTGCAACACTCCAAGGTTAGTGTGGAGTTGCACTTAGAAATGCCACACAGCATTTAAAACTCAAGTGGACACTCAACATGCCGTGGATACAATGCTAATGTACAATTTAATACAATAAGATGACAATGGGGTAAAGAATACTAAGACAGTATGAAGTATCTTTAGAAACCATATATACTGTTGATACCCAATACCACTACACCAACGTCATTCAACCTTTTCAAACATTACAATTTTGTCTCACTCAAGGCCTGGAAAAAAATTCAATGAAGTAAACATGAACTGTAGAAAATATTCTAAGTAATAAAATGATAATTTAAATGAGTAATCAATAAAAATGGCATTATAAAAACAAAACATGCCAAGCAGCAGAGTTAATGAATGAAAACGCTTTCTTCCCTTTTTCAGTTAAGTAATAGAGTGGAAAGGATGGGAGCCAAGTGAAGGAGTTACTTTCAATTATCACAGACCTTGGTTTGCCTCTGGTGGACCATGCTCAGAGCTGGCATCAGTGAATCCACATTTTGAAGTGAAGTTGGAAGCAGACTGCCCTTCAGTCAGGGTGTTCCTCCTCTGCCAGCATGCTCAATTATATGCATGTATGTGTGTGCTTGTGCACACGCCATGTTGGGGTGATGCTTGGGTGTTGAGGGCTCAGACGTACACACCTATTCAAACAAACACTTTCCCCTACTTATCCAGCCACCTGGCCACACTCACTCGCTCGCTCCACCAATATCCAGCTATTCCCACCTCGTCAAAACACATCTTTAAATTTCTTTACCCATTACTAATTCCTTTGGCTTTTGTAATCTGGAACAATTTGTCATTTAGTCTCTCTTGCCTTTTACTCCAACACAGCGCTTCTGTTTTGTTCATCCTCTCTCTTCCCTCTTTTACTTTCTTCAAACCTATTACATTTTTTCTTTTTTATGATGAAGGGTCATTGTCTTGAAATAAAGTAATTTTATATCCAACCATACTGCCTGATCTGCTAAGCATTCCATCATAAACTATTTTTTTTTAAATTTCAAACTTTCAGCATCTGTAGTATCTTGGATTTGTATATATGGAGGGGCTGGTGGCATGTTCTTCCACCATCCCCATCACCCACCCTACAAGACTAGGGATGGGATGTAGTAAAAACATGTAAAAATTTTTAAAAATTAATTGTCAATAAGATTGAAATACTTAGTTTTATTAATGATACAGTTGAGACTTGACGAGATAGCTAAGCTCAGTCATACCTTTAATACCCCTGTCAATCTTCATGAGTTTTCGAATTACAGCGTCCTTTTTATCACCCTGTCGGATGTCAATCTGTGTAGAGAAATGTCCATTTGCTGGCTGAGGGTTTACCAGGAAAAGGGGCACACTTGGCTGTGAAAAAGCACAAGAACAATTCAAGAAATTGGTAAAGCTGTACACTTAAATTCCATTTGTGGGGTCAGAAACCCCAATACAGTCAGATTTCAGGAAGGCTGACTCTGTAACACACTCGGTCTAGCAATGCACTATATCAAAAGGCAATGTGACAGTTTCATGGTCAACTTACTTTACTTTTCAATGTTATTTTCTTCTCAAACAGTAAAGGAGATTGCCCAAAACAGGCATTTCGCCCAAAGTAGAACTGAAATTTGAGGGAATAAGAAGGTGCAGCAATTTACTTTTGTATGTTTTCAACTAAAACTGCACTGCAGGAATTAGAGAAAGATGTTTTTCTGTTTTCAAACACAGAAACGCCAGAGGTTATTTAAAGATTGCATCATAATTCCTAGTTTATCATCAAACTAGTTTGGAAAATTCTCAAGAGGACAAAAAATGGCCTCATTATTGAGCAAAACGTTGAAAATAGGTTGCACAGGTTCATTCTGCACCCAAACTTCTTCCGTGCCAGAAGCTTATGTTCCCTATTTTAGGATCTCTCAGAATAGGGAGTAAGGTGCAGTTATTTCAATACAAACAGCTTCCCTAGACTTGTAGTAGATTGTAAAAATCCACAGAGCACCTCTGTCTGGACAACTTCTCCTAAAGTGCAGTTTTAGTTTGATATATTAGAGTCCCCTTTTACCTCTGTTCTAAAGACACAAAATGGCTTTCCTGGGCAGCACTCTTCTCGGATTTTATCATCTGCTTCTGTTGCAAACAGAACATCAATATGGTCCAACTGTGACAGGAAGATAGACAGACCGCCATAAGTAACTTAATTTCACAAATTTCATATTCTATCATTCCTTTTACTACCATCACACTCAACTGCGATCATCAAGAAAGAGGATCGTTTGTAGGAAGTTTCATAGCATTATACTTCTGCCATGAACCTCCCTATGTTTCTACCAAGGTGGTTGAAACTAGGATACTCTCCTGGGCATGTTACGTCATTACAAATCAAGGAAAACACCAGTCTATTTAATGCAACCCAAACATCTATTGTGACTCTTGCACACAAATACAAAATCAAAAGAATACATGCTTTGCAGACATACCCATATTTTCACGATTGTAGCTAAAATTAGGAAGTGCCAGTGTGTATAGGCACAATGTTTAGACTATCGTATCACAATATATGGCAGAGATATTATTGATTCTCAGCAAATTAACATTTTCGTCGTGGCACCTCCGGATCTCCAACTCTTCCGTCTCACACTCAACGCTGGGAATTCCTCCCTGATAACTCCATAAAGAATCATCATTGTACGTCAGTCAGTCCATTACAACTGTTTTGGCTCTTTAGTAAAGCTATCCAATATCCCATTCCCTGCTCTTCTCCATAAATCGATTAAATGATTTCTCCAAGAGTGTCCAATTTTCTTGTGAATGCAACTATTGAATTGTGTTTCAGGCAGTGGATGCCAGACTGTCAACAAATCTGTTTTAAATAAGTATCCGTCTGCCACTAGAAAGTTAATGATTCCTTGGGGAGATGGAGAGCTCACCCCATCCCACACTACGATCAGCCACACAGGAATTTACTGCCCATTTGTTTGATTGAATAATTTCAGACAGCTGGTATATACAATAGTTATCTTTTGTATTTAATCTTACATTCATGCCCATGGAATGTATACTCTCGGTGAGAAAACCCTTCATGTTACTATTTGCAATTTGCAAGTATTTATTGTGACTGTTGGCAAAAGTTGCCTGTAATCACTCTACAGTGGTAAAGAGCTGCTCTAAAATCACGAGAAATTTTCACTTCCAGATTAGTATTTTCTCTGTAAAGGGAACATGATATTAGGAGCGTGCAGATATATTTCCATTTAGCAAATGTGAAGTCATTATAAATTAAGTCAAAACATCAGAAGGTATCTCTGCTTGACATTTATCTCTCCTCATTGCATTTGTACTACACGACAGCACACCCAATATCATCCAGAAGCCAGACTTCCGTTGCAAGTTCTTTCAGGCGCTCATCACCAGAGATATTACTTATGCTCCCTCAGAAATCAACTGAACATGGCTAATTGTTATTGATGTTTGAGATCCAAATAGTTCTTTCGTTGGTACTTACCTCCAATGAATTTGTTAAGTAGACAATGTTCTCCATCAAGACACTACGTTCATCAAACTCCAACTCCAGATCAAGAACTCGAGGCCCATTCTTTTCCAGGTTTTCCTATAGATTTTGTTTTTAAAAAAAAGCAACATTGTAGAATCACAATGTAACAATATTCAGAGATAATGGCTACTTGCAAGACTGAATAAAGGAGCTGCAGGTTCACATGATAGCTCGAAGTATCTGTCATATTCCACGGCTAGTCAGCATTAAGGAGTGGGAGAAATAGGCAGCTTGCAGCGATGTCATGACAGCATCCTCTCGCGGCAAACAAAAACTAGTCCCCCAATTCCATACTGTTATAAACTTAATATCTTGATTCAGTATGCATCAATAACTATAATGTATCATTTTTAATAAATTATCCTGTGCAAAGTCCCTTAACTTGCAAATAAGTTATTAGTTTTTTATTTAGAATTCCAGTTGAAATGTTAGCCTGTCTCCTTTCTCTCAAATGCTGACTTAGATCGGATCAATTTCCAGAATTTATTTTAGACGAGCAGTATTCAGTGTTTTCTTCTCCAGAAATTTTATGGTAAATTGTCACAGGTAATCAAACACAATCACTTGAGGAGTGAATACTGCTCAGAAATTATAAAATACATAAAATTCAGGATGGTAGATAAAAACAAATTGCGAAGCATTTGCTTATACATTTATATAGCCCACTTAAAGTGGAAAAAATGGTCTAAGGCTTTTCACAGGAGTATAATCAGACAAAAAACTGATACTAACTTAATAAGGAGATATTAGGAAGAGTGACCCAATGCTTCATTAGAGATGAATTTTAACAAACAAAGAGCAGTCCAACGTTTTGAGCCTTGAAGGAAAAACTGTTAACAGAGGGGGATTACTAATTGAAGAACGGGTCAGAGTTGGAGGAACACAAGAGTTCTTTAAGACTTGAGGCTAAAGTCAGTATAAGCCCATTGTTAAAGATTTTCCTTATTTTTTGGATTGCATACTAGGTTAGGAAAAGGATACTATTTTGACCCAAGGAAACTATGGAAGATGATGTCAAAGTTTAAAACATGATACTAGAGCTCATTGTGAGCTTTATTTACATTGTTTAAGCTGTGCTGGACTCATTGGCATCATGGATGAATGTTCAGAGCAGTTGTCCAGAGACAGGCAGATGATTACAAAAATAAAATCAGAAAGGAGTTGTGGGAGTCAGGAGTATCAGCAGAACAACAATTCTGATTGGTTCCCAGGCAGGTGTACAGATGGTGTGTGAATAACACAGGGCAGGAAGCCACCAGACTCCAAAAAAAAAAAATCCGGATCACTTCTCTGCAAGGAGAGAGAGAAGGAATTGGAAGATACCTATTCTCATTGTTGCCTCTAACTAGAGACGAAGTCTAAACAAATGGTGCACCAACTGCCCTGTGTCTGCAGTAAAGGACTGAAAGTATAGGAAAAGAAGATGATTGAGATCAG
>NC_063343.1:56575585-56614282 GCF_021869965.1 Rhincodon typus | reverse complement strand
CCTGTTCCTATGATGCTGCTTGGCCTGCTGTGTTCATCCAGCTCTACATCTTGTTATCTCAGATTTTCCAGCATCTGCAGTTCCTACTATCTATGATTGAGATCAGAATGACTCGGAAGAAGGAAAAAGGACACCTTGTTGAATCCTGAGAGGTGGTGCTACTGAATTATGTTTCCTTAATATTTTTCTCCACCAATATCATCTATTACTTTGTCTGTGTGCGTTTAGGGGATTAAGGGGTAGAATTAAAATTTAATAATTCATGTTTTGCTTGTCTGAGGTTACAATGCATTTAGTTGTAATAAATAGTAGTTTCTTCCTAAGGACAGAGACTTGATCAAGTGTTTTCTGTTAACCCGTGCTCATTAGACAAGTAAATTGGGGACTTCGAATAACTTGATTAAATCTTTAACTTTGGTGACAATCCAGGAGTAGGGATACTCAAGTATCAAAGCAATTTCCCAAGTGGGTTGTGACTGGGGGAATTGATCTATGATTGTTAGTCTATTAAAATCTCTGGAGAATAAGACCTTCTTCTCCAGTCTTGACTTCAACCTTTACACAGTTTATTATAAATGCAGAAAACATACACCGAAGGAGAAACATTTACCTTGATCATAGCAACAAAGGGCATGACTTTCTTCATATACTTCTTCAGCTCAGGCAGGTCTTTCAGTTCACCTGCAATGATTTTATTGTCTGGCAGCTGACCACCATTTTTCTAAAACATAACCATTCACAATGGAGTCAAAGATTTTGCAAATATATTCATTGGAACAGAATATCCAAAATACTCAAACATCATTATTTGTAAACTTTCTCTGTCAAAAATCTATTCAATCCACAAAAATATATATTACAAATATTTTAAGTTTTATTAAATCAATGAGAATACTCTGAAAATGCTGCTGTAGCCAGTGGTACCAAATATAGAATTTTGTAAGTTTGCCTTAAATGAAAATCATCCAAGTCTTGGACAGCAGAACTGTCTTACTTTATTATTTCATGGACTGTTGGCAGCGCTGACATTTGTTGTCCATCCCTAATCATTCCTGACCCGAGTGGCTTGTTAGGCATTTCAGGGGCAGGTAAGAGTAAACCACATTACTACGCGTCTGGAATCACACCTAGATTAGACCAAGTATGGTCGGCAGATTTTCTTCCTGAATAGATATTAGTGAACCAAAACAATATTTTAACAGCTGCCTTCTGAGGAAGGGTCACCGGACCCAAAACGTTAATTCTGATTTTTCTTCACAGATGCAGCCAGACCTGCTGAGCTTTTCCAGCAACTTCTGATTTTGTCTCTGGATTACTAGTCCAGTGACATTATCACTAACCCACCAACTCATCTGGTTGATCATAAACTTCAAGAAAACCCTGTGACAGTCAACTATAATTAATCTATCAATTTTATTTGGATGAGAGAGATGAAGATAAATGATTTTCCAACTTTATTTTAGAGGGAAGCAGTCTCAAACACTACCTCATTGAACGTGGAGTGGAGTGGTTGTCCGTTTTGGATCAATTAAAAAAAATACTTTTTTACTATTTCAATAATTGAGATCTAAAAAGAGATTTGGAGATTCATGTATACAGATTACTAAACACAGAGATCAGGTATGAAATATATTCAAAGACACTAAATAGATAGGATAACATTTGATCAAAAGGCTAGAATGGAAAGAAGCAGTTTTGCAGCAGATGTGCAAAGCCTGTGTCATATCCAATAAAGGCATGACATATGAACATACGAACAATGAACAAGTGTAGGCCACATGCATTATTTTCAAGGTATGTAAGCCATGTTTATCACTTTTAAGATAGTCCAGACTAAATAAAATTCATCTTTTGGAACAGACTTTTCTTTCACAACGGAAAAAAATGTGCTACACAAGATTGCCTCAACTATCCAAATGGCTGCTTATTTTAAGATCTTCAGAAGAAGTCCATCAGGACACAGGCAGTTGTCAGCCTACAGCTTCAATAATTTGCTTGGTATGACTTCTCTGGCGATTGCGATTCACCATGGTTCATCTCCCGATTTAAAGCTACTTCTGGAATATTGCACATCCCCTCTACAGTGAAGGCTGATGGAAAATACATGTGCCATCTCCTTATTAATTCTCCTGACTCACTTCTTATAAGAGCAATGTTCACATTGTTACTCCTTTTGTTTAAATATTTATTGTGATACTTAACATCTGGTTTTATATTTCTGGCCAGTTTTCTCGAATACTTATTAATTTTTAAAATCATTCTTTGCTGATTTTTTAAACTCTGTCTGATATTCTGCCTAACATTTGTCGTAACACAATCATATGCTTTTTGATCAAGATTGATACCACTTTTAACCTTTCTGGTTAATCATGTATAGTTGGACCGTCCCTTGGGACCATTCTTACTTGCTGGAATGTATCTACACTCGGAAATATTCGTTTAAAATGTCTGCCTCTGCATCTCTATTGACCTACACTCCAACCTTGGCCAGCTCTTCTTTCATGCCCTCATAATTCCCCTTATTTAAAGTTTAAGACAAAAGTCCTAGGCTGAGTTCTCTCTTTCTCAAACTGAAATGTAAAATTTAATCATATTATGGCTGATGCTACCTGGGGGGTGCTTTCACTATGTGATCATTATTTACACCCACCTCATTGCACTGTACCAAGTCTCATATAGTCTGCGAGAGACTTCTGAAGAAGGGTCTAGGCCCGAAACGTCAGCTCTCCTGCTCCTCTGATGCTGCCTGGCCTGCTGTGTTCATCCAGTTCTACACCTTGTTATCTAACATAGTCTGCTCTCTGTTTGGTTCCAGAATATTCTGTTCTGAGAAACTATCCTGATAACATTCTACAAACCCATTTAGGCTATCTTTGCCCATCTGGTTTTTCCATTCCATATGTAGATTTAAAAAGTCCATCATTATTACCATGATTATTTCTTCTTTTAATGATCCACCCTATTGTGCACTTTTACCGTTAGGCACCCTGTACACTACAGCTACAAGTGACTGCTTGCTTTATCATTTCAATCTCTACTGAAACTGTTTTCACATTGTGGTTCCTGAAATTAGGTCATTAGGCTTGTGATATTATTATTGACTAACAGAACCACCCTTCCTTCCATTTTTACCTAGCTCACGGTCTTTTCAACATGTCCTTTACCCTTCAGTATTCAGATCCTAATTCTTGGCATCCTGCAATCATGTCTTTGTAATGGCTTCCAGATCTTACCTATTTCTATCTGCATTCTCCATTCACCTGCTTTGTTTCAAATGCTATCTGTACTGAATTCCTCATCTCTGACCGGCTCTTGCAGCCAGTACTTATTTCTGTGGCTGGTCTGGTTCAGTTTCTGGTCAGTGGAGGTTTAAGCAACAACATTTAAATGTCCTGGGGAGATTGTTAGATTCTCTCTAGTTTGAGATGGTCACAGCCTGGCACTTGGATGGTGCAAATGTTATTTGCCAATCATCACTCCCAGGCTGAACCTTGTACAGATCTTACTGCATATGAGCTTCAGTATCTGAAGAATTGTGAATGCTGTTGAGCATTGTGCAAGTTTCACTGAACATCCTGACTTCTCATATGACAAAGAGAAATTCATTAATGAAACAACTGAAGATGATTGGGTTAAAGTCACTACCATGGAGGAACATCTAGAGAAATATCCTAGGTCTGAGTAATTGTCTTCTAAAAATCACATCTTCCTTTGAGAAAGGTGTGGTTCCAGATAGTGGAAAGTCTCCCTCTAACTCCTTTTGCCACTGTCTTCATTTTGCCAGGGTGCCTGAGTGAGACACTTTGTTAAATACTACCTCAGTATCAAGGACAAATTCAGCGCTTTTATCCATTTTTGGGATCCGAGGAGGTCAGGAGCTGACAGAACACAACCAGAGAAGGTTGTTGTTGAATGCATAACATAGATCATTAAGAATGTCTTGAGAGTTGAGTATACAGGAAATATAACAGATGTACAACAAAGTATAGCTGCCATCTGAACTTATTTTTGATCAGATCAATCAAGAGAAAAGCCCACAATTTTGAAGGTTGTATATAAATATGTTAAAGTTGTTTATCCTTCTCATCGTTATAGATACAGTCATCAAAAAGACTCAGATGATCCTTGAAACAGTGACATTGTTTTTGAGGACAATCAAAACTCACTTCTCAATCTAGAGGATACTGTTAGTGAGAACTGTTACTTTATTAATAAATGCATTGCTTGCATGGAAAGTATTTCTTTGCTTCTAACTTTTAGTAATTTGCTGCCAATTATGAATAACTAAACCAATAAGTTAACTAGCAACCTTTGCAGAGTTTAACGAGCAAAATAAGTTTTCAAACATCCATTAATAACACAGCTCCAGATCTGATATGTGTGCTGCAGCATATTCTAATTGCCAGGAAAAGGTGGTGTAAATTCACTAGTGGAGGATCAGGGAACACAATAGTTAAAGTTTTGGCACTGACTGTCAATTTCTGAACAAATTCTAGGCCTATATTACAGCTGGCTATGATTAATCAACACCAAACCAGCCACACAGTCCTATGAAAAGGGGTTTAACATAAATTTCACAAAATTCGGAACAGGGGAAAAAGGGGAAAAGTAAAATATTTAAACATTATGATCATAATTTTTAAAAATATTTAGGTATTTCATACAACGCTAATGTGGGAACCAATTGTGGGGGCAAGAATACACAAAACTAAAGCAATGATTTAAGTGCTGTATGCTTACACCAGAAACCAATACAATTCACATCAGGAAACATTAAAACTTGCCTCGTAGTGATTACGCAGCAACAGAAGTGTAGTGTGTTGCCATGGAGGGTAGTTCTTTGCCACATAGATATTACAATGAGAAGGCTTCTGTGTTGGTTTTGGATCTCCTTTCTGTGTTGGAACATTTTCATAACAGTTAAGTACAATAGATATAGTAACAGGCACAGCCCATAATACTTGTACATAGAAACCAATTAGCAAATTAAAAATCACCAACACCCATTCAGCAACATCAGGAATTAAAGGTACAACCTTCAGACAGTTTTGTAAAATATGGATCAAAATAGCATATATAAACATTGTTATAACAAAGGAACTTTGTAAACAAGAACACGAGAGATCAGTCAATTTCAATATTAAAAGTCTCCTTTGTGACGGCAATGTTTACAAATTTCTTAAGTTTGCTTGAATAGTGTTGGATGATATCAGAGTGATTAAATTACAGCTGTGGATATGCAGGACCTACAGTGTTCTGTCATTCATAGTGCAAATCCTTCACTGCTAACATATGCTAGAAAAGAAAAATAAGTCGAGTTTACACGTGGAAAATAATCTAAAAAGTGCTGAATATTACAGAAAAAAAGCAGATTGACAGCTACTCAAATTTGCTTTCCAATAAACAACAGAAAACAAAGCACTCGTGGTGAATTTTGGTGAAACTCAGTAGGACTGGTAGGTTTTCCAACATCCACAGTATTTTGCTTTCCTTTCTGAAAATGAAGCAAGATTTCATCTTATCACCTTTCTATACCATTTCAATTAGCTGATAGGGGTGGCCATATTAAATTGCTTCACACAAGGTCAAACCTAGACTCCACTCAGCAACTCCTGCAGTCACAGATGGTATTGGGAAAAATGGAACGTCCTACCAACTAAACCATATCAATAGATGCAATCAGAAATAGTATGGCTACTTTATTAAATCTTATAATGCAACTTCATGACTGTATCAAAACAATGCACTGAAGATTTTCCAATCAGACTACTCATCAAATGTTAGTTGGTTGGTATGCTACTAATACCTATGCAACAGACTAATACATGCTGGCCTCTCCACCCACCGATGATTCTATGCAAATAAATCTGAACCCACAATGTGGCACTAGAGTTGACAGCTTAACATTGGGGTGGTGGAGAGTGTCCAAATGTCTGTGAATCCTAAGGCTGGAGTGAGATTTGTTTCATAAGTAATAAGATGGTTAATACTAAAAGAAAGCAGCCAGACAGAAGTAGGTTGAATGCATGGGCAACAGTATTGGAAGCTTTTTAAAAAGGGTTCCAATATTTTTTACATGCTAACAGGGCTCCTGCAGCATGGTTCAAGTTGATTTTGTGGGTGCAATATTTTAAAATTAGGGTGTTTAAACAATATGGAGAAAATAAAAACAGGATCATCTGTTTCTAGTAACTTGAAGGAAACTCAAATCTGTTTTCAAAGATATTTCAGAATTTTTCCAGTTTTCAGCATAAAATTTTGCAACTCATAACCATAAATCAGTGTCTTTTAATTTAATAGGCAGACAAAATGAACAAAGATTTGGTCCAAATGATGTCTGGTCAAATTCCTCATCAGTTATGTCCATCTACTGAGCATACTGGTCAGAAAATCAGTCTTACTGAGAAACATGTGCTTCTTTCTTCCTGAACTGCTCTAGTACATAACTTAAAGGGATTATACTAATGTCAGGAGAAGTAAAAACAAGTTTTAATTCAGGAGATAAGGTGGGGGAGTGGATTTGGGTAGAATGCTGTTCAGAGATTTGGCACAGGCTTGTTGGGCCAAATGATGTCTTTCTGCAGAGTACGGATGTTATGATATCAGTGAGAAAGTACAAGAATGGAGATTGGGGTTGCTAAAGCAGCATAATATTTAGTTTTATCACACATAATTTTGAAGTGGTTGGAGAGAGTTGGACTTGTCACTCTTAACACAGACAGATCAGATGGGAGTAAATTGTGCATAGCAAGGGAGAAGGAAGAAAATGATCACCAACGCTATCCATCATCATTAGGCAACAAGGCCATTAAATTGCATTGGTAGTAATTTGACAGCCGGGTTTATCTGCTCACAGCGTATTTCATAAACGTTGCTTAGGAAGGAATAATAAAAGAGGGCTTGTGCTTTGTGACCAATAGTCAGCTTTTTAACTGTTGATACAAATTTTCCTACTTTGCCTTTTCCAGAAATCATATAATTCTTGGCACGGAGTCGAACATCGTGAGCAGTTTCCATTAAGTATTGAGATGAACGAATGAGGATTTCATCCACATGTCCAGCTACTGGCCAGCTTGCCTTCATCAGTGACTCAGTCTATAAAAAGTTAAATATGGGATTCAAGTTCAATATTAAACACAAGTCATATAAACAGATGTTAGGCACACATTGATTCTCTAATGTAATGCAAATGCAGAGCACGACTTTCGAAATAAAATTTCAGTGAAATAAAAGGTCTCTAAATTTTCATTCAGCAGGACTTAAAAATGCCTTACTTATAGATTTTTCTGCACAAAAGCTGGTTATCTAGACAGGCCATTTGTCTTAGTTGAGCCACACTCACTTCAAGATCAGAAGGTTGTAGGTTCAAGCGTCACTTTGAATAAAAAAGTTAAAATGCCTCCTCTGTCCTCTCAAGTGGATGTAAAAGGTGCATCCTCTGTACCACCAATTACCAATACATTTTCTTTCATTCTCAATTCCGTTTGTGGAATTTTGTGGTTGAGTAGTTGCTGCGTTACGTGCATTAGATTTACAATTATTATGAAATCGTTTAAAGTTATCCCAATACATTATTGTTAGGATCTTTAGAGTTATTACAAAGATACTTCAAATTGCATAGATGCAAATTAAAGGTCTTGCAAATTTGAAGTTACAAGTATGAACTTGTCCCCCATTTTGGTTTTACTTCCATCACAGCTTTCAAAGAATTCCCAAGATGGGAAATCTCTCTGCTGCTTTCAGCGATTAGTAAGGGAATGGGTGAGCTGTCAATATTTATTTTTGATCCAACCAAGTAAACAGTGACTGGGACTTCTTATGATCAAAAAGGACATTCCTGGTATTTATGGTTTGTTGGAAATGAATGTTTATAAGGTTCAGGGCAAGTTGGAAATGTCTAGTCCTGAAGAAACGAAAACTGAAGTTGCTGGAAAAGTTCAGCAGGTCTGGCAGCAATTGGGAGGCATACATTGTGTGGCAGATTGCTGCATTGAAGGCCTGAGATCTCAGCACTGGTGACGGGGCTCAGTATCCAACAAAATGTTTACACGAGGTGCCTACTACTTTTCTCGGTTCATGGGCATATCACGAAAAGCACCTCTGCTGGCTTTGGCTGTTTGCATCTCTAATCTACTCGCTTGCTTTCCAAATCCATGGGAAATCTGGACAAACAGTCTTAAATTTTAATCTGGTTCACATTTTCATGATTGAGAAACTGATTTAAAAATGTAACAAGGCCTCCTGCTGGGTAACAGTGGGTCACAGACATACCATGATAAAACAGTAAAGGCCAATTCTGCAGCAAGGTGAGGGTCATGTCTTCCAATTTTTAATTTTCATACTCTCTCAATCCTCTGTCAATCAGTATTAATCTCACTGTTCTAAATAGGCTACAGCATGGACTCTACAGCACATTCACACGAATAAAAATAGAACTGACTGTGGATTAGAGGGATCCACGCACAAAAAAATGTTGAGCCCAACAAGAATAACTTAACTGTTTAACAAGTGATTATGCTTGATTACACAGCTCAAATTAATTAAGAGATTATTACTTCCTCCCAAGATTTAGTTTTTCTAGATGCAATTTTAAACAGTACAACTGGTCTTTTTGTTCAAGTATACTGTGTTAGTTATTGAAGAGCATTATTTGTATATCCGCACCTTGCCTAGAAGTGCCCAGATATGCTCACAAAGGTGGGGACATATTGGAGCCAGCAGCAGAGTCTGAATTTCAATGAAGTGGAAGACCAGATCCTGGTGCATTCCTTCCACAGCAACCTCACGGTACTTGTCCTTTGCAGCCTGGAACATAAATTGCAAAATCATCATTCAAAGCTCCGACGCTCTCTCCCTGGGGCTTAAATTAAAATAGAGAGAAAAAAAAATCCCTGGCAGGATGAATTATTCATTTTCAGCACATTAACATACCTGAAATTCAAAGAAACCTGTTTTCAAAGCTTCCTTAAACATCATTTTCTCATAATGCTGCTCAGTCTTCAGAATGCCAGCATTCATCTCACTGGAATAATAGTGAAACCAGTAGTTTAGCCACATATGCCCAAAAGCACACTCAACATTTTGCAAATTAATAACAAAAATAAAGCAAATGTGGTCTACATGTGGTCATCAATAATAGCTGTGGATAGGCCATTATATGTGAAGTGAATTTATTTTCCACCTCCAGTCAAAAATAAATGTTAGACTTCGAACACAAATTGGTTCTCTTCTGTTAAAAAAAAATACCATTTTAGTTAATCCATTGTTGCTGTCAAACACCTTACTAGTTGAATATCCAATTATAGGGTTTTCATTTCCTGTATGCTTCCTGGAAATAAATTTCACGTTTATTACTCTGTATAAAAAACACTTCCTGACACCAGTTCCAAAAGGTAAGTAAGTATGGGGTAAATTGATGCCCCAGTTAAAATCTCACTAGTAATAGCCCACATTTACTTCTTTCCATTTCTTTAATGATAACCTCACAGAGGTTAACCACGCCAGTTGATAAGCCCAAGAGTTAAAAATTGAACCTGGTCCATTGTGCAATTACACCATAATCACAGACGTGATGCCAGCAGCAGACAAACATACACAAACATTCACCCCCTTGAGCCTGCTCCATCCCAGCATTCCTGCCAACACCTGTTACCCTTTCACTCCTTGATTAACAAGAATCTATCCGCCTCTACCTTGAAAAAAAACTATTTAAGGGCTCTGCTTAGATCATAGAATCCTTGCACTGCGGAAACAGATAATTTGGCCCAATAAGTCCACACCAGCTCTCCAAACAGCATCCCACTCAGACTCACCTCCACTACCCTATCGCTGTAACTTCTCTTCTCTCAGGATTAATCCACCTAACCTAGACATTCCTAGCCACTATGGAAAATTCAGTATGGCCAATCCACCTAACTTGCACATTTTGGACTATGGAGGGAAACTGGAGCAACCAGAGAAAACCCACGTAGACATGGGGAGATGTGCAAACTCCACACAGACAGTTGCCCCGAAGCTGGAACTGAACCTGGGTTCCTGGCGCTGTGAAACAGCGGTGCTAACCACCGAGCCACTGTACCACACCACTACCTTTTCAGGAACAGTGGTCTAAAGTATCATGACCTTTGAGAAAAAAAATTTCGTGTTTTGAACAGGCAACTCCTGATTTTTAACAGTGACCCTTAACACACTGTGAACAAATTTGCTGTCTTGTCCCAGATGACAAAAGTTGTGCTTTACAGCCACCATTTTATCAGTGCTGTTTGCTTTTGTCAGTCTGCCCAGACTGCTACAGCCACTGCTTTGCAATAGTCCATAACCAGGTGATCAAAAGGAAGCAGAGTATAGAGAAAATCTGGGGATTTTAAAATCTGATGAAATGCTCATGTACAATCCATAACGAGTGATGATGTCCTGGATACTTCCTCCTTCTCCTGAGCTGGTTGCTGAAGGTCTGGTGACAAAGACTGCATCATGTTGGCCAGGCTTTGGCAGATGCAGCAGACCAAACTGAGAGACATACAAATGAATGACGAACATGGGTAGGCCACTCAGCCCTTCAAGCCTGCTCTGCCATTTAATAAGATAATGTTTGATCTGATATTAACCTCAACTCCACATTCCTGCATATCCCCAATACAATCTTTCATCCCCTCACCCATGCCCTGTACAACTGAGGCATAACCTCCCTACTTTTGCACTCAATTCCCCCGACAATAAGCCACAACATGGTTAGCTTTCCCGATTACTTGTTGTGCCAACATACTACTTTGTGTGATTCATGGTGAATTGTATCCTACCCTCCACTTTGAGCATCCAGGCCGCTGAACTATTGGTGGTGGTACTGATAGTCAACTTCACAACATTGCAACAGGACTCTGACAGCAGGAAATCTTTCTTGCATGGTCTGGTAGCTGAGATGAGTCAATAGGCATAGAGTAGGTACTACTTCTCGCCAAGCAGCCACACACTAATCTGACATGGTATATGGACAGTAGGAATTCGCCAACATTACAGTTTATGAATAGTTGCACATCAAATAGCATTCAGGAAATGGGGGCCTGTAGGGCTGCAGTATGTCTCCTCTCCGAAATGCAACATCCACAGAACCACTTATGGCTCACTGCATCGTTGGGAACCACACTATATTGGCAAGGTATGAGGGCAACTTTTCCCTTCTTCTGTCTGCTCAGATAGACAATTAATTTCTCTGCCTTACCTCCCCAGTGCAGCAAAGTACAACAAATTGATAAATATTACCCACTCCAGCCTGGAAGGATCCTCACACAGAAATTGAAGGGCTACAGTGGCTCTGATGGCATTGACAGAACTTTGAATGGTAATATCTTGAAACAGCATGAGGAGTGCATAGTGATGTTTAAGACGAGACTTTCCTGGAATATCCGAGATCAGATCAGTGTTAAATGCTGACTGATGTCAAAATTTGCCCACTTTGCATGCTTCCCATGCATTCACTGATACATGAATTATCACTCTTTCAAATCTATTGATCAACCATACACTGCCAGAAGGTGTTGGCAATAAACATCTGCCAATTTTTCTGTGTGCCAGTTCCCCAGTACTGAAACCAGCAGCACTACATTTCTGATACCATTAAGCTAATTTTATATGAATCTATCATGCTTTCTATCATAGAAGTAATTAATAAAGTAGAATGCAATAAGACTGAAGAACTGTAAGGAATTTTTAAAAGAAGTTATTTCTAATAAATGCTATTATAGTATTACTGACCATTACAACAACATTAAGGAATGTTGCAAGTATTTTGGAAGGACATCTTCAAATACAAAGGCCATTCAGTACCTGGCAAAGACTCGGTCATTGAAGGTGTTGGCAGGTCCACTCCGAAGGCTCTCACGATTCGCAATCATCTCCTTAACCCATTCCACCCAAGTATAGAGCCTCAGGATACCAGCATCAGCCATAGTTTCTACAAAGTTTGCATCTTCCACAGTGTCACCAGCATCAGCAAGAGCAAGGCGCATTCCTGGGAACAAGATTGTGCCAAAGGAGTAAACAAGATGGTCTGTTTATGAATAATCTGATCTGGCACTGCCTCTTAGGACTAAAATATAGTCAAGTACTTTAACCACGCAGTCTACAGCAAATCAAATACATTTGGTCTCCATTATTTAAATTAAGATTATACCTTTAGGCACCACAGTGATACTTTTTTGTTACTTACCTCCTCAAAATTTTTCCTAATTTTGGAAATTTATCAGATTCATACCTTCACCGAATTTCCTTATTCCACTCGCAGAGTTTACCAATCCTTTTGCAACTATAACTCTAATTGTTCTTGCAATTCCAAGATATACGATATAGTAGAGAGGAAGAAGTTATAGTCCATTGGCAGGATCATAGAATCCCTGCAGGATGGGAGCAGGGATTCAGCCATTCGGCCCTTCGGATCCACACAGATACCTCTGAAGAGCATCCCACCCAGAGCCACCCCCTTCCCCTAACCCTGTAACCTTGCATTTACCCATGGCTAATCCAACTATCTTACATATCCCTGGACACTATGGGCAATTTGGCATGGCCAATCCACCAAACCTGCACATCTTTGGACTGTGGAAGGAAACTGGAGCACCTAGACGAAACCCACACAGACATGGGGAGAATGTGCAAACTCCACACAGACAGTGGAATCGAACCAGGATCCCTGGAGCTGTGAGGCAGCAGTTCTAACCAATGAGCCAGCATGCAGCTAAAGATAATTCTATAGCATGTTAGGAGGACCCTTGCGACATAGTGATAGTGTTCCTACACTCTTAGCTAGAAGAAGCAAGTTCAAGTCTTGCCTGCTCCAGACATGTGCAATAACATCAGTAAGCAGATTAATAAGACATATCAGCAATTAACTGTTTAGGGGCTCATAGGTCATAGTGGTATTGGTCCTGCCTGTGAGCAGGAGTCCCAGGTTTAAGTGCCACCTGCTCTAGAATTGCGGACCAACAAGTTGATGAGAAAATATCAATAGCACAGCAAGTGTTTGAAATGTACAACCAGATAAGGTGATGGAACAAATTCAATAGTAACTTTCAAAAAAGACTCAGATGTACACACTTGAAAAGGAGTCCCAAGGTGGTCAAAGGGGCTTGGCATAATTTCTCATGTAAAAGGTAAAACCTGTAACAAAGCATCATTTCCTCACTCCTGCACAAAAGTGCTTCTATTATGGATTTTTCCACCTGTATTTTCATCATGAAATATCTGTGCACCTGCATAGCTCAATCTATGGTCCTATTAAAAAATCTGTTAAGTATATTAGTTCGAGTATACATGCTTTCACTGCTCTTTCCCCACCCCCTCCCCTCAAAATCATTACCACGAGTTGCAACAGTCACTTATCTGCCATTCCACTCATATCCTCCTGCAATATTCTGGGAGTTAATTGTAAGTTATTTCTCAATTAATAATGCCACAATAACTCATTAGAAAAAATGTCTTCATACTGATGACAGTACCTGGTAAGCCAACATCACCACAAAAAGATTATAGTCCACAATTGCACTCATCACTCACAGTACAATCTCATGTAAGTAACTGCTCTATACTGGCAATGCTGGTCAACTTTAGAGAGAAGCTGCAAACCCTAATGAACAAAACTCACACAGTAAGGTGAGAACAAGTTGCTGGTGAGACTGGGAGGCAGCAGGAAGGAGGAAGATCACTCACCATCTGCAGAGAATTTTTCCACAGCTTCAGTCAGGGTAAGGAAATTCCCTGTAGATTTAGACATCTAATGGAAACAGAAGTGGCACAAAGTGACAAAGTTAGGCACCACTGTAGAGTGTAGATTAGAGCATAAAATTACAAAAGGATGGTGATAGAGTAAGTTAATGAGCAAAACTGCAGTAGATGGCGTTCAATGTAATCAAGGATGAGGTTATCTGTTTTGGACCAAGAAAGGATAGATCACGGCATTTTCTAGATTTTCAAAAAATTCATTCTTAGGATGAGGGTGTCACTAGATAGGCCAACATTTATAGTTGGCACGAAGTTAAATACAGTGGATGTCCAACGATACTTGGAGGTTTAGGTATATAGATCTTTACTTTCTGCTCCTGCTCGTGACATTTTAATCAGGAAAGCAAGTGGAATGCTGGCCTTTACATCTTGAGGACTGCTATACAGGGATGCAGACGTTATGCTGCAGTTATGTATAAAATTCCAGTTAGGTGCCACTTGGAGTAACATAGATCCACGCACCACACCGGAGGAAGGAAATACTGGCCTTGTGGGGAACATAACTTAAGTTTACAACAATGATACCTAGAGTTCAGGGGTTAATTTACGAGCAAAGATTATACAAATTAGACCTGCTTTCTCTAGAAATTAGAAGGTTAAGGTGGTATCTGATTGAAGTCTTTAAAATATTGACAGGAAAAGACATAATGATAACCTATTTGCACTGGTTGGAGATTCAAGAACTTGGGGGCATAATCTGCGAATTATAGCCAAACTGTTCAGCGAGATGCTATGAAGCACTTCTACGCACAGAAGGTGGTAGATGCTTGGAACCCTCTTCCACAAACAGCAGTGAATGCAGGATCAGTTATTAATTTTAAATCTGAAATAGATAAATGTTTGTTGTGTTATGATATTAAGGGGTATGGACCAAAGGCAGGTATATGGATTTAGGCAACAGATCAGTCGTGATCTCATTAAAATGGTGGAACAATAAGCTATTCAGCTCCTCAAGTCTGTTCCTATGTTCCCAGAAGTTTATCAGGAACTTATGCATGTGGAACATATTAAATCCAATAATATGTTAATTCAGTGGAAACCTCACAGTTCATAAATTGTTCGTTAACATAGTAAAAATTATAGCGTACCTTTTCTGAATTCAGTAGTAAGTGTCCATTTGCTCTTACAGCTTGAGGCCATTTTGATCTACAATTTAAAATAAAAAGTTAGTTGCGCAGAAAAATATTTTAGTAATAGTCTCCCCTCAAAAGCACGCTTGTCCCCTTCAACATACTAGTATCTTTAGTCAGGATAACAAGGTTGCTGAAGTTCACTAATGACCCTCTACATATTTTTAAATCAACGTGCTCAAACATGTTGTGAGACACCTCTGGAACAGGTGGGGCTTGAATCCAGGTCTTCCAGTTCAGAAGTAGGAACTATGCCACTACTCCACAACAGCCCCAGTCATGACTCTCAATACCAAGAGATGTGCATTTTAAGGAAATGATCGACTCAAAGACAACCCCATTTACATTAGCAAATGTGTAGGCACTCCCGACAAGCAGATTGTTTTCAGCATCATGCTCTTCCAGTCATGCACCTCATATATAAATCTTGTTACTGAACGATGTGATCTCACCTGTCACTGGGCCACATGGCTACATGGTTATACAGGTAGTAGGAGAGATGATTTGGAACCAAGTCTTTCCCAGAGACTCGTAAATCTACAGGATACCAATACTCAAATTCTTTTTTCAATTGATCTAGATTCTGTTTTGGAATCGCAGTCTCCGGGAATGGAGCAGCCTTCAAAAACACATAATCCCAAACTTCTCTGGTCATCTGTTCTGGCCTGAGAGAAAAAATAAAAAATACATATCAATGCTGGCAGAAAGGTATGATTGTGGAAGGAGTGCATAATAAGTGCACTTTAAAAGAAAAACTGACCTACATCATGAATTAAGTTTATGACTGTTGAAAATTTATTTCAAACAAAAGTCACAGGAACAAAAACTGGATTTGAAATTAGATTTCACAGGTGAAATAACCAATAGATACAGCATCTAGTCCTTAAAATCATGAAGGAATAGGATTTATTAACTCCAGCTTGTGGTGCTCAGTGGCACTAAATGGCTTAAGTACATTGATTGAAAATATTCTATTTATCTATGAAACTGCAAAAACCGAATTGGTAACAGGAATTGATGGGTCAAGAAATATTGGAATTTAATGTCTTTAAAAAACAACAAAATCATGTTGCAGTTAGACTAGCATGAAAGGCTAGCCTTGCTTTGTTGACCTATAACCAGGATTTTTCTTTCAGCCAGAGGATGACTCGGTTTGCATTTATTATTCGTTGTTCATTGACGAGGGGATAATAGGTCACCTTCTTGTAAATAACTGAAATTACTGAGCTAGCCCCTTAAACTGCAATTGCTGTGGCTTTGCACTTACATAGGTCACAGCAGCTAAGGAGAGCAGATTTTCTTCCTAAACTAAAGTTTTTCATGACAATTTGATAGTTCCAAGATCATGAATTTTAAGTCCTGGCCTTTGGATTACTAGCCAATAACAGAGCTGCCATATGAATATACTCTTGCTATTAAGAACAAACGTGCACAGATAGCTGAATACTTTGGACTGCCGATCTAGATAGAATGACTTCACTTAAACTTGAAATGACTTCCCTTCATCAATCACCCTTCTGTTACAAATGCATAGCCTTTGACGACAGTATTGCCTCTCACTGAATCGGGAATAAAGAGGGACAATATCTCCGACACATCTTTGGCACTGGAAGCAGTTCAGAGGAGATTTGTCAGCGCGGTTCCAGGGATGAAAAGGCTGTTGGATAAGGAGTGGTTGAATAGCTTGGGTTTGTACTCGCTCGAATTCAGAAGAATGATAGGGGATCTGATTGAGGTACATAAAATGCTAAAAGGGGAAAGGGGGCTGATAAGGCGAATGTTGGACGGACATTCCCCCTTGTCGGACAGTCTCAAACAAGATGTCATAGAAATAGAGTGAGAGGAGATAGGTTTAGAACTGAGATGAAGAGAAATTACTTCTCTCAGAGGATTGTGAATCTGTGAAACTCATTGTCCAAGGGTGCAGTAGAGGCAGAATCCATCTAAAGACTCAAGAAGGAAATAGATTTGTTTCTGATGAAATGCGAGGTACAGGGCTATGAGGAGCAGGCAGGAAAGTGCAGTTGAGAACAGGAGGAGATCAGCCATGATCATGTTAAGTAGCAGAACAGGCTCGAAGGGCTGAATTGCCGAATTGCCTACTCACACTCCTAATTCCGATGTTCTTCTTTACCCTTTTATGTCAGGCAGGTTCCTGATTGGAAGAGATTAACAGCCCCAATCAAGGAACTCAATTTCTTTGAGGTCCAGCTGGCCGACTTTGTTATATTCACAGCACGACTGCCATCAGTTCAATCTTAAAAATAGACTATCACTTGTTTTCAGCCTTTAAATTAATTATTTTGGAAACACAAGATATTATTTCATAGATAGTAGGAATTGCAGATGCTGGAGAATCTGAGATGGGTCTTTCTGAAGAAGGGTCAAGGCCCGAAATGTCAGCTTTCCTGCTCCTCTGATGCTGCTTGGCCTGCTGTGTTCATCCAGCTCTACACCTTGTTATCTCATATTATTTCATCCATTTGTTTACAGATAGCATTACATTCACTACACAATCAACCATAACTGCCAATTATTATTTTGATAACCATGCATTGTGAACTATAAGTTACGTTACAAATTAAAATGATCATTTTGAAAACTCTTATTCCCACCTGATTCCCAATGGGCCAGAGGTTTGGCCATTTAAACATCCCTTATGTAATAGATGAGCAACAGTGTAGTATGCCATATAAATTGTGGAATCAGAGAGAGACTCTATCAGCCATTGGTCATCCCATGGCAGTCGAGAACCTGAAAAGAATAAAAGCATATAAATTTGTTGAAAAGCTGCAAAACTATTGGCAGAGGAATAGTGCGCCCAATGTACAGCAAAATGTTGAAACACTGTGTTGAGGAGGAGATATTATGGAAGTCCACAAAGACTAAAAAAACTGAAAAATAGGCAAATGGGGGCACAAAGAGAAGGGCTTTTGAAAGATGAAAGGAAAGGACTGCAGAAGATTCTAGGAAGGAACTTCAGCAGATGAGTAGAGTTTGCAGATAGTAACCATCTTTGGGGATGAGCAGAGGTCAAAGTGTAGTCAGCTGATTCCAAATAGAAGAAAGGTGTACGTTATGTCAAATTGAAGAGATTTCTAATGTTGAGTAGGGGAATTTAAAATTACAGGCTAGAACCGTGATGTCTATGATCATGCAAAATGGCAGCAATCTCATCCTAACGTTAACTTCATCAGCTGAAAACAGTACCTTAATTATGGTTTAAAAAAAACAAACGCGCTGGAAATCAGAAAGAAAATCAGAAATTGCTGGAAAAACTTGGTAGGTCGAGCAGCATCTGAGGAGAGAAAGCAGAGTTAACATTTCAGGTCCAGTGACCCTTCTTCAAAACTGACCGTAAATAGGCAAAGGTTGGTATATATGCTGAAGATGGGGTGGGTGAGGAGGAAGGAATAAATGAAAGGTGGAGATAGAGCCCAGAGAGACAGACAGACAAACATTGGGGCAGACTAAGGAATGGGTACAAGTCAGCCTGGGAGAGTGAATAGCTGCTAATGGAGACCATTAGTAGCTGACGATGGGTTGTAAGTAGTAACAGCCCATGTGATGACAAGGCCTAGTATGGGGGGTGTTAGGGTAAGGATACGGGAGAAGGTGCGCAGGCCCTAAAATTATTGAGCTTGATATCCAAAAGGCTGCAGGGTTTCTGAGCAGGAAATGAGGTGTTGCTCTTCTAGCTTGCGCTGAACTTCGTTGGAGTACTGTAGTAAGCCCAAGACAGAGATGTTGGCCAGGAAACACAATTGGGTATTGAAATGGCAGGCTACCGGAAGCTCAGGGTCATTTTTGAGGACAGAATACAGTTATTCTGCAAAACAGTCGCCTAGTCTGCACTTTGTCTCCCCAGTGTAGTGGAGACCACAATGTGAGCAGTGAAAACAGTACACTAGATTGAGTGAAGTGCAGGTAAATTGCTGCTTCACCCGGAAGGTAAGTCAGTGACCATGAATAATGAGGGAGGGAGGGAGGGAAAAAATGGGCAGACATTGTATCTTCTGCGATAGCACAAGAAGATGCCATGGGAGTGTGGAGCGGTGTTGAGAGTTGGGGAGGAGTGGATCAAGATGTCCAGAAGGGAATGGTTCCTGCAGAAGCTGACAAGGGAATGGAGGGGAATGTGTGCTGGTGGTCACATCCTGCTGGAGGTGGTGGAAATGGCAGCTAACGATCCTTTGGATGTGGACACTGGTAGGATGGTAGGTGAGCATGAGGGGACTCCTATCAGTGTTGTGGGAGGGAAGAGAGGAGGTGAGAGCCAAAGAGCAGGAGATGGGTGGGACACAATGGAGGGCCTTGTCAACCATGGTACTGGGGAATCATTGGTTAAGGAAGAAGGTGGACATTTCAGAAGCCCCTTGGCGAAGTTGAAATCATTGGACTAGATGGGGCAGAGACAGAGGAACTGGGAGAACGGAAGAGAGTCTTTACAGGTAGCAGGATGTAAGAATGTATAGTAAAGGTAATTGCGGGAGTCGGTGGATTTGTAATGGAAGTTCAGCTGATAGCCTCACTAAACGAAATATAGCTGGAAACCTACACCAGGTTGCAATATATAAGAGACAGTATGCTTACAGAAAAAACTGTCAAGTTGCTAACACGTGGCAAGTGTAATGAGAAAAACCCCGTGCAGGCACATACAATAGACACATTTTCAAATGTTGTATTTTTTCCTTCATCTGAATTGCTTCATTAATTCCTATGGACTGAATGAATGATGCAAGTTATAGCTCGGGTCCTCCCAAGCAGAAGGATCTTTAGAGCAAAGCGTGTCAATTAGTCCTCACTTCCAAATAACCACTCAAAATAAGACCAGTGAGTGCCTACAAATAGGTTGATATCTGCTTTAAAAAGTGAATAATACATAACATTATGAGGTGCTAAGTCGGGCACAAGTATCTCTAGGACTGACTTTCATCATTTGGGTTTTTGAAAACACAGCATAGTGTCACTTAATCCATACTTTCAGACTTGCTTCATCTTTGCTTTACTCTTTTATAAACTTAATTTGTACTTAAAAAAAAAAGTTATAGGGAGGATTTATCTGAAAATAAAATGACCTCAACGGTCTTGCAAGGTAGGTTAGGTACTCAGAAAACATAATCACCTTAGACTAAAAAAAACTCTCCTTATACAGCATTTCTGTAGAGCAAGGTCATGAAAAAAAAAGGAAGTCAAGTGTTACACTAACCTAGGCCATACGTTCTTGAACAGGCATGGTCCTGTAACCACTCAAGGCTGGCTTCAAAATTCCTTCTAGTCTCCTCACAGTATCTGGAAATTAAAAAGGATATATATTGCATATATAATATTTATATACTTGCAGATACTCTTTTGACCTTAATAACAGGATATTGTTAAAAAGCAGGATATATGTTAAAAATGCCATTCAAATGGTTATCTTTGTTACAGCAGTCAGTAGCTGTTGACATTCATATCTCAGGTTGCTATGATGCGTTTGTTCCAGATAACCTGCAGGTTCCTTGAATTTTAGAGACTTGACCAGAGTGTAAATCCAGTAACATTCCAATATAAGTTCAGAGCCTTGCACTTTCATAAAAGCTGACTTTTTAAAAACATATATATCCTTTCTCAACAAGGGGAGGGGAAAGAGGGGTAAACAAAATTTCTACTTCCCTTGAACCATAACTCAACCTTGCAATGTAATTAAAACACTGGTTGGGACCAGGAGTTGAAAATATGCCACAGACTAAATGAAATCCTCGTTCCAGTTCATTGTGTGGGCATTCTGTGGAACTTGATCGACTAATTACCATTATTTCAAAAGTACAATGCATTCCCTCAAAGGGGTGTGGGGAAGACATAACGAGACAAGACGACAAGAGCTAAATGAATGGCACATACGTTTCTACAGTTGAGAGGCAATCTGCAGCCTGCTTCTTCCAACTTTCTTCACCATAATCCAGGTACCTACATTGAAAGTGAACATGATTAAAAAAAAAAGCAACTCTTTACACAAAATGGTCAACATTTTCTAGATGTAGTTGAAAGAAACAAGTCTAAGTCAGCTCCAATGAAGAGTCATCTAGACTTGAAATGTTAGCTTGCTCTCTCCACAGAGGCTATCTGACCCACTGAACTTTCCAGCATCTTTTGTTTTCAAGTTTAAGAAGCAGTTAGATGCTGTGATGGAAAGAAAGAATTACAACTGTAAAGAAAGGTGCAAAATGTACAAAGAGGCCTTCTACATCTAGACTCGATGGTATGAATTTTATCAGCGGTGAGCTGCATAATGTTCAATAACCATAAAAACCAGTCTGCTATTTGTAATAAGGGATGAAAAAACCATTTAGGGATCTTATTCCTGATTATCATCCAGCTGGAAAGTGCACAGAAATAGATTCAGCTGCCATGTTCGCCATGTTTAAAAGCGCCCCAGACACACTGCCAATAAACAGCACGTGACGATTTTGTGAAGCATTGAAAGGCTACAGTTAACTTTGGATTCATTCAGTCATTCGTTTGGGGGGGTGGGGATGCAGGGGAGAAACAGAGAGACAGAGCGAGAGCGAAGATAGATAAACAAACATTTAAAATAAAAACTCACCACTGGTCACACAGTGCTACAACACATTCGTCAGCAGACCTAGATATAACTTGCTTCTCAGGTTCCATGTAGATCATGGCCTCTCCCTAGAACAGTTATTAGAAATATGTTTTTTTTAAAAATTGGGATACTCATATACTATTTTCTAGATTCATTTTAACCTACTTTTCTTATCTTGCATTTCTGGACATAGTTAGCTATGGTGTGCTTCCTGCAATGCCTCTGTTCAATCAGTGCATGAAGTGTGCAAGAACTGACCGAAATACAGGCAATTATCAAATTGATGTTGTATCCCACGCAAAAACTAGTCAAAGAGGAAGCTCAAACATGAAAACAGAGCCAACAGTTTAACCCTTTATCATAGCTTCTACAGTATGTAGCATAGTGCAGCAATTCAATGCAGCATGTCATTCATGCAAGGCTCATTACTTTAACATTACAATCAAATTTATGATCTACACTGCTGTTTTGATAAGTCATTGAATAAATAAAAAATGATACTTACTTTGTCTATCATTTTTCGTTGAATTGGTTTCTTGACTTCTTGAACTTTCTGCCCTTTGTAACCATCCACAAGCATTACCTAGAGGAGAACAGGTGTATGAATTTACAACCAAATGTAGATGTCTTTAATTAAACTGTTCAGACATGTCATCACACATCCGTGGAGCAGACGGGACTTGAACCTGGGCCTTCTGGAACCAGAGGCAGGGGGACAATCACTATGTTAGAACAGTCTTACATGTTTAGAAAGAATTTACACAGTGATCAAATTGGCCTCACCCCAATCAAACAAATAAACTGAGCCAAACTGGCAAAAGGCTTGCCTTGAAGTTAGGCAATTACGAGTTCAAACCACACCCAAGGGTCTGATACCTAATCTAGATGGCCACTGGACTATATCGTATCAATACATCATGACAGGAGAGCCTGGATGGCAGTCTACACAGGGATCTCCCAGCACGGGAGACAGATCGAATCCAGCATGAGGAAGAGATTGAGCCCAGCGTGGAGGGAAGAGGTTGAGCCCTCGTGGAGAAAACCTAACATGTAGCGACTGCACATCCATGGCTAAAGGAGGACTGCAATTTTGAACGTAACTTTATTTCTTTATTTACGACTTTATACAGAGCAGAACTGTAACGTTGCACTTTTAATTTATTTCTTTATTTTTCTACTTGTACCAAGGTATTTTTTTTTTTTAACCTAAAATGGCGCTGGGAGTAGCGACTTTGTACATTTATCATTATACTCCGTATCTCTGTACATGAGTATATGTGACAATGATACATAATTCCTAAATGGGAATTTAGAATACAGATACAAAAATGTGGACAGTTGAAAGAATTTTTCATTTTAGAATGGTGGAATAAAGCAGCACGTCGTGATCCATTTATCCCTGTCAGAAGTTTCATTTAGTGACCGTATTTGATTTTGAATCTGTACGCAATGCCACAAGCAATGAACTAGTACATTGATAAAATGAAACAATTCACATTTTTGTTTTAGATTTTTTTTTTTCCTGTGCATGACCTCAAATACATTACAAACCCCCTCATAAAAGCCTTTCAGGTAAACGCGCTCTTTGGCCTCCACAAGCTTTTCCCGGTCATTCTGGCTTTGAATCTTCAGTTCGTCGCACACTGTTGGTGCGGAGAGATTCCCATACCCAGGGATTTCAATTATAGGAACCTAGCAAACAAGCAACATCGAAAGAACAGCATTTAAGAAGGACTGATTAACGTTGAACCTATGCATTTCTCAATACATGAAGTAAAAATCCATTTCTTTTCGGTCATGGTCTTGCTCACGAGGGCCTCTAGTGGTTACTTTATTAGCTACAACACTTGGTGAAAACCTGCTGCATAACCATGGTGCTAACTGTGTTTTCAATAGATATTGAGACCACATCAAGCAAGACAAATTATCTGTACACCCAAATTATGGTATACTGCTTTGCTGCTGAGGATTCAGACTTTGAGGAGAGAAGGAGTCAAGTATTCATTTTAAATATCCCTCCGCATATATCTAATCGTTAAAATTAATAAAAGCACACAGATATATCTGAACAAAGTGGGAACTTGATTCGGTTGTCAAAACACTATTGAAATTCTATTGTAAAAGCTGTATTCATATTTCAAATCAGGATATACGTAAAAAAGTTTGATTGATGCCAAAAAACAAAATTATGCTTTCAATTTCATTTAAGCATACTCACTGGTTCAAACGGTAGGACCATTTCATCAGTAATTCCATACTTCTCCCTCAACACCTAAAAAAGAAAAATTGCTTTAAATTCTTTCAAACATCAGGATATTGTAATGTCACAATCTTGAATGCCACGAATATAGATCATGTCGGATTGGTGAAGGCATCTACACAAATAGTAGCCCATACAGCAGGCAATGTAAAGCACACCAAGTACCTCATCAGAAATCTCAATGCTGAAGATGTATGGAAGCTTTATCAGATATAAGGATGGCAAGATTCTTCGGGAAGGAAACCTAAGTGACCCATTTGGGTTGCTGTAGCAACTTGACAACTCCATAATTTCACTGTTATCAGCTTCTTGCTTCCAGTTTGTTCATTAATAATAAACGAAATGCAAATTCTCAAATCATCTAAATTGAATTCAAATTCACATCAACTGATTAATTACTCTAGGCCTCAGTATTCATTACTCCAAAAACAATCAATATTTCACTATCTACCACAGCGTTCCAAGCCTAACCATCTTTAGTTGCTTCAAAAATTACCTTCCCTCCAACGCCAGGTCAGAAGTGAGGATCACGAGTGTTTGCACATTTTAGCACCATTCACAACTTTTGAGATGCTAAAAATGTTACGTATTGATAAGTAGCACGACGTAGAAAATATCCCAGTTGAACTGATAAGTGGCAAGTTATGTATGCATGACTGAAGTGCCAGGCAATGATCATCTTCAATAAGAGAGAAACTAACCATCTTCCTTTTACATTTAATGGCATCACTATCACTGAATCCCTCATTGTCAAAATTTTTGGAGTTTAGTGTGGGCCAGAATTGAACTGGATCAGCCAGATAAATGGCTGGAAGAAAATCAGAGACCAGGAGTTCTTGGGCCTCATCACCTGCCATGAGAAAGCCTATCTACCATCTAGAAGGCAGAAGGCAGAAGTGTGATGGAATACTCTTAACTTGCCCACGAGCGCAGCTCCAACAATATGAAAGAAGCTTGACACCATCCTGCACAAAGCAAGGGCTAGAATGGCAACCAATCCATCATCTTCAACATTCATTCCCTCCACTATTAATGCCTAGTGGCAGCTCTGCATATCAGCTACAAGGCACATTGTAGCAAGTCATCAAATTCAACAGCGACTCCCTAACCCAAGACTTCTACCATCACGAACAAGAGAGAGTAGACGCATGTGATCACCACGAACTGCCAGTTCCTCTTCCAGCCGCACACCATCCTGTTTGGAACTATAAATCGTTGATCCTTCGCCATCACCGGTTCATAACCCAGAAACTGCCTTCTTAACTGCACTGTGGATGTATGTACACCAAATGGACTGCAAAGATTCAAGGCAATGCAGACGTCAATGCCTGCATCCCATGAAAATGCACATTTTTTAAAATCTGGAACTTTAAGGAAGGAAAAGGTCAACCAGAATTCCTTGGTTCTGATTGATACTTAGCAACTCCTGCTAGATGTTTGAGGGTCAGGTAGGACGAGATCAGCCTTAGTCCCTAGATACACTGCTTACTCCAGGATTAATCCAGGAGTGTGCGCAGATTCCCTGAATACACTGCTCACTCCTCCCAAGATTGCAGTGCAATAATGGACGAGCAACTAGCCTATTGAGGTCAACTAGATGAACAGATCTATTTGAAGTCAAAAGTAGAAACAGTTTCCTGAGTACAGATTTTATCTAATGACTCATCTCCAGCATTCCATGTTAAGCTCTCAAATCTATTGCAGACTTAGCTTTTTCTAAGGTTATAATAATTTTTAAGCACTCTTTACTGCACTGTTCAAGCATGCAACATTTACGAAGTTACAAAATGTAGTCAGTGGCAAAAAAGATTCGAAGTTCTTCCACAGGATATTCACAGATTTCCATGGACATTTGAAAGTTGTGAATAGAATTAACAGCCACCGGGATCTCGCAAGGAATTAACGACTTCAGCATAGAAGAACAGTTGAATGGCAACAGAAGTAATTAAAAAAATAGAACTTGTACCTTCTTTTTCTTTAGGTCGCAGAGAGCTGCAATATCATCTGGGGCATCAGATGGAACACTGGTGACGATACCAGTGCCTGTGGAGTAGGTGGAAAAAAAAAATTTCAACAATAAAAAGAAAGCAATCTCTTCCGATTACTCTTGCTGCTTAAACCTACATTTAAACATTTATAGACCAAGTACAGGCACAAGATATGAAATACCTTTGTCTTCTTTAATGGTGAGCATGGGAAGAGCATAAATAATCTTGTAGGATGTCAAGGGAGCACTCAGTGAAACACCAAGGATGTCCTAATTTTAAAAAATAAAATCAAGAATGATGCAAAAATTTAAATAATAACAAAAATGAAATAAACAGGCCATTTCTCTTGCTTAGATTCAAAAGAGAAAGCAGAAGGTGACATTTAATTCAGAACCCATACAATAATTTATGGTTAAGAAGAATTTACCTCGCCAATAATTGTCAGAACCAGAGGCACTTCTCCATTCTCTTTGGTAAAACCCTGGAAGGACATGTTCCTTGCTGCTCGCTTCGTACAGATGAAAATGTCCCCATTCACTGTTTCAAAGGCAATATAATTCATGTCAGGGCGGACCCAGCAGTTGGTTTGACCAAACATCGTCTCTGGTCTCAGCGTAGCTGCCACCAAATAAACGTTTCTTCCCTTAAAACCACTGGAAGAAAGAGAACAGGGCTGATTACAGTGGACTGTAACTCTTCTGCCATGTATAAAACCCTCTCCAATTGTATATTTCAGATGAATTTCATACCATGTTCTTTACCTGTCATCTTAAAATATAGGCAGAAATATAACTACATTCTGGTGAGTTTCATAAAAATAGGAGTTGATATTCATTCTGTGATGTAACTAAATGTCCTCTACAGAATACTCAGAAGGATTTACAGGTACAATTCTTAATTTTTCCATCTGTCAGAAAATGCAAGGGGCAAGTGGTACAATGTAGTGAGGTTTATGCATGTCAGACTCCATCATTATTGTTGGGGAACTTTATAAATGGGGAAGTGCAGGTCAGCATTGACCACATTTATTTGATGTTTTTGTGAAGGTATTATTTCACCTACAGGCAGATATTCAGCACTATATAACAGAGACAGAAGTCACACAATACCAGGTTATATTCCAACAGGTTTATTTGAAATCACAAGCTTTTGCAGCGCTGCTCCTTCATCAGGTGAACTGCTCAAAAAGCTTGTGATTTCAAATAAACCTGCTGGACTATCACCTGGCGTTGTCTGACTTCTGACTTTGTCCACCACATTCCAACACTGGCAGTTCCACATCATGACTAAATAACAATTCTGCATTTGTAATAGAAAAGATTTCCATTTAGATAGTGCCTTTCACAACCACAAAACTTCTCAAATGCTTTACAGCCAGAAGTACTTCAAGTGTAGCCACCACTGCAGCACAAAAAAAACTAAACTCTCCCAAACATTCACGTAACAGAGGATGAACTTTGTTACTTGGAGCTAACAGTACTACCAACTGAACTACTGATGACAACCAAAATCTACAGCTCAAAATCTACATATAGGTCCTTAATTTAAGTGCAGGGATCTGTAATCAAACAACATTAAAGCAATTCAACAAAAAATCCCTCTTTCCTTCATTGCTTAAAAGGAATATGATCTGGAGATGTGCCCTACTGTATTTGTCAGTGACACTCTATAGCTGCCCTAAGGGTGCAGGTGCATAGTTCCTTGGATGTGGAGTTGCAGGTAGAAAGGGTGGTGAAGAAAGCGTTTGGCATGCCTGCCTTCATTGGTCAGTGCATTGAGTATAAGAGTTTGGATATCATGTTGCGTCTGTACAGGACATTAAACAGGAATACTACATACAATTGTGATCGCCCTCTTATAGGGAAAATGTTGTTAAACTTGAAATGCGTGAAAATTTTGCAAGGAAGTAAAAACCGAAAGAACTGCAGATGCTGTAAATCAGGAACAAAAGCAGAAGTTGCTGGAAAAGCTCAGCAGGTCTGGCAAATTCTGTGAAGAAAAATCAGAGTTAGCGTTTTGGGTCTGGTGACCTTTCCTCAGAACTGATGGTAGCTAGGAAATTGTCGGTCTATATGCAGAAAAAAGGGAGGGGGAGGGGTAAGGAGTAAATGATAGGTGGGGATAGAGCCCAAAGAGAGAGAAGAGCAGTTGGATAGACAAAGGAGGAGTTGATCTGGCTAGGAGGGTGAATGGCTGTGAATGAGGACTGTTAGTGGCTAACAATAGGTAGTGTGTAATGGCAGACTATGTAGTAACAAGGCCTGATGTGTGGGGTAGGGGGCTAGGACATGGGAGAGTTTAGGCCCTAAAATTATTGAACTTGATATTGAGTTCAGAGGGCTGGAGGGTCCTCAAGTGGAAAATTAGGTGTTGTTCTTCCAGCTTGTGCTGAGTTTCGCTGGAACACTATAGCAAGCCAGAGACAGATGTTGGCCAGGGAACAGGGTGGTGTGTTAAAGCGAAAGATTTACAAGGATGTTGCCAGGGTTGGAGGGTTTGAATTATAGGGGAAGACTGAATAGGTAGGATCTTTTTGTTCCCAGGAGCAGCAGAGGCTGAGGGGTGACCTAATAGAGGTTTATGATTTCATAAATGGCATCGATAGGGTGAATAGCCAAGGTCTTTTGCCTAGGGTAGGGGAGTCCAAAACTAGAGGGCATGGGTTTAGGGTGAAAGGGGAAAAGATTCAAAAGGGTCCTGAGGGGCAACATTTTCGTGCAGAGACTGGTGTGTGTATGGAATGAGCTGCCAGAGGAAGTGGTACAGATGGATACAATTACGTCATTAAAACACATCTGGATGAGTACAATGAACAGGAAGGATTTAGAGGGATATTGGCCAAATGGGACTAGATTAGTTTAGGATACCTGGTCAGCATGGGCGAATTGGACTGAAGGGTCTGTTTTCATGCTGTGTGACTCTGTGTCTCTAACTGTTTCCTGTGGTGATGATTCTGATTTTAACTCCTTTACTGCCTTTCTTCAAATGAACATAGGAGTATTCTGCTAATTACTTTTATTATTATTGCAACAAAATCCGGTAGTGGCAATTTGGTTTGAGGTGAGAGGTTGCTTTTTGAGAGACTGAGGAGAATTGTTATGGACTGATTCATAAGCGATGCCTTTACCTTAGTTTTGCTGGATATGGTTCAAGGATCTTCATTTTAATTAGTGTGTATTCTTGAGGACCCACACCCTGAAACAAAACCACACATAACATGAGGCAAGAGTAACAGATGAAGAGTTTGTTTGGTTTAATATAGCAGTTAGTTCCGGGAAGCATAAGTTACACCAGTCACATTAAGTTTTATTTATATGAATTCCAATGGCACCACTAATTCAAATTTAGCAAACTTTTTAAAGATGATTATGGGTAGAAGACAGAAGAAAATATTTGAAGCAATTACTTTTGATGAAGAATAGAAAGTTTTGGTCACATTCTTAATGAAAGGTAGTCAGTATATATTTAATATTGTATTATAGAATGTTATCACAAGTTACTTTTACCTGCAGAGTAGGCCACTTGGTCTGTCGAACCTGCTCTGCCAATGAACAACATTATGACTGATCGGATTATTCCACATTCCCATGTACTCCCAAAAACTTTTCACACTTTGCTCATCATGAATCTAGTCACTTCTGTCTTAAAAATATTCAAAGATTCAACTTTGAGGAAGTTCCAAATACACTCCACACAAGGGAAACAAAAAAAAACCTCATCTTGCATGGGTGACTCTATATTTATAGACAATGACCTCTCGTTCTAGATTCATCCACAAGAGAAATCATCTTTCCCACATGCATCCTGTCAAGTCCTCTCCGTATTTTGTGTTTCAATTGGAACTTGCTCCTTCAAAGTTGAATCTTTTAATATTTTTAAGATAGAAGTGACTAGATACTTGACTAGCAAAGGGTGAAAAGTTTTTGGGAGTATGTGGGAATGTGGAATAATCAGATCAGTCATAATGCTGTTCATTGGCAGAGCAGGTTTGATGGACCAAGTGGCCTACTCCACATGTACTCTCACCAGTTCCCTGCATAACTGAGGCTTGATCTTCCTACTTTTGTATTCAATTCCCTTCACAACACATGGCATAATTCTACATGCTTTCTTAAGCATTTGCTATTTCTATATTCTAGCCTTTTGTAAATCCACACGAGGACACTCAGAGCCCTCTGTATTTCAGAGCTCTGCGATTTCTCATCATTTAGGTAAATTGCATCTTTTATTTTTCCTACCAAATTGGACAATTTCATATCTTGTCCCATTCTACTCCATTTACCAGACTTTTGTCCAATCTGTTAATCTATTTAAACCCCTTTGCAGCTTCCTTATGCCCCATCACAAATTTCTTTCTTACTTCTTTTTGTGAGATCAGCAAATTTAGTTACCATACTTTTGGTGTCTGACCAGCTCCACATCTATTGACTCTAGCTTCCAGCATCTGCAGTGCTTACTGTCTCCAAGCTGTTTAGCCATTAGTCCTTCTTTAGCCATAGCACATTAATTCCTCAAAAAACTCAAATAAGTTTGCGAAACATGATACCCCTTACACAAAGCCACATTGACTCCACCTGATCACCATCAATTTGTCTGAAAGCCCTGTTATTACTTGTTAAATAATTGTTTCTAACATCTTCCCTGTGACTGATGTTAAGCTAACTGGCCTGTAGTTTCCTGCCTTCTGAATTAATTAGCTCCAACAGTATGTTTTTGGTAGAAAATGGTAACTTTAACAAAATTATTTCCAAAAAGCGTTTCTTAACAGCTCACTGGGTCAAAGACTGACCGGCTGGGAGATGTCATGGAATCATGCCTTAATTAACAGCCATATACAAGGTGATAATTATCGTTTAATTTTTTTTTAAAAAAGATTCATACAAAGGATGTGGGCATCGCTGACTAGGCCAGAACTCATTGCCCATCCCTAATTGCCTAGAGGGCAGTTAGGAATTAATGGCATTGCTGTGGGTCTACAGTCACAGTCACAGTCAGCTAGACCAGGTAAGGATGGCAGTTTTCTTCCCTAAAGGACATTAGTGAATCAAATGGCTTTTTCCTGACAATTGACAATCCATGGTCATCATTAGACTCTTAATTCCATATCATTTTATTGAATTCAAATTCCACCAGAGGTCTCAGAATTAATAGTCTAATGATAATTCCACTGGGTCATCACCTTCCCCTGGATTAGACACAAAGAAGGACTGCAATTAGCTTTGGTGCATGATGTTAGAGCTATTGAGGATAAGTAGACCATAATTCATGCAGTTGGACAAATTTGTAGTCAGGAATTAGACCATGTGCAGCCTTTGTCTGAATTAGTAGCCATTCAGGAGCTGTCATGGCTTGTGGCAGATGGGAAATTCTGTAATGAGCGATCAGTCAGCCACCAAATACAAGGATCTTGTGTTTATGCTCAATTTTAGAATTAGCCTCAGTGCAGAGCTGAATATATTATTTTCTATACTACAAAAATCAAATAAATATGTATCAATACTAGTCACTGATCTGTTAACTGCCTGTAATAAATACTGGTCTAAAGCATGGTCTAACAACATAATTTTTCTCCCCTTCAAAGCTTGGAAACCAAGATGATGCATGACATGTCCAGTAAAATAAAGTAAATTTGCAGCAAGGCTGTCAAACGTAATCCTGCAAACAATAAAAAGGTATCAATTATTGTGTAAGCAAAGGTACAGCCTTGAGGCCTCCTTCATAGCAGTAATCTGTAACACTGAAACAGAGGAAACTAATGTAAAAATGGCAAAAATCTGAAGTATAGGTACAGACTTTTCTGCACTGACACATCCCTAAGTTATTTCATCCAACTGCTCCAAGCAAAAATGGTATCTTACAGTAGTTTAGGCCAGCAGTGCCTCCCAAAGGTCATATGTTTTTCCTTTAGTCTTTAAAGTTAATAATGTTTCCATGTATAGGAAACAGTCTTACCTCTCCACTGTGTCGATCATGGTCCATGCAGGGTTGTCCATCTTTTGGAGAATAAATAGTGTACCTGAGAAAAGAGTTCATATGTAAAATAAGACAACACTCTTTCTAAAGAACACTGATCATCTAAGAGGGTTACGACCCTTTAGAACTCCTTGCCACAGACAACTGTTGGGGGCAGAGTCCTTGTGTACATTTAAGGCCGAGTTAAGATAGATTCTTGATCAGCACAGGAAATCAAAAGTTATGGGGAAGTGCAGGAAAGTGGACATGAGGAATGTAGGTTCAGCCATGATACTATTGAATGGCACAGCAGGCTCAAGGGGCCAAACACCCTACTCCTGTTCCTGTTTCTTTCTGGTCTTGTACTCCATTTCAAAATGATAATCATAAGTATCTACTCCCAGAATTCTATTCACTAATATAAACCACTGAAAAAGAAAAATAAAGACAACATTAGAGAAATTGAAACCCCCTATGGATTTAGGATTACGTAACTATTGTGAAGAGCACAGATCATTTACAAAATACCCGAGAGATGTAGAAGTATTCAATACATGCAGATTTTTCTGGAGGCCTGTCTCCACTTTACTTGCAGTCCCAGTTGAACTTACTGCTTAATGTCTTCTGCCTTGCTACTAGAACCAGAACCAGTCTTTTTGCTCTCTAAGAATCCCTGCCTCTGGTTTAAACTCCTTCAGTCATTCAGCTGTCACCTCAAGCTAATTCAGGAGACATAGAATATCTTTCTGATGCGCAATTCACAAGCTCAGTGCTCCCCACCCTACCTACATCTACCTGCAGTCACTACCTATGCATCTGCATCCTTCTAAGTTCCACCTGTCCTATTAACTCTAAAATGTTATTAGATTTGATTGGGCCTTTAGTACCTTGCATAATTGCCATCCACCAACTATCAAGTTACTATTCTTCTTTTTCAGTTCTGTTTTTAATATTCAGTAATTTTCTTTAAAGTATATTGCAACATTTTCCTGCATACAAGGAGTTCTATAGAAATCCAGGTTCTAACTGGCTAGTTATGTAATAGTTAAGGATAAAATTAATGTTATCCTATTATCTTTTTGTTCGCCCACCATCATAAAATGGGAGTATTTAAGCATCAGCAGGACGAGAGAAAGAACTAAAAGAGAGGACTGATAGCTTACAAGGAACAATGCTACAGTTCTCCCCTTCTGTATAAAGTGTCTGGCACCTAAACAGCAACTTCCCAGAACTATGTCAGAAATCAGGAATATACTATGTGAGCATTACAGTAACAGATTCAAATACATCATTCATTGCTACAGCACATGTATACTTTACTGAAACTAGAGAAGTAGAATCATAAAAAATGCTACTTATAATTGGGGCATTGAATACAAGGGCAGAAATAATCAGAAAATATTACTGGTGTACCTTCACAAACCTAATGAAGCTATTCTTTAAAGTCTTAAAGAAATTACTTACCATGAACAAGCATGTCAAAAATTAGTTTAGAAAGGCACATTTTATTGGGAGCAGGAGCAACATCAAAAATCCATACCTTTTACCAAACTTGACTTTCTTCTTTTCTTTTAAAATCAGAAATTGCCATTTCACAAATGAATCATAAAAGGGGTTTACATCGGTGGTGATGAAGGAGCGTCGCCAATCAATCTGTTACAGTTTACACAATATGAAATTAAATTCCACAATGTTGAACCTAGATGATTTAAAAACTATGAAATCTTTATGAAACCTTAATGAAACAAACAAATTTTCAGTTACTAGTCAGTGAGTATAATGAATCATTTTGTATCTTAACTCCCACTAGAAACTCCTCCTATCCCAACCAATCTCTCCCCCTACCCCAACAAGGATCGGAGTTAGGCTTTAGATAACAGGTTTATTGACCTCATTGTTGTTTCAGAATCAGGATTTTCCCCTCTTCAGCATCAGTATACCCTCACTGAGTCAGATTGCAGAGGAAAGCTCTTTCTACCCTCTCCAATTATGTTGCTCAGCTTCAACCAAGGGATAAAATTCCATACTCTATCAGCAGCTTTTGTTCCTATTTTTCATATAAGCCATTCTCAAAAGCCAGGCTGCCAAATTTGTGAATATTGGAACTTGTGTGGGAAACTTATACCCACTTTAAAATCAGATTAACATAGATTCCTTCCATAGGGAGTAAAGTGCTTTTCTATTAAGATCCGCTTTGAAGTCCCAATTAAAATATGACTGCATACAAACCCAAATGCATGTTTTAAATCCCTGACTTATGTCTGGGTTTTATTGCCTTATAAAAGAACTACAGACATTTAAATTATTACAGGGGAAGATAATAAAAGTTCAGAGTTTTATGTTTAACCCGTCGGGAGACACGAGACATACTTTTAATCCCATTTTCTTCAAATCCTGGACAGCTATCACTGGAAAGTAATCAAGCCAATATTCAGCCTCTGCAAACTTCACAATCTCTTCATCAGACAGACCCAGAGATTTCATGATGATCCACTGGAACTTAGCTCCACCACTCTTAGCAGCAGCTTTACTCTGAAGATTCGTGGAGGAAACATAAATTATATCAATCAAAGATAACGCCAGAAGCAAATCTTCAAAAAATAGGAAGGCCAATTCTAACAAGTTTTTCTCGCCTTGGTTTTCAGTGGAGTTAGTAACGTTTGTTGTCCATGCATTTAATGAATACTATTGAAAAAATGAGAAATCTTCCACTTTGACAGGAAGAATTTAAAAAAAAAACCATATTGCCAAAATTGAGACAGATTGGAAAGCTCCAAGAGGGTGTCCCAATGTCTGAAGCACAAAAACATGAGTATGCAACTACAGCAAATGATTAGAAAAATCTAATGGAATGTTATTAACCATTGTAAGGGAAAGTGAATACAAAAGTACGAAGAATATACTTAATTTATGCCAGGTATTGGTGACAGCACATCTGGATTATCACAGAGTATTGATCTCATTTACCAAAATAGTTAAATACATTGGAAGCAGTTCAAAGGAGATTGTCTAGACTGTTATCTGCAATGAGTGAGTTATCTTTTGAGGAAATGTTTGACAGGCTAGGTTTGTCTCCAAAGAAGTTTAGAAGAATAAAGGAGGCTACTTGATTGAAATATACAAGATGAGGGGTCTCAACATTGTGGATGTGGAAAGGATGTTTTCTTTTATGAGAATCTAGAACAAAGGGTCACCGTTTGAAAAAAAAAGGATCATCCATTTAAACAGAAATGAGAAGAACTTTCCTCTTAGAGGGTGTGAGTCTTTGAAGCTCTTCCTCAGATGGCAGCAGAAGCAGAATTCTTGAATATTTTAAAGACAGAATTAGATACGTTGTTGATAAGCAAGGTGATGAAAGGTTATCAAAAATAGATGGGAATGTGAAGTATTCAGATCTTCCATGATCTTACTGAATGGCAGAAGATGCTCAACAGATCAGGTGACCCAGTCTTCCTCTAATTCGTCTGTTTATCAAATCTTAAAGATTATTTAGTGAAGACCAGAAATATGTAACATCACAGGATAGATTCCACGCTTATTATAAATGATTTTAAAACATTAATAATAGTATTCTAAAATTACCATTTCTACCTCAAAATAATTTATATTCATAGCTAGTTACGTAAAACCATCGTACAAGTTCAAAACATATCAACGTAAATTAAATCCCCCCGAATTACACTTCTTAGCACTCACCCATCCACTTAAAAACTCTGTTTCCGCTCTTTATGGTTTTTCTATAAGATTGCCTGGTCTGTGATGTATAAGCAATCTGCTTCCAGACTACTGCTACTGTAAACAGCTTTTGGAGGTATTCCTTGCTGTTCAGAAGAACTCAACTAAAGCTGTGATCAAAGAATTCATTACACTAATGTGCATTGTACTTCTAGATACTTAATTTAAAGATTAAACAGGAGATTTTTATGTTTGAACATATTGAACATTTTAATGAAATATCAACACTTTTTTGGTAAATCAATCAATAATCAATTAATAATGATTACATTGCATACTTTTTTGGCCTTTGCCTTGTCCTTTATAACAGTTTCTTCCTGATTTTTTGCTGGTGTCTCTTCCTCCTCCTCGACCTCCTCTGGAAATTGAGGTGGGTTACCATACAACTCCAGCTCCCGCTTCAGTTTATCAGCACAGGCCTGGCATTTCACAAAAAAAGAGAAAGAAAGCCACTCATGGCATATATTTAACTCATAACATCCAAAGTCTTGAAAGTCAAACTTGTACAAAATTAGAGAATGTTGGACATGTATAAATACATCAAATCCTGACAAAGGATGATGCATGGAATATAATGATACTGCTTGGTGTTTCAGTAATTATTACACTTTTTTTCCATTTTGAGTATCCCAGGCAGGGCTTGCTATTCAAGTTTGCTTCTAATTAAAAAGTTGTAATATCCTTAAGGTGCAGCACCCAAAAGCTCCAACTGCAGGCTATAGCATCATCAGATATGAAATTGCTTGGATTTTTCCAGATGGTTATTTTTTAGATCAAATATCCCCTCTGCTGGAGGGAACAGAAGCCTCCTCTTATCAGTCTAATGGGTTCAAATCACAGGGAAATTCTGACCTAAATGGTTCAGTATCCCAATGAATGCTACATTTGCCCACTGTACCATTTAAGGATGTCAGAACACAGATTTGCTTCCAGTCTTAAATTATGTTTTTGGCAACAGGTATTATACTAAGTTTTACAAGTTTAATCAACCCCAGGTTAAACTATGGTCAGCGTTTGAATAGCTAAGTCAACGCAAGCTGATGAAACAGTGTCAATACTGTAAGCTAGCCATTTCTGACAGTTAACCAGCTATGTCTGCAGCAAACTGACAGTAATGAATTCTGAATACAGAGCTGGAGACAGCTCTGCTGGGCACAATCAAATAGCTCAGTGTTGGTTGTGTACATTGGTATATGAAGAATAGCAAATGGATTGGACAGTTGCAATCCTCTGCGGAATTCTACCAGAGACTCAAAATTTATTTTTAATAAGAGGACTCTGACAAAAAAAAAAACAATTCAAAAATAACTTGATTCTGGTTAGCCAAGTCACATTTGCAAAGCACTTTGGTTAGCTAAGTCACATTTGTGAAGCACATCAAACTTAAAATTCACCATTTTATTCTTCTGACTGAACGGAATATCCAAATGCAATTTAAACTACCCATTTTCATTCATCTTTTTGGTCTGAAACTCAACATTACAAACTCTTAATTAATGTTTTATGTTTTTTGGTATAATATATGGAAAACTAAAAGGCAGTTAACAAATTAACATTAACTAAGAGTAACTAAAACAATGAAAAATGGAATGATTAACACATTTAGCCATATGATCGAACCTTGATGGGCATGCCAGTGCAATGTAATCCAAAAGGAAACAGGCATCTTCTTCCCTTTAAACGTTGAAATCCTACAGCAAACTGGAAAAAGGATGAAAGATAAAAGAAAAGTTATAATTGATATTTGTACGTACCCCAATCAAGTCCACTCCAATACTGCACAGCAGGTTGCTGTTCATCACACTTAATTACATCCACCTGCCACCCCATGACAACTAGAACTGGCATTTATGTTAACCTTTTTTACACCAGGGGTTGAGGGATGGACCAGGAAGTTAAATCTTTACTTGCTTTTATATTCATCCACAAAGTGACTCATTGCAAACATAAACCTCCAAAACTTGCAACTCACTACCAATATCATTAACATCTCTTTTCATTTCTCTCCAGATGCCACACTCAGAGGACATTAGTGCATGATTTTGCTTTGCAAAGTACTGCAGGGGTTTGCCACTGTCTTCCACAGGATGCGTGACCAGGAGACTTTCCCACTCTTATCACCTGCCATCCACCGTATTAGAAGGATTTTCAGGTCGATAATCAAACTGTTTGGTTATGTTATGAAGTCACATGGCCATCAAATCCTGGAGAGTAAATTGAATCCAGAGCTTCTGTTTCAGAAGCAGGGACACTACCTATTGTGCCAGAAGATTTCCACTCACAATGTTCTACCCAGGATCAAACTGCAGACTTTCATATTTAAAGCAAATGCAATAATCACTGTGCTATGGAGGTCAGCAACAAACTGTCTCTTTGTATTTCTTTTCAACAAAATAAAAAGGAATTAAGTTAATTAACTCATGAACCACTCCTTAGACGAAGACTGTTTAAGATTTTAACTCCACTAGCTACCATGATGGTTTTGAACCTAAGGCCGCAAAGCAGAGGTTGAGCAACTGGATTACTAGTCCAATGACATTATCGCTATGCCATTGTATGTGTAGCTATCCAATGACTGTGTCTCACCTGTACACATTTAACCTAAGTTATGCAATTAATCTAGCCTGCGAGTTCACAAAGTTTCCTGAATGACCTATTCTGTTAACTTTCATTTTCCCACTTTTCTGAAAAACAAAATATGATCAGGTACTATGGAAGTGCGCCTATGCAAGTTTGTTCATTTACACTTTAGGTACTAGGAATCAAGCAGTCACATGGCAATGCCTTGCTCTTCTCAAAATCTCCTGGCGACACTATCAGCAAATACTGCAAACATAAAAATGTCCTTAGTTTAATTGCATTTATACAAAAGTGCTTCAATATGTCTGCTCTCTCGACTATTTCTGTTATTACAGAGAAGGTGTCTTTCTGATGTGTTTGGTAACTCTGTTCTTATTGGGAAAGAATAGAAACAATGCTATATTCAATACCAATAGAAACTTTGGAACATGATTAACCCATTTAGTCCACGGAGCCGGCTTAAGCATTCCAAATCATGGTTGATTTATCTCCTCAATGCCATTTAACCCTGCACAATCTCCATATCCCTGAAAGTCATTAGTCTCTATAATACCATCAACTTCTGTCTTGAACCCTACTGAATGATTATGCTTGCACAGTCCTCTGGAACAGAGAACTCCAAAGATTCATCACCTCGGGTGAGGAAATTCCTCATCTCAGTACTTAAATTGCCTGCTTATTATCCTGAGATAA
>NC_063343.1:56535290-56575185 GCF_021869965.1 Rhincodon typus | reverse complement strand
GAGAGCCGGCTCTGAGGGAGTTGGATCAGTGTCAAGGACTCTCCACGAGTAGATGAAGAGTGACTTAGTGATGGGATACTGGCCTCTGTGGAGTTATTTCAGCCACCAACTTCTCAAGGTCAATTCAGGAACAGTCTATTACAGGCATGAGGGGCTGAATGGCCTCTGTGATTCAATTGGCCTTAGCCCTGCCACTAATACTCAAATCCTCAGAATGAGTTTGTAAAGTCAGTTTACCTTTCTATGACTTTCAGTCAACCAGCTGATTTGCTGAATGTAAATATTGTGTTACTAGGAACTTGTACCTTTTCGACCAGAGTGGGAAAAGTATGTCTCAATGAAATCTACCCTCAGCTTATAGCCAGGGAGACAGTGTCAACAGGAAAACCCATAACGTGCCTTTTGTTCATTTGTGGTGCACATGTGATATCCTTCAAATACTGACTTAGTGAGGACAATTCCTCATTTTACACCTTGCCTTAAACTCACTGGTCATTGAACTCTCAATGTCACCTTTACCACACCACCCACAGCCATTTGTCTCTCTTTAAACCATGATCAACATAGAGAAATATTCTAGCCACAGGATCTTTCACAGAGGAACAGCCTGGCCTCTGTTCAATTTCCTACACTGAGCATCACCTTGGCCTTGCCAGCCCATCTACATCCTGTAGTTTTTGTTCATTCATTCATCTCTAGCTCTTCCTCTTCATACACATCGTCCTTTTCTCTCTTACTAACCTTTTCACCCCTTGGACGTTTATCCTTCGTCCTGATACCCAGCACAGCCTCCCTTGTCTCCCCACTTTAGCCTCTTCCCTGAATTTGCAGATGGTCCAGGTAATCCCCTTTAATCCTAGAACAGGAGGAGGCCCTTCATCTCCTTGACCCTCTTCGTCTATTTAGTTAGATTGTGGATGACATAAACATGATAACTACACCTACTTGAAGTACAAACACAATGGACCAAATGCACTCCTACTGCCCCATAGAAACTCTGTGATTCTGAGAGACTTGCTTTGGTTCCATAAACTTTATTTTCTACATATAAGATCCACTATTCTTTTAAAAATTCAATTGACTGTCTCAATAGCTTTCTATTGTTCAGAATTTCATATTTGTACTTTCTCGCTTTGTGAAGAAATGTTTCCTGGGGTTACACTAACCAGCCTAGCTCCACGAACAAGACTGGTTTTCAATTCACACATGGTGGATTTCTGTCTGAGCTCCATCCTCTTGTCTTTGCTACATCCTTACCTAATTAATAACCTATGCATCTCAGACACAAAATCTCAAACTGGTTTAGCATTCAGTTTTTGGGGATAGAAAATTCTAGATTTCCACCATCTTGCACCTGAAAAATTGCTTTTTGATTTCACTCTAATGTAAACACAATGTCCTCTTATTCCTAACCCAACCCCTCAAGTAGAAATAGTTTTCTCTAGATTGAGCCTATTAAATCCTTTCAGTAATTTGCAGACCTCCTCAGACAGATCGCTCCTTAATCTGCTACATTCAAAAGAAATACAAGCCAAAGCAACCTGCTATTATAATTGACCCCTTCAATATCTTCCACACTGCCAATCTGGTTGACTTTAATAATGCCCTAGATTTGACTCCTCATGTGCAAGACCATTGAAGATTGGTTAGCGTTAAAATAATTCCCGTGGAAAGATATCACAATTACTTTAGATAAATGGATGGTTTTCTCAAATCTCCCAAGCCTCTTCCCGACACAGTTTGACTCTTGAGTTAGTGTTACTGGTACATCGACAATCTATACACTATCTAAACAAACACTGCTGTATTTGACAAGATATAGACAGGTTGGAAGCACTTGACATACAAGTTTTTGTACATATCTACTCAATAGCCTAGGCTCTACTTTTACCGTGTTGGCTGAGAAGTGTGTCCACTGGAGCACTGTCTCTGGCAGATCAAGACAACTAAACAGATCTGGTTTCAGTGTCCACCTTTTAGGAGCGCATGCTTTACTCAAACAAGTCCTTTTTTAGGGGATTTCCTGAAGAAGGGTCCAGACCTGAAACGTCAGCTTTCCTGCTCCTCTGATGCTGCTTGGCCTGCTGTGTTCATCCAGCTCTACACCTTGTTATCTCAGATTCTCCAGCATCAGCAGTTCCCACTATCTCAGAAGAAATATCTCATCTTTTTCCAATGTGTGATGCCCTATAAGATTTCCATAAGTTTCAATGAGATCACCACTCTTTCTTGAAAGAGAATACAGAATACAGACCCAGTTTCCTCAATCCCTCCTCAAAAAGCATCGTCATTCTCGGGATTAATCTGATGAACCTCCATTTAACTCCCTCTACGGCAAGCATATCCTTCCACAGAGACCAAATCGGACAAAGTACGGAGGTCCCACCATGGTTCTATAAAACTGCAACAAGACATCTTTACTTCAGTACTTAAATTCCCTTAAAATGAAAGACAATGTATTGTTTGCCTTTCTAAGTGCTTGCATCTGCCAGTTAGCTTTCAGTGACTCATAGACAATGACACCTAGATTGTTTTAGACACCTGCACTTTCCAATGACTTACAATTTAAGAAATAAACTGCCTTTTTGTTCCAAAGTGAATAATTTCATGCTTATTTACATCATATTCTGTTTGCTATATTCTAGTCAATTCACTTAACCAGTTAAGTCCTTTTAAAACCTCATTGCACCTTCTTCACAATTTGTGTCACCAACCAGTTTGATACCATCAGCAAGTGTGGAAGTTTGTTCTGGAAATTCAGAACAAGAAGAGTCACAGTAGCCTCGAACTTTAATTCTATTTCTCGCTCCATAGGTACTGTCAGACTTGCTGTGCTTCTCCAGCATTTTCTGTGTTTGTTTCAGATTTCCAACATCTGTAGTGTCTTGCTTTTAATTTTATATACTAACCTCTTGCGTCATTCCTCATCAAAAAAGTTTTCTGAATGTCCAAATATACTACATCAACTGGTTCTCCTTCGTCTACAGTACAAGTAACATTCTCAAAAATTCCAAAACAAAAATTGTGAAATAAGGCTTCCCTTTCTGAAATTCATTCTGATTCTTCCTGATTTTGCAGTTCATTTCTTAATGCTTAGAATCTATATCAAAGAATGTGAAATTAACATTTTCCCTCCTGTGGGGATCAAGTGACAATTTTTATCAATCTGTGCTCCTTTAAAATTGTTGGAGGAGCTACCTACTCAATGTACGCAGTTTTCAAACAAGAATACAACTCCACCTGTTTTTGTCCCTGGTTTCTTGAAAGAAATATTCCTTCGAGATTAGAAAACAAAAGGATTAGTGTGCCAACATCTCCGCATATTTTTAGGCAGAATCTCTATCACAAGGACAACTGAAAGTCTTGAGATAAATCATGATAATGTGTATTCACTCTAGGTAAAAAAAATGAAAAGGATAAAAGTAAACCATACCTCACATTTGGACAAAGAGAAAGAATGCCCAAGATGAAGTCGGCCATTCATGTATGGATAGGGAAAAGTTACCAAATACTTTGGCTGACTGTAAAATATAAAGACAAAGAGCAAGAAATTAGGAAAATCTATCACCAGGAACTCTGCAATGCTATCCAATTAAAAAGGTGTTGGACAACATCAGGTGCAATATCTGGAGAACCACATGTCTTAAATCTTACAAGATTTCACATATTACATTACAGGATTCCTTCCGACGGTCCTCAAAATTTTCTTCTGATGATCTCTGTGCAAGGGATTATCATCTCAGAATTCAAACTCAAGCTCATGCTATTAAGCTTGAACTGTGTTAAGTATAGAACCTCACACAAGGCTTGTAGCCTTATTGTGTGGGAAACTATTTTTTGGGGGAAGCAAAATAAAAACACTCTAACCCTAATATTCTGCTCACCAGTGCTAAAGGTTCTGCCAGGAACACATTTCCAGAAGTCTTTACAGTCTTGACCCAACCATGAACAAAACAGCAGAATTTCTGAAGCGAGCTTACAGTGACCGTCCCTCACACCAAGGGCAAGTATCTAAGCAAGAGTGCCATCAAGGAGCTCTCATAAAATTGAAGCCAATGGCAATCGGGGTCAGCGGGGTGAAAATCTTTAGAATAGTGGGAGTCACACCTCATACAAAGGAAAGTGTGGTTGTTGGACACCAATCATCTCAACCCTAGGATATCAATGTTGGACTAACAAACATCTTCAACTGCATCTTAATGATCTTGCTTCCAATGCTAGGGTAAAAGATGGCATGCTCTTTGATGGTTGGAGTGTTCCGTTCCATTCAAATAATGAAAATCTGCATACTCATGCAGAAAGACCTGAAAAGTAGTCAGCCTTGGACTAATAAATGGGATTCAACATTTGTGCATTAAGGGTGCCAAGCAATGACTTCTCTAAAGAGAAAGTGACTACTTCCCTTCTTATTCAATGGCATTACCATGATTGGATTCCCACCACAACATTCTGGAAATGGCTGATAATGAAAAACATAATTGGACAAGACACAAATTCTGTGGCTACAAAAGTGGTACAGAGGTCAGGAATTTTGCAGTGAATACCTTGTCTGTCATCTCCCAAGAGACTTTTTATCAGTTATAAAGCACACACGAACAAAATATTGCATCAGTGTTGCACCTTTAAAAGAAAATTGAGGTACTTCACATCAATTTTACAAGAAAACTTTGACATGAAGCTACACTCCACAATATTAATGCAGATGGCTGAAAACTTGGTCAAAGAGGTAGGTACTAATGCACACCTTAAAGAATGGAAGAGATCTTTTTTGTTCATTTGTGGCTATTGCTGGTTGGGCCAGCATTTATTGCTGTCCCTCGTTTCCCTTGAGGCGAGCTGCCTTCTTGAGCCACTGCAGTCCATGTGCTGCAGGTGACCCATAATGCCCTAATGGAACTCCATGATTTTGACCCAGCCACAGTGAAGGAACAGCAACATATTCCCAAGTCAGGATGGTGAGTGGAAGGGAACTTGCAGGTGTTCCCATGTTTCTGCTGCCCTTGTCCTTCCAGGTAGAAGTGGTCACGGGTTTGGAAGGTGCCGTTTAAGGATCTTTGGTGAATTTCTGCAGTGCATCTTTTAAATAGTAGCAGCAGTGCGTAGTGTTAAGGGATGCTTGTGGTTGTGGTGCCAATACAGCAGGCTTCTTTGACCTGCATGGTGTCAAGCTTCTTGAGTGTTGTTACAGCTGCACTCATTCAAGAGGGGTAAGGAAGGAATGTCAAAGCTTATGGCTGAAGCAGCTGAACAGTCCACCAACCTCTACTTGGAACATCTAGGGATGCGTGATAAATGCCAGTCTTGACAGTGAACTCCACATCATGAAAAAGTCAGCCATGATCTCAATGAATGGCAGAGCAGACTCGATGTGGTGAATAGCCTACACTGATCCTACATCTTATGGTGTTAATGAAAAATACATCAGAATTAATCAAACTAAATTGTTAAAATTTTTCAGAAATTAAGAATGCGATTTGTATTAATGGTGGTAACAGAAAATGACCTGATAAATTTTATAAAGTTTATAAAATCATGAGGGGTACAGATAAGGTGAATAGCCAAGGATTTTTCTCCCCAAAACTGAAGGGCATAGGCTTAAGGTGAGCAGGGAAAGATTTAAAAGGGACGAAAGGGTCCGTTTCTATGCTGTATGATTAAGACTGTCCTCGACATCAAGGCACCACTTAACTGCGTATGGCATCCAGGGGCACTAGCAAAATTGAAGTCAGTGGGAATCATCTTAAAAGCTGGTTGGAATCAAGCTTAACACAAGGAAAGATAATTGCGATCCTTGAAGACCAATCAATGCAGTCCAAGGACACCACTGCAAGAGCTCCTCGGTGTAGTGTCCTAGACCCAATCATCTTCAGTTGCTTCATCATGCAATCATAAGTTCACATGTGGGGATATTTGCTGATGATTGCAGAGTGTTTGATACTCTTCCCCACGCTTCAGATACAGCACCAAGAACCAGACAACATTCAGGCCTGAACTGATAGACAAATCAATAAATAGTCAACCACAGTGCTGTGGTTCTGGAGTCACATGTAGTCCAGAACAGGTAAAGATGGCAGTTTCCTTCCCTAAAGGGCATTAGTGAACCAGACTGGTTTTTCTGACAATGGATTCATGGTCATCATTAGACTTTTAATTCCAGACTTGTTTTTATTATTGAATTCAAATTTCACTCTCTGCCTTGGTGGGATTTGAACCTGCATCCCCACAGCATTCCCTGGGTCTCTGGATTAACAGTCCAGCAATAAATACCACTTGTGCAGGATAAGTGCAGTTCCAACAATAGTCAAGCTTGACACCATGCAGGCCAAAGCAGCCTGCTTGATTGGCACATTCACAACATCCACTCAATTCACCACCAATGCTCAGTAGCAGCAGTGTGTACCATCTCCAAGAAACTGCTGAAATTCAAAGATCCTTCAACAAACCTACAACCACTTCCATCTAGAAGGCCAAGGGCAGCAGGTAAATTGGAACACCACCACCTGCAGGTTCCCCTCCAAGCCACTCACCACTCTGACTTGGAGATATATTGCCCTTCCTTCAATATTACTTGGTCAAAATCCTGGAATTCTCTCCTTAATGGCATCATGAGCCTACCTGCAATACAGACTACAATGGTTCAAGAAGACGGCTCACCACTGGCAACTAGGGATGAGCAATAAATGCTGGCCTGCTAGCATGCCCATGTCCCACGAGTGAATTTAAAAAAAAATTCAAGAATGTGATGGAATATTCTCTAATTCCTTGTTGACTGTAGCTCGAACATTTAAATTTGACACCATCCAGAACAAAGCAGCTTGCTTGATTGGCACCCAATTCACTGCAGACACTGGCTGAGAAGGTTGTCTCTCTCAAGAAGTGAAGTACCTGGTTCAACTGGAAAGCAGAGAACCAAGAACTAAAAGATAACTAAAATGTTTGCCACTGTTGGCAGTCCAAGAAACCACCTGACCAACCATGATCTCAGGCTAAAATGTCTATATAAAGCACTCGTGAAGGACTCTGAACTGTATATTCTTTTATTCTCTTTTGTTCTGGATACTATCCCCTTTTAACTTTGCACATTCATTTCTAAGAGTGACGCATGAGGGTCATATGATTATTATTTTCCTCAAGCTTACTTAGCAGGTAATAAATTTGTTCACTTTCATTCAAGAAAACCTTGTGATGAGATCCTCATTGCTTACAATAAAAACAATTAACCACATTCAACTGGAGAAAGTTATCAACTTAAGTTCTTTTCAGCATAAGCTGTCTTGCAACCAACTGAGAAGTTTGATAAAGAAGGGAACAAGCTCACCCAACTCATTTCAATGTTGCATATGCCTTAATCCAAAAATCAAAAAGACAAGAAACCTTGCAAAATGGCTAGTAAAACAATCTACCTAACCAGTATTATCTTACCTGCTCTCTGCACTCCCTGGGTCTACAGCATCAATTTCAAACAACTTGTTTTCGTCCCATTTTTTCTGGATATCCTTTTCAATCCTCTTCAGATAATCAACCTTAGCTGTTCCTTTGCGTTCCTATTGAGGTGAAAATTTTAAAAGACATTAAACGTTATTAGCTTTCCAAATCTGTAACTTGCAAAAGATTTCTCATTCCTTAAGTCCATAACTTAACAGGTCTACGTAAGTGAACAACTGAGTTAGACAGAAACAGGCTGCCTTCAGTGAGCAGACAATTACAGAATCAGAAAGCTTTGGGTTCAAGTGCCACTCTAGAAATTTCAGCACATAATGGTATGAGAGTTCCATCAGAAACTCAACACCTTCGACAGTGCAGCACTGCCTGAGTAGGGAGGGTCTGCCTTGATTTCTGTGCCCTTATCTCTGGACCAGAAGCCACATGATAAAGTTTTGACAGAGTGCGACTGCCACTGAGCTCAACAAACCATGATTTGAGATCCCATTTCCCTGCAGCACGCAACCCTCCTCCTTCCCCCTCTCCCCCCCCCAACCCAAACCCGGTCAGAACCCTCCCAGCAGATATCCTCATTACATCCCAACACCCACTGTTGCAACTCTCGCAGCAGATATTTCCTTAACCCTCACCAACCCGGTCACAACCCTCCCAGCAGGAATCCACATTCCTGGAACAGTTGGTGACACGTGAGTCGGAGACTTCAAAAACTGCAGATGCTGGAGTCAGAGTCAATACAGTGTGGAGCTGGATGAACACAGCAGGTCAGGCAGCATCGGAGGAGCAGGAGAGGCGACGTTTCGGATTTACACCCTTCATCATCAGAACTGATGAAGGGTCGACTTTCCTGCTTCTCTGATGCTGCCTGAGCTGCTGCGTTCCTTCATCTCCACACTGTACTGACTGGACATGACTGTCTCACAGAGGTGAGGACCGCACTTTCTCCCTGACACCCTCAAGTCCATGTGTGAACCGGCTTATACCAGCGTACAGGAACATTGACCACTACCACAACAAAAAACATCAGTTAAGGCTCCGAGTGGTTAAAACTCACCGTCATGTTCAAACATATGACAGGCACCCGGCTTCTCCCAGCCTGCTCACCCTCAAGTCGGACACGACTGCGCGGATCTGCCGCGCAGAATGCTGGGAGGTGTAGTCTTTCTCCCGCAGTGCAAACACGTCTTCGGGCGGTCCGACTGTGGGCGCCGTGCCTACAAATCCCAGACTACTCAGCGAAATGTCCAGCCCCTCTACCCTTCCCTGTGTCTCATCTTCCAGTCATTAAGTTCCGAATCCTTTCCCCCCAAAATCATCCCCGACCACAAACCAACGACAAGCTCGCCGGTAGAGTCCTCTGTCCACAAAGACACTAATTTAAATGGTTGCTGGATATTTCCCTCTTGTTAATCACAGCTTTCGGGTGGAAGGCGTTTGTTCTGAGAGGGAGTGTGTGTGTGTGTGTGTGTCAGGATTTTGTGACAGTGTCGTAAAACTATCCATTTCTGTCAGGGGAGGTGAGGCTGGGATGAACCTGAGAGAATCTTAAATGTGAATTGAAAGAGTAAAAGAAGGCTTTGTGGCCTGATATGTACATCTTAAAATAATTCAAGGATGGCATTTTGACCAGACGTTGAAGTTAATTAGATATATTTTTTTCTAAAATACTTATCTATTAATATTGTAGAAGGTAAGATATTAAGAAAGACCTGTTTGAGGGACACAGGTGGGCAGAAATCTTATCCCCTTAAAGGGATCAAGAGGCAGAGGTATACTATTAAGGGAAGAAACAGGAGGTTTAGAAGGGATTTAAAGACAAAATAATTTTCATTCAGAGCGTAGGGTGAGTACCTGGAACTCACTTCCTAAAAGGGTCGTAGAGGCGAGACCCTTCAAGACATTCCGAAATATTTAAGTGATCACTTGAAACACTATATGAGGGTATGGGCTAATTGATGGAAAATGGAATTAGAGTAGATTGATGCTTAGTGACTGTTGAGGGTATGATGGGCCAAAGAGGCTCATTCTGTTCTGTAAAAACTCTATGACTGTAAGTACTGCTTGGGATTTTGGGCCAGAATTTTTTTATGGACTTGTCTGTTGGGGGCAGCACAGTGGTTCAGTGGTTAGCACCACTGCTTCACAGCCCCGGGGACCCAGTTTGATTCCAGCCTTGGGTGACTGTGTGTGGAGTTCTTCTGTGTCTGTATCAGTTTCCTTTGGGTGCTCCAGTTTCCTCCCGCAGTCGAAAGGTGTGCAAGCTGGGTGGACTGGCTGTGGGTAATGAAGAGTTATGGAGATAGGATAGGGGTTTCGGTCTGGATTGGATGCTCTGGTGCAGACTTGAAGGCTGAGTGGCCTCTATTCTATGCTTGTTTCCATGATGTATATGGGTCAGAGAATAATTTTCATGCTCTTCTTCTACCTAAGACCTGCACCCCTAATTGGATCTTTTGACTTTGTCTTTTCTCTCGCCATACTACATATTTTGTACTGAGTGGGATGGCGAGTATAAATGTTGTGATAGACAAGGGGCAGGAATTTTAGGTCCAAAGTTTGGTGTTAAAAATGAGCACCGGGAGCTGGTGTCCCGATGCTGCTCCTCCTGTTGCTAATTATCCTCTTGAAGAAGGCACCAGGTAATCTGCAAATTTGGGAATAACGCCACTTAACCTTCTTGAGCTCACTGCCAGCCAGCTTGAGAGTTTGGCAGGTAAACATGGGCTGCAAACTGGATTAGGGATAGCCCAAGTACATGGAGACTGAGCATCACAGGGATAAAGTCATGGTCATACTATCAACTGAGGTGGACCTGTAAAAGGGAGCAGAGTTAAGAGATACACTCTGCCATTGGTAGCTGGGTGCCATTTGTTGTGTAGAGGTCAGGGAGAAGGGTGACTCTACCATTGGGAAGACATAGAGAAAAGTTTCTGACATTATTTTGGATGCAGTTGAGCATACCTAAGACACCAGCTGGCATTGGGAGCATAATTCTCAGATATTGAGCCCATGAAGAACAACATCTTCAGCAGCTTAGGCCTATGCGCAAGGAGGGCAGAGAAGAGGGTCAGGAAGATAACAGTGAACACATGCTCAGCTTAGTGTACTGCCAAAGACTGACTTCCTACACACATCAGAGAACCTGAGGCACAGGAATCTGTGCATATCCAAAAGATTGTGTCTGAGTTTTGTGCACATATCGTAGATCAACTCACATCTCAGCCACTAGCTGTCAAATTTATTGTGCTGCCTTTGCTACTCGTTTCTTCTAAGAATTAACTGCAGACTTTGGTGGCTGTTTGCAACAGCAACGCATCTTGCAGGGCCACTGATTCTTCATTCACCTTTGTACAGCTGGGGCCCTCACAGGTGAAACGTGTTGTGTATCCATCATTGAATTTTCCTAAGTACAGGGTATTATCCATTTCATGCATGTGGCTACCGAAACACCAAGTGACTGGCCAGTAAGATTCATCAACTAAACCAACTAATTAGCTTCCACTCCCCCAAAGTGTAACTGGTTTGTGACAACAATAACAGCTGCATTTTCTGCTTCTCTATTTGATATCTGTCTCTCTGCCTGTCTCTGTCTTGTTTCCTGCATCTAGTCAATGGCTACCCTGGTATTTTCTCTATCTGTCTCACTTTTTACCTCAATCTTCTACCCATGAATTGGAGTGCAACCTGCCTCAGCCAAGTAGTACACTATCTCCACAAAAATCACAAGCTGTGACTACTTCTCACATCCATTCTTCCCACCCATGTCCTGGGGTAGGATGGGGAACTGAACTGGTCTCGATATCGTTTTCCCAATTTTGGAGGGAAAATCCTCCCAAGATATGGGATAGGTCAGATAGGCAAGAGGATTTGTACCCATCCATCATTGTTTCCTGTATGTGTCATGGTTGAATCTTATTTCTTGTAGCAAATAAATAGTTGAGGAATGGCTGTAGAGTGTAACAACATAGTAATATCCAAATGATCTTCATTTCACTGCTAAAACTGGTAAAAGTCAGAAATCACATTGCACCAGGTTATAGTCCAGCAGGTGCCGTGTGATTTCTGACTTTATCCACCCCAGTCCAACACCGGCACCTCCACATTAAAACTGAGAAAGGATTATTTCATGTATAAATGTGTCTAATGTTGAATAATAATAATAAATTTAATAAATATAAAGAAATAGCCATTCTAAAATTATGTGACTGGGATTAGTTGGTTTCTGCTTAATTTTCTGGTTACCTTACCTTAACATTTGTCATAGTTCAATATCAATATGTCCTTGTTTGTAACATGTTAATCTTTTCATTTTTCAAGCCATGTCAGTTCATTTTGATGAAAGAAGTGGGACTGTTCGCTGCAAGACCCCATGGGGTGAATGGTATCAGACCATGGAAGAAGTTTTCATTGATGTCCATGTTCCAGTTGGAACATCTGCAAAAGAAATCAAATGTAGTCTGGGGAGTAAAGATATAGCATTGTCTGTTAAGGGACTAGAGATATTGAAGGTAAAGATCCCTTTCCTGTCACCTTTCCTCCGCTTCAAATGAGTCTCACTAATTTTTTAAAAATCTAATCTGGATAATGCATTTCATTAAATGAATATAGTTGTATACTTGGTTTAAAGAACTTCATCTCCATTATTCTGATAATAGATCTGTCATCACAGCTTCCATTTCTATACATGAGATCATGTTGCCTGAGACACTGAACTGACAACCAGATATTTGAACAGGACTATTGAAACATTAAAGGAAGATTTTATAGCTTTTCTGAGGAGATTCTGAGATGCATGCTATGTATTTTCAGATGTTCGGTTCTTATTTCACAATACTGTATTTAAACAAAGTTTGACAGTTGACTGTCGATCAATATTCATGGGTTTGTTCTCTCTGGCAAGACCTGCACCAATTAGAGTCCACTTGCCAGTCAATCAACACTCTTCTCTCATGCAATATAAACATTGGTTTCCCCCTTTAATTGGTATTCTTGTGATTTGTCCTGATGAGTACAAGATGAAAATATTCAACAAAATGCCTTTTTAAAGGCAATACTCAGAACTATATTTTTCTCACCTCAATTGATGTTAGGAAGGAATATTTGTTGAAGAAAATTATCGTTGGAACTCTAGCATCGATCTGAGCTCTGATCTGTTTTAGACTTTTGGTAATTATGCAAGCTAACGATTGAATATGACATGCCCAGAGAAATCCAGAAATATTTTAAAGAAACTGTTAGTTTGAATAAAAATACGAGATACTGCGTTTGCATGCAAACTTTTTAGAGAGCAATTCTAATAGCAGGTGAAGGAAGAAGAAAGAACGAGCATTTATAGAATATTTCATGTTCTGTTATACGTCCCAAAATGTTTCATAGACTGCTTTTTGTTTTTAAAAAGAGTGTATCCCTGAAACGTGGCACCAGTGACAATGATGGAATCTCCCAATGTTATTCTGAAGTGCTAGATTGTTTTCAAGCCCTAATCTGGGCTTTGAACTTTCAAATTTTTGTATCAAACAAGATTGGTGGCATGAACTAACATAACGTTCATGTAACGTTAAAGACAAAGAACTTAGCGAGTTGAATTTTGATTTTTGTGCAGCAATCCAGATTGTTACTGGCAAATCTCACTTAATTTTCAGGGGAAGCTCTTTGATTCTACTGTCTCTGATGAAGGAACGTGGACACTAGGTAGGCAAAAATCTTAAATTAAAATGCTTCCTTCATAGGGGACGTGATGGCCTAGTGGTATTATTGCTGGACTGTTAATCCAGAGACCCAGATAATGTTCTGGGGACCTGGGTTTGAATCCCACCATGGCAGATGGTGGAATTTGAATTCAATAAAATATCTGGAATTAATACTCTAATGATGGCCATGAATCCATTGTTGATTGTTGGAAAAACCCATCTGGTTCACTAATGTCCTTCAGAGAAGGAAATCTGCTGCCCTCACCTGGTCTGGCCTACATGTGACTCCAGACCCACAGCAATGTCGTTGATTCTTAACTGCCCTCTGGGCAATTAGGGATGGGCAATAAATGCTGCCTAGCAGTAATGCCCTCATCTCATGAATGAATAAAGAAAAAAAAGCTATATACCTTATTTTTCTATTTTTTTAGTGTTTCATTGTAAGAATGTGTGCCATTCCTTTGCTCTATTTTCACACAGAAGAAATTGGGGAATTAAAAAGTGTATACTTTCAACTCTTATTTTGTTCCATCTCTAACAAGATTTTGCTTTCTGGCAGAGGATAAGAAACAAATCAGTATAGTTCTAAGGAAAAGTAACCGAGAAGCTGGGAACTGCTGGTCTTCATTGCTGGAAGGGCAGTATCGTGCTGACCCCCTGCTGCAAGATGAAATGCAGAAGAAACTTACACTAGAGAGGTTCCAAAGGGAGGTGAGTAATAGTACCATATGAAATAAAGTATACTACTCGGTTAATATCAGCGGATTGCAACTAGATCTGTTCTATTGTCCAAACATCTGAAAGAAATATGATAAGCAGAAGATGTAAAGCAAATATGTTAACAAGCCAGTAGAGAAATTACGTAATCTTCTGATGACCAGAAACTAATCTTCCCTCAAAGTATTTATGAGTATCTGCAGCTTAATAATCAGACAAACTTTTATAACTTATTTCACTAATCACACCCGTTATTACTGGCAATGTCCTTGAAATCTGTGCAGAATGGCTTAACTTTTGCAGTTTTTCTAGGAATTTACTGAAGAGTGGAAATAGTCCTTTTTGTGGGTGTAAAGTGCACACTTTGACTTGTCAGCATTGTAACTTGAATCTGCTGGGATGGCTGCAATGCTCTTGGTGGTCAATAGGCTACTGATAGTGATAACACTCAAAATAAAGAATGACCACTAGAGTGAAATACCAGAAACCGTCAATCTTATTTCCCTTTTATCCTCTTCTGAGTATCACCTCATCTAAGGTTAAAAAAACAATATTTTGTTGACAGGATAAAAAAAACTTGCTGATTTTGAGTTTAGAAGAATGAGAGGTGACTTTATTGAAACATCCAAGATTCTTAGAGGACTTGACCAGACAGATGTGGAAAGGCTGTTTTTTTTCTTCTGAGAGAGTCTACGACCAGAGACCAAAATCTCAGAAGAAAGGTTTGCCCATTTAAAGCAGAGATGAGTAGCAGTTTTTTCAGAGGTTAGTGAATCTGTGGCATTCTTTCCTGCAGAGGGCTGTCAAAGCTGTGTCATTAAGTATACTCAGGGCTAAGATAGATTTTCAACCAATAGGGAATCAAGGGGTGTGAGGAAAAGGCAGTAAAACGGAGCTGAGGATGTTCATGTCTGTGATCTCATTGAATGTTAGGGCAGATTCTTTGGGCTGAAAGGCCTACTTCTGCTGTTGCGTCAAAGACATTGAAATAAATCACTTGATAGCCCTGTCCAGCCAGGCAGTGTGTGCAGAAGGTGAAAGAGGGGAGAAGTTATAGTTGCCTTAACATTAGAGAAAAAAATATGAAGACCACGGGGAAGATGAGAGACAGGGATGTCCAACTGAAATTTGGAGTAGAATGTGGGCCTGTCACATGTTTGTGACTGAAGGTGTATTATTTCTGAAAAGTGAAATGGTTAAACTTTGATGCACAAACTAAGATACTTGGCAGATGATGTGTGAGATTGGAATCTTTGGTACTGCGGATGGGAAGTGAGATTCAAAGTAATGGTATTGCAGCAATGAAAGAGTTCACAGGCTGAAAAATTGCTTTACTTTTCAAAAATTGATGTTCCCTAATTGATACCCATCCTACCAAAGCTTTGAGGTGGCGCAGTAGCTGTGGTTAGCACTGTTGCCTACAGCGCCAAGGACCTAGGTTCGATTCCAGCCTGGGTTGACTGTGTGGAGTTTGCACATTCTGTATCTGTGTGGCTTTCCTCTGGATGCTTCCGTTTCCTCCCACAATCCAAAGATGTGGAGGTTAGGTGAATTGGCCATGCTAAATTGCCCACAGTATCCAGGGGTGTGCGAGCTAGGTGGATTAGCCATGGGAAATGCAGAGTTACAAGGATAGGGTAAGGAAGTGGTGTGAGTGGATGCTCTTCAAAGGATTGGTGTGGACTGGATCGGCAGAACAGCCTGCGTCCACACTGTATGGATTCTATGATTCTATGGAATACTTTAATCTTGCTAGAATTTCTTCGGCATGATAAACCGTGTGACAAAGTAGTATGATTCTAGATATCACACTGAAAACCATGTGGATTGTTCTCATTTGAATAATCATTAGACATTTAGAAACTTCATCACTCTAATGAACTTTCGCTTTCTTCTTGTACAGCATCCTGGCTTTGACTTTAGTGGAGCTGACATTTCTGGAAACTATGGTGGTGGCGGTCCAGATTTCTCAAATTTGGGAAAGTGAAGACAATTCAAAGACGCAATTGTCTAATACTAGACTTTGAGAAGAAAAGTGCAGAATACAAGCTGTTGAAAATGCCTCTGAAGAACTCAGTGACCCAAAACTTGCTGGGAAAATAAAGATGAATTGGCAGAGCACACTGTTATTAGTTGTAACCAACCCAGGAATTTGCATTTTTGAGGAAAAAATACACCGTGAGTTGTGAATCATTGCAAATTGCTGGACGATTTGAAATACACCACCATTGACCTTGCAAAACAGATCTTGCTGTTACTGACCCTGTGATTTTCGAGGAGTTGCTGAATTTACATCATTAATATAATGAAACAAGTCGGTTAAAGTTAGGACAGCTATTGCATATTGTAAGCACACTTTAAATGGAGTGACTAATAGTCTTGACATGCCACTCAACTTTGGAAACTCAGAAAGAGAACAATTAAAACTGGACTTTCTGGAGGCTTTTCAAGTGAATGTCTCATGCTTTTCCTTTGTGTTCTCATTCTCAGTTTAATCTTTATTCCTGATGTTGTTTCATGCCTTTAATTTGACTCAATTTCATCCTATTCTCTATCAATCTTTTTTTTTTTCTCTTCATTAGAACAGTAAGATCAACTGAATAGGTCTAACAAAAATGCCCACTTTTTTAAATAAAAGATATCCAAAAAAAAAAAATCCTCCTTACAAAAAGGAAACTTAAATTAATTCTGAATATTACCTGCAGTCTGGAGAAAGCAGTCTTTGTAGAGTGCAACACTTAAGAGAGTTCTCAAGTGTACTGCTGGACACTGCTTCTTCCCTGGCCTCAGATGAGAGACAGAGAGTGTGACCACCTTGCACTGTTCATATCTGTTTCGTTCACAATAAACTGTCAGTCCTGCAATTTACCACATTGCTGCTGTTGCATTGTTCTTGATTTTAGTCATTTCTAGCACTAAAATAACTGGAACCTAAAGCTGAGAAGGAAGTTACAACTTGGATGTTTGACACAAAATGCTTGCCACCAGCAAATTCTGGGCCACAGATATGCACGTTTTAAGATGCATATTTCTGCTTTAAAAATAAAATTCTGCATAACCATTCATATGTTGAAGGCAGTTCCTTGCTTATGGTATTTACAATTTTGAAGCACACACTGGAATTGAAAGTGAGACTCTCGTTAAACTTGCAGTGATAATTTGATTGTTTCATTTGGCTTCAATGCCTTAGATTCTTATTTCAGATCAATAGCAAAGTTTGAGTCATTGGAGAGTTTTATGAAAGTAAGATATATCTTTGGTAAGTGTATTAAAATTGGAATTGATTGTTCTTATATAATTAACTATTGAGTACAGGTGATGAAAAATGCAGTGATGCAGAGTTAAACATATTGGCTTTTCATCTAGGGTTCCAAATTTGAGTCCAACCCAGACTAATAGACTGAAAACCTTTTCTGTCCATTGGCTTCAGGTTGTCTATGTCAAACAAGTCCGGAAGTCTACAATTTAATTTGCAAACAACGTAAGTCCATAGTAATAGATTTTTTAAAAAAATCGTTTGTGGATGTGAGTCATTCATAAGGCCAATCTTTCATTGTTCGTACTGAATTACCTTTGATAATCTTATGGAGCTCATAGAAGTGCTGGTGTTTGAAAATATTTAAAACTCACTACTCAAGGCTGTTTGGCTCAGTAAGCACAACATGCTGCCCTGCCCTGCACAGCACAGATGGCATTACAGTCTTCACTGTAGGGCATTGTTACAACGTTTAAAAGACATTTGGACAAGTACATGAATAGACAAGCAGATGGGACTAATTTGACCGAAGGGTATGTTTCCAAGTCGTATGACTTTATGGCACAGGGAGCCCGAAGCGCCGCATTGCACGGCATATGAAGTCCCAGGCGCCACGCTGTACGGCAATCGTTTCCGCCAGCCTTTGCCGTACGGTGACGTTTAGAGGATGTGACGCATTTCACCGGAAGCCAGGTGCCGGCGAGGAGGAGGGACGGCGGCGAAATGTCGGATCTGTTCGTGAAACCCGGTGAGAACCGAGAGGGAGGCAAGGGGTTTCATGTGGGAAACGGCAGTCAGTTCAAAGTAACCCTTCCCTCAGAAGGGTATGAAGGGAGGAGGGTGGTAGAGCTGTCTGGGGAAACAGGACTCGGATTGATACCCTGGTTTACGTGGCACTCAGGCTGGAGTCAGCAGTGGGCGGATCATTTTGATCACGTCAGCACATTGAAACCTGCTTTACAGAATAAGCAGCACTTTGACCCTATTGTAAAGGTGATTAATACATTTAATGGAAGGAAAATTCTATTCCCCTCGCTGCTAAACATGCCATGTTTAAAGTGCAAAATGCTGGAGAGGAAATAGTCTTGGTCTTTCCTTGAAATGACACTTCCTGGTCAGAAGAGATGATGCTGATTGTCTTTTGCATCAGACACGTTTTATGTGGCGGTCAGTCACGTTCACAGTACAGAATTGCCACTTCTCTGGTACATATTTACATAACAGTTTAAAAGGTGTGTCAGATGGATACATTGAAAGGGAAGCTAGGTAAACGCGTAACAGAGACAGGAATGTCAGGGTGTGGTACACTAACGTCAACATAAACCACTTTGGCTAAACGCTGTTGCTGTGTTAAAGTTCTCTGACTCAAAGTTTGCAATGGAAAGGTTGACAGGGGTCTAATAATGTTTCTGTAGCTTTTGAGCAGAGTAAGATGAACTTTACTTGATACTGTCATGTGACCATTGGAGAAATGCATTCCAATAATCACTGATATTCTTACTTTGAAATACATAAGCTGGGACGAAATTGATTTGATCATTTGTCTTTTAAAAAAAGAAATGTTCCACCACTTGATTCGGGTTTATGTGCCCTTGCAATGAGAGTCATGTTACAGGATGAGTGTTTCTTACTTGAGGATTTGACATCAAGTGCGTTGCAACAGGTGAAAAATGTTTTCTAGAAATTAAGAGAGTGATTTAAAGATAATAGTAAATAACTTGAGTGTTGCTATGATGGAGTTCTTTTATCTTGGAAGTAGTAGAGTAAATGAAAGTTGTCCAAGTATTCTGCTTGCTCGTTGGTAGGAGCTGTCAATATCTGTCCTATTAACCACAACTGATAATTACTTCAAGCTACACTCATTTGTGGTTTAAAATTTTAAAAAAAATTGTTTCCCTTGCTTGTTAAGGAAATGCTAATAAACAGTTGGCTTTGGCGAATAATTGTAATTGATCATTGCTTATGGAGAAATTCAGTTTCTTATGAAAAGAAATATTTGGAAAGATATTCAAAGCATTCTCTATATACTACATACATTTCAGGCTTGAAGTGTTTGGGATGTTTAATTTTGGTATCATCACTTATGTGGAATTACTTGAGCATATTTTTTTTTAAAATCAGGAAATCAGGAACGAGGCTGGAATGATCCTCCCCAGTTTTCATATGGTTTGCAGACACAAGCACAGATAGGTCCCAGGAAACATTTTCTCACTAAGAGGGTACCGGCACCTCAGCTGGATAAATCAAAAGGTGAGCATTAATTACCACATTACGCATTCAACCAAAGGCAGAATATCAGTTTGGTATTGGTAATCATAAATATTTGAATTATAGTTACATCAGAATTGTGAGTGTCAGTTTCTTTGTGATCAAACTTCCCTTTTTGAGACTCTATCTGCATACCTATTGACAAAATGAGGAGCAAGCAAGAACTGCTGTTTACTCAAATCTGCACCTCCTATTTCATTGGGGCTGCCCAATAATACGGCAATGTTAAAATACTTCTAACGCTTACGCGCTCGTGTTTTTAAATCTCATTTTCTAATGTGAATTTCCTGAAGTGTTTTACTGTTTGTTCTAAGGAGATGGGCAGGCAACCCCTCTGCAGGGTGATCCCCTGGCTGTCATTAGGACTTCTACAGTAGTAAACTGGATCATTTCCTCAATGTCCTATTCTCCCTCTCCTGAGACCTGCCATCTGTGCTTTGCTCTGCATTTCCTCCGCACTTCCTCCTAACCACAAATGGGAATTGACCACATGGGAAAATGAGCTTGGGAAGCTACCTCCTACCATTCTGCCCATGATGTAGATATCTGGCAAAACGTTAATTTTGCAGTATTGATTTAATTCTGAAATTACTCCATTCCTTTCTTAAAATCTAGCACAAAATGTTATTCTTCTGTGAAGCACTATCAATTGCATTTACTGCCAGTTGCATAGAGAGAGATTTTTTTCCAATGGCTTGATTCTACCAAGATGTTATGTATTTTCTCCTGTAGATTATAGACTAGCTGGAATTCCGTCTGCAATTATACCATCATGTCCTTCTGTAACCTGTGAGAAGAAGCCACTGCCACCACCTCCGAAGCAGTCTAGTTTATCGAATAATTGTAAGCCAGTGCAAAACACTACAGTCATGTCTGATTATGAAGTAAATTTGGAAGATGTTTTAACTCCATTAAATAAAACACTGGAGACTTGTAGGAAACATATAAAGGTAAGTGGAGAATGAATGAAATTGTTTCAGAAATTAAGAAATTGCTTCAGGCTTAAGAAATCTCATCTGAGTACAAGAACACACAAGAACTAGGAGCAGGAGTAGGCCGTCTGGCCTTTCGAGCCTGCTCCACCATTCAATAAGATCATGGCTGATCCTTTCGTGGACTCAGATCCACTTACCCGCGTTCTCACTGTATCCCTTAATTCCTTTAATGTTCAAAAAAAAATCTACCTTTTTTTAAAAAGCGTTTACTGAAGTAGCGTCAACTACTTCACTGGGCAAGGAATTCCATAGATTAACAACCCTCTGGGTGAAGAAATTCCTCCTCAGTTCAGTCCTAAATCTGCTCCCTCTAATCTTGAGGCTATGCCCTCTTGTCCTAGCTTCACCTGCTAGTGGAAACATCCTCTCTACTTCTATCTTATCTATTCCCTTCATAATTTTATATGTTTCTATAAGATCCCCCCTCAATCTTCTGAATTCCAATGAATATAATCCCAATCTACTCAGTCTCTCCTCATAAGCCAACCCCCTCAACTCCGGAATCAACCTAGTGAACCTCCTTTGCACCCCCTCCAGTGCCAGTACATCCTTTCTCAAGTAAGGAGACCAAAACTACACACAGTACTCTAGGTGTGGCCTCACCAGCACCTTGTACAGCTGCAACATAACCTCTCTGCTTTTAATTTCAATCCCTTTAGCAATGAAGGACAAAATTCCATTTGCCTTCCTAATTACTTGTTGTACCTGCAGACCTACCTTCTGTGATTCATGCACAAGGACACCCAGGTCCCTCTGCATAGCAGCATGCTGCAACTTTTTACCATTCAAGTAATAATTCTTTTTACTATTACTCCTACCAAAATGTATGACTTCAGACCTTTGCCCACTCACTCAATGTATCTATGTTCCTCTGCAAAGTTTCACAGTCCTCTGCACACTTTGCTTTGCCACTCATCTTAGTGTCATCTGCAAACTTTGACACCCTACATGTGGTCCCCAGCTCCAAGTCATCTATATAAGTTGTAAATAATTGCGGTCCCAACACCGATCCCTGAGGCACACCACTAGTCACTGATTGCCAGCTAGAATAGCACTCATTTATCCCCACTCTTTGCTTCCTGTTAGTCAACCAATCCTCTATCCATGCTAATACTTTACCCTTAATGCCATGCATCCTTATCTTATGCAGTAGCCTCTTGTGCGGCACCTTGTCAAAGGCCTTTTGGAAGTCTAGGTAGACCACATCCACTGGGTGCCCATTGTCCACCTCGCTCGTAATGTCTTCATAGAATTCCAAAAGATTTGTCAAGCATGACCTGCCCTTCATGAACCCATGCTGCGTCTGCCCAACGGGACAATTTCTATCAAGATGCCTTGCTATTTCTTCCTTGATAATAGACTCAAGCATCTTCCCCAGTACAGAGGTTAAGCTGACTGGTCTATAATTCCCCATCTTTTGTCTACTTCCCTTTTTAAACAGTGGCGTCACATTTGCTGTTTTCCAATCTGCTGGGACTGCCCCAGAGTCCAGCGAATTTTGGAAAGTTACCGCCAGCGCACCTGCTATTTCTCCCGCCATCTCTTTTAGTACCCTGGGATGCATTCCATCAGGGCCAGGAGACTTATCAATCCTTAGCTCCATTAGCTTGCCCAACACTACCTCTTCCGTAATAATGATTGTTTCCAGGTCCTCACCTACCTTCGTCTCTTTATCTATTACTGGCATGTTATTAGTGTCCTCCACTGTGAAGACCAATACAATATACCTGTTCAATGCCTCGGCCATTTCATCATATCCCATAACTAAATTCCCCTTCTCATGCTCTAAAGGGCCAACGTTTACTTTAGCCACTCTTTTTCGTTTTATATATTTATAGAAACTTTTCCTATCTGTCTTTATATTCTGTGCTAGTTTTTTCTCATGTTCTATCTTACTTTTCCTTATAGCTCTTTTTGTGGCTTTCTGTTGCCCTTTAAAGTTTTCCCAATCTTCTAGTTTCATGCTGTTTTTGGCCACTTTGTATGCCTTCTCTTTCAATTTGATAGCCTCCCTTATTTCTTTAGACACCCATGGCAGATTACCCCTTTTCTTAGTCCTTCCTTTTCATTGGAATAGGTTATAAAAATACTACAGATGCAATGCTCAATGACGAGAAGTGATCAACATAACACTATATAAATATGCACTTGCTCAAATCAGTCACCTATGCAACGTTAAACACTTAGCACAACTAAACAATTATGTACTATAATAGAGGTAAAATGTTGATTCAGGTAACTATTTAATTGCAATGGAGTTTTGTGCCTCCGAAACACTGAACGTTAGTCAAGAAGTTCTTCATAAAATGAGAAGATCACCCCAGCATTTCCACACTCCTCACAGCACTTCATCGTAGAGTTAACTTGACAGTTGTGTAAGCTTGGAGGAACAATGTTGCATACACATTCCCAGAGTATCGAATATCCGTGCACACTAGCAAAGTTGATGTATGAAAAAGATGTTATAAATATATATATCGGGTATTAGAATCTCAAATATTGAAAACAATAAACCCAAATTTTGTACTTTTGTAGAAAAAGATTACATATTTGTAAAATCTCATTCCTCTCTTGGAAACATTCCAAAGGTAATTCACACAAAGCAATTATTTGGTATACCATTGTTAAATTTGCACGTTGACACTTGGGCCCTGCAAACCACAGTGAGATGGATGCCGCGTTTGTAGAATCGTAGAATCCCGACAGTGTGGAAAGAGGCCATTTGGCCCATTGAGTCCATAATGACCCTCCAGATTATCCCACCCAGACCCATAACTCCGCTTTACCACATTCTGCCCATCCCTGGACAATTGAGCATGGCCAATCCACCTAACCTTACATCTTTGGACTGTACAAGGAAACTGGAGCACCCAGTGGAAACCCAGACAGACATGGGGAGAATGTGGAAACTCCGCACATAATTACTCAAGACTGGAATTGAACACGGGTCCCTGGCGCTGTGAGGCAACAGTGCTAACCATTGTGCCACCATGTCACGCAGAACCAAGTAGATTTATTTTTTAACACTATGGAGCTGGAGGAACACAGCGGGCCAGGCAGCATCAGGGGAGCAAGAAAGCTGACATTTTGGGTCGGGGCCCTTCTTCAGAAATGGGGGAGGGGGAAGGGAGCTCTGAAATAAATAGAGAGAGGAGGGGTGGGGATGGGGAAGGTAGGTGGGATGGTGATAGGTGAGTGCAGATAGGCAGCAGTGGGGATTGGTCAGTTAGGTGGGATGGGAGATGGGCAGGCCAAGGAGGTGGGGATGAGAGGAAGGGTTGGTCATGTGATGAGGCCAGGGGTGCGGAGATTTTGAAGCCAGTAAAGTCCACGTTGAGACCATTGAAACCCTTCCTATTCATATACCCATCCAGATGCCCAAAGGTGTTATAATTGTACCAGCCTCCACCACTTCCTCCGGCAGTTCATTCCATATATGCACCACCCTCTGCATGAAAATCTTGTCCCTTAGGACCCTTTTACATCTTTCCGCCCCTCACCTTAAACCAATGCCCTCTAGTTTTGGACTCCCCTCACTTCAGGGAAAAATCCTTGTGTCTTCACCGTATTCATACTCCTCATGATTTTATAAACTTTTCCAAGGTCACCCCCTCAGCCTCTGATGATCTGGAGAAGATAGCCCAAGTCTATTCAGCCTCTCCCTATAGCTTAAACTCTCCAATCCTGGCAAAATCCTTATAAATCTTTTCTGAAACCTTAACTTTCATAATATCCTTCCTATAGCAGGGAGACCAGAAATACATGCAGTATTCCAAAGTGGCCTAACCAATGTCCTGTACAGCTACAACATGACCTTCCAACTCCTATACTCAATGCACTGACTAATAAAGGCAAGCATACCAAACTCTGTCTTCACTATCAAATCTACCTGTGACTGCACTTTCAAGGAACTGTGAACATGCAATCCAAGGTCTCTTTGTTCAGCAACACTCCCCAGAACCTTACCATTAAGTGTATAAGTCCTGCCCTGATTTGTCTTTCCAAAATGCAGCACCTCACATTTATCGAAATTAAACTCCATCTGTCACTCCTCGGCCCATTGGCCCATCTGATCGAGAGCCTGTTGTACTCTGAGGTAGCCTTCCTCGCTGTCTACTACACTTCCAATTTTGGTGTCATCTGCAAATTTACTAACCATACTTCTTATGTTCACATCCAAATCATTCATATTAATGACAAAAAGCAGTGAGCCCAGCACTGATACTTGTGGCACACCACTGGTCACAGGCCTCCAGTCTGAAAAGCAATCCTCCTCCACCACCAGCACCCTCTGTCTTCTACCTTCGAGCCAGTTCTTAATCCAAATAGCTAGTTCTCTCTCTATTTCATGTGAGCTAACTTTGCTAATCAGTTTACCATGATGAACCTTGTTGAACGCCTTACTGAAGTCCATATAGATCACCTCCACCGCTCTGCCCTCGTCAATCCTCTTTATGATTGATTGATTAAGTTTTTTTGAAGAAGTAACAATGAGTCAGTGATCACAGCTCTTCATATCCTAAATGTTTAAATTTAGTCTGTTGCAAAAGCTATTGTCAATGGATTGACTGATCATCTGTAGGAATTAGAGTAGTGCAGATGGATATTAACAAATTAACTGGTAATATAATGGTGGAAACAGTTTTTCACAAGTATGTCAAATTTTTATTTTAAATCAATATTTTGATGTTCAGTGTCAAGCAGCATGAAGAATATTGCATCATTTTGAATACTGCAAAAGTTTCAACATTCAGTGGCAGTAACAGCTAATAATTGAATTTCTTTTCAAATTTTGTATGTAGAAGCAAGTTTGTGATGATATTGCCAGAAGGCTACTAATGCTTCAGGACATGTGGCAATCAGGAAGGCTTTCTGTATCAGTCCAGAATAGGATGCATCTGCTCACGCAAGGTAATTTTTCATGGCATCCTATGCAAAGTTCAGGTTCTTGTAGGGATGCCAGAATGGAATATGCTGAGAGATTTCATAAAATGCTATACAAATGTAAGTTGCGCTTGTAAAGGCTTCAAAGTCTCAATGAAAAGTATGAGAGTGTAACTGTGAAAGCAGTGGGTATAAGGACAAACTTGTAATTTTCTAACTAGAACGTGACACGAGCAGAAGTAGATCTTGCCCCACCATACAGTGCAGTTATGACCTGCCTTCCAATTCAAATTCACTTTGCTAACAGATGCCATCTACTTTGGTTCCCCGAGAGATCAAAGATATGTCTACCTCATCCTTAAATATATTCAATGGTGGAGCCTGTACACACTTCTGTGTAGATAATTCCAAAAACACTCAACCTGAAGTGTGAACAGTAAAGAAATTTCTTCTCATCTCAGTTCAAATGATCTGTTAATAAAGGCACTGATCAGAGAACAGATGCTTTATTCCCCACTAAAGAAGGTAAAATCAGTAAGTAATTAATTCAGCCCTAGTTCTATTAATTTCTGAGCAACTGAAATAGAATTAATGTTTCAGATTGATGGAATTTCTTCAGAACTGGGCTGAGTTAGAAATAGAATAGGTGTTAAGTAGGGCAAATGTGGGGGATGGTAGCAAAATATTTGTTGGAATTTCGAAATGTATTTGTCAAGAAAAGCCATTGTAAAATGAGAGCCCTTTACAAAATCTCTAATGATGAAAATGCTTATTTTAGTCAACGTTTTTAGATTAAGTCCTCCATCATGTAACACAGAAACATCTGCCATATAACTCAAGGGGCATTCATAGTCATTGATCCTGGCAGTGGAATGCAAGCAATTCTGTCTATTTTATGCATTACCTTTTATTGCTCACTTGTTCTTTTCGCTTCACACTGACATCTAGTTCCTCTTCACCTATACCGTTCTTTGAACCACCAAGAGGTGGTATGTGCAACATTCTTCCATCTCCTTTCTCTGTTGTCTTCAGCATAACTGTGTACTGTTGTAAGTAGCATTTGGTTAATGACACATTTAAGTTCTAAGAACATGTTGTGTATCTTTATTTGTTGACAGAAATGGAGCACCATAATTGGGATTCTGCCGATGAAATCCACAGATCTTTGATGGTTGACCATGTGAATGAAGTGGGACAATGGATGGTTGGAGTGAAACGCCTCATTGCTGAAACCAAAAATCTACCATCTGACTTTACTGACTGTGCAAATTACAATTGAGTCACAGAGAACTGAGGCGCTATGTTCAAAATGTTGATGATGGTCCAGTGAGAGTACTGTTCTTCAGTGAAAATGCAGCAATGGATCAAAATTAGAAAATATTGACAGAAGGAATAACAATAACACCTGTTAATGATTCCTGTATTCAGCAGGAAAGAAAGCATGTATTCAGGCTGTACTCTATTTTAATACTGTTCAAGAGTTTACAAAAGCACTTTAGCCTTAAAGAAATGGACTGAGCTTCTCAATGACTTGATCATTCTTAAGCTGCTGCAATTGTCAAATCTTTTCTGTGTGCTCTGTTTGGAAGGCAAGTGTCAGATGTTGACTATATAAGTTTCCTCTGCCACAGGGAATACAGTGAAGCCATTGCTACAAGCACGTAGGGCTCTTCCAGAGAAGAGTTTCGTCTTTTACTTGGCTTGTCTTGCTGACATCTGTAGAAATGAGCTTTCGATTTAATTTTGCTCCAAGTAATTCAGAACTTGTGGCTTTCCTGCTGCATTTTATATTTTTAAAATGATTATTAAAGATTCAAGGTGGAGAGTCATCTTGAAAATTTTGGGTTGCGCTGTGTGTTTAAAGTGTTTCGCTTTATAGGAGAAAACCTTTTTCTTTCATTCACATGCATCTGTGTATGCTATTTTCCTTGTTTGGAAGGTGTGATTGGATGTGATGAGGATAGCTGCATGATTGGCCTAACCAGAGTTCCATTAAGGTGAAGGTTGTTTTCCTTCCCTTTTCCTAATCAAACTTAGATTTGGATGTACTGTGGAAAAGATAGGAGCAAAATATTTGCCCTCTTTTTCTGAAAAATCTGTCCAGATATTTTCTTACAATTAATTGTAACTGTAAAACTGCATTTTTTAACCTTTTAATTGTTTTCATAATTACTCAATTTATGAAGTCACTTGTAATGTAGGATGTTGATACTTTCATAGCCAATTTCCCACCATTCCTGGCCTTGGATGTAGAAGGAGGACTTGTCTCCTTGCTCTCCATCCCTGACCAAGAATAATGTCACTGCCTTTCAAGTGTCCTGAATTGCCTTTTCAGTTAATAAAAGAAGAATGGTGGTTATTATTTTCTTAGGCTTCCTACAAAAGAGAGGCTTTGCAAAATGCAATCAGAATCCTCATCACAATTAAGTGCTCTTTGAATTTTTGTTCATATCATTGTGATTATGTTTCTAATTTTGCCAGATAGCAAAAGAACAAAATGGGTGTGGATTGAATGTATTAGCGAATGTGCTGTATCTGGGTATCCTGGATACATGGATAGGGAAAGGGAAAGAGAGCTGGCAATAAGAGTAAGTCTATCTTCATTTTCTACTGAAATTGTGAATGTAATATTGAGTGTATTTTAACACGTCAAAGGGGTATTTCTTTCATTTTGTTCTTACGTGAAGTTGTGGAAAGCAAATCTCTGCAGGTCCACACAAACATTTATGGTACACTGTTAGTCTGCAATTCCATCAGAAGTCTGACTCTGTATAGAAAGGATGAAGAAAACATGGCCTTATTGCAGTCATTAACTACAGATCTACATCCAGGTGAGATTGCTGAACAGTGATTAGTTTTAAAGAAATGCAATGGATTCTGGCCTTTGGACTTCTTTAAAGCATTTTTTAATGATTTAGATCAGCATAAAAGCTGTGCTCATGCATGTCCGTTATTGAGAGATTCTATTGAGCTTAAGTGACCAATGGAGAATCCTACTTAGTTTAAATTGATCACTTTTTAGGATTTGATTCAGTTTAGTATGTTTTTGTCAGATTGAATTTAAACATTGAACAAAATCAATTAATAAAATTTATTGTTAACCCTGGAACATTTGAAATTTCAAGAATTATGTTTTATCCAGTGACCATAATACATTGTAAGAATTTTGTCATCTTGATTACTTTTCAGCAGCAATTGTGACCTGATCTGTTGAGCCTTGCTCATATCCAGTGCCATTCATTTTCATTTACACTTCTAACTTGAGGCATTGTGTTTGTTTCTGCTGGGAGAAAAACTAGCAGCTGCACATGTTTAGATTTTTTTTTTCTGTAGTTTGCCACTTTTGCTGCTGACGTCTCACTTTTTTGTGAGGAAGGGTCACCGGACCCGAAATGTTAACTCCGATTTCACTTCACAGATGCTGCCAGACCTGCTGAGCTTTTCCAACAATTTCTGGCTTTTGTTTCTGGTTTACAGCATCTGCAGTCCTTTTGGTTTTTATCTCCCTTTTCTTTCGCTGGATGTTGATGGTTAAACGTCATAGAATGCATCCCCATCCAGAAATGAATGCTGTCAGTGGGTCATGGTTAGGTTTTAGATTAAATTAAGCAGCAAACTTTCCCATAGAAAGCTGTGTGTCGTGTTTTTTTAAGGGGGGAGGGGCGAGTGCTGGGCATCTGAGGCATGTTGGGCTGTGTGATCTCACTTTATGAAGAAGTACTTGGTTGATGCTCAGCCTTCCTGAGGCACAAAAGTCTGTGCAATGAAAGAGACGCCTGAAGGAGACTCCTGCCTCGATTATAGTACATCATTGGCCAGTTGATGTTGAATGGGAAGTCTGGTGCAAGACAAAAGCCCATACAGGGAGGGAAGGGGGGTGTGGTTAAAGAAGGGACTGGGAACCTTTCTTCCGAGTTGCAGCGGGTGGGCCGGACTGTTTCGTGCGTTGGGACGGTGGGGGGACAGCCGGATGTATATTTTAGATGCTGCTGCTGCTGGTGCGGGGAGATGAACAGTTTGATGTCGCGGTTTAACTCGCTGTTGGCCTTCACAGTGATGGTGATGGCGGCGCTGACCTTCCTGGTGTTCCTGAGTACAGTATTCCAGCAATCCCGGGTACCAGTCAGCATCCGTGTGAGCGGCATCTCTCTGTGAGTGTGCTACCCAGGAACCAGGGGCCGCTGGCTTAGCTCCTCACCCACACGCCATTACCCGGGAGGGGTGGGGATGTGTGGACTCATCTCCTCTGGACCACAGTGCAAACCGGGCCGTGGACCTTACCTTTGTACCATTTTCATCCCGGTCACAATTGTGGGCAAAGGCTGAAGGGCTTTTCTTCCTTTCAGAATGAAAGCTGGCCTAAAACAGGCAGCTTTTCAGACTTAGAGTTGTACAGCACGAAAACAGACCTTTTGGTCCAACTCGTCCATGTGGATCAGATATCCTAAATTAATGTAGTCCCATTTGGCCCATAACCCTCTTAAACCCTTTGCAGATGTCTTTTCAATGTTGTAATTGTACCAGCCTCTACCACTTCCTCTGGCAGCTCACTCCATACACGCACCACCCTCTGCGTGACAAAGTTGCCCCTCAGGTTCCTTTTTTTTAATCTGTCCCCTCTCACCTTAAACCTATGCCCTCCTCTACCCTGGGCAAAAGGCCTTGGCTATTCACCCTATTGATGCTCCTCACCATTTTATAAACCTCTATCAGGTCATGCCACAGCCTTTGACACTCAAGGAAAAAAGGCCCAGCCTATTCAGCCTCACCCTATAGTTCAAACCCTCTAATCCTACTTGGAACCATTCCTGTAAATCACTTCTGACCCCTCTCTCTCCAATGTATTCACATCCTTCCTGAAATGTGGTGTCCACAACAATAGACAATATTCCAGCTGAGTTCTAATAAGGATCCTCTACAAATGTGCTTCTAAGACTTTGCTGATTTACATTTACAAAGCATTAGAATTCTTTTACAGCACAGAGACAGGCTATTCCATTGAGACGAACAGATTCAACACAAAATAATTTTTTTTTGTATCCCCTCTGCATATCTCTCTATTCCCTCACACGTTTCTCTTGCTTCCCCCGAACACACACTATTTGTCTCGACCACTCTATTTAAGAGCGAGTTCCACGTCCAAACCACCTGTCTGAGTAAAGAGGTTTCTTCTGTGTTTCTCATTGGATTTATTTATGAGTATCTCATGTTTATGACCTCATCCACAAGTGGAAAAAACTTCTATCTAATATATCAATCTCCAACAAAACCTTGAAGAGCTCTCTCAGGACTCCTTCAGTTAGCTCCTTTCTGGAAAATACAGCGTCAGTCTGTTCTGTTTTTCCTGTGACGGTCTCAGAATAGTTACAAAACAGAACGAGGCCATTTAGTTCTAAATCTGTGCTGACCCACTCGAGCAACTCCATAAGACCATAAGATACAGAAACTGAATTAGGCCATTTGGCCAATCATGTCTGATATGTTCCCCACCCTATTCTTCTGTCTGCTCCCCAAAACCCTTATTCCCCTTAATAATCAAGAGCCTATCTATCTCTTTCTTAAAGACTCTCAATGACTTCACCTCCACAACCATCTGCGGCAATGAGTTCCACAGATTCGCCACCGTCTGGCTGAAGAAATTCTTCCTCATCTCCGTTCTAAAGCCCTTTGGTCCTAGTATTTCCTACATGGGAAATATCTTCTCTACATTCACTGTATCCAGGCCTCTTAGTATTCTGCAAGTTTCAATCAGACACTGTTCCCCCCATCCCATCCTTCTAAACTGCATCAAGTACAGACCTCGAGTACGCAACCTCTCCTCATTTGACAAGCCCTTCATCCCGGGATTATTCTTGTAAACCTACTCTGGAACCCTTTTAATTCCAGCACATCCTTCCTTAGAAACGGGGCCCAAAACTGCTCTCAGTATTTCAAATGCAGTCTGACCAGAGCCTTATACAGCCTCAGCAGTACATCTCTGCTCTTGTGTTCTAGTCCTCTTGAAATGAATGCTAACATTACATTGGCTTTCCAAAATGCAAACTGAACCTGCCTGTGAACCTTAAGTGAATCCTGAACTTGGACTCCCAAGTCCCTTTATGCTTCAGATTTCTGAACTCCCTAATTGTCCTGCAATTTCTTTCTCTCTCATTCCCTTTTAGAAGCCTCAGTTGACCCCAGGCTCCACCACACTCCCACGCACTACATTTAGGATCCCAACTGCTCGCTGGATAACAAGTTTTTTATCCTTACCTTTGATTCTTTTGTCATTCACCTTAAACTGATATCCTCTGCTTCTCAACCCTTCCATCAATGGGAATCATTTCTCTCTATTTTATCCAGGCCCTGCAGGATTTTCAGCTCATTGTTTGATCAGATTTCCCCTTGAAGGAGGACAGTTCCATCTTCCTCAGTCAACCAGTACAAATTAAGTGGATGCTTTATAATTTGAATTACTTAGCATCAGGGCAGGTGTCTCATCCACATAACGGTGGAGCAGGGACCTGATAGCGAAGTTGTACAGCATGGAAACAGACACTTTGGTTCAACTTGTCCATGCTGACCAGATATCCTATATAAATCTAGTCCCGTTTGCCCGCATTTGACCCCTATCCCTCTAAACCCTTCCTATTCATATACCCATTCAGATGCCTTTCAAATGTTGTAATCATACTAGCTTTCACCACTTCCTCTGGCAGCTCATTCCATACATGCACCACTCTCTGCCTGAAAAACGTTGCCCCTTAGGTCCCTTTTATATCTCTATTTCCCCTGTCAACTTAAACTTATGCCCTCTAGTTTTGCACTCCCCCAAACCCGGGGAAAAGACCTTGCCTTTTTACCCTATCCATGCACCTCATGATTTTATAAGCCTCTATAAAGTTACCCCTCAGCTTCTGACGCTCCAGGGAAGATAGCCCCAGCCTGTTCAACCTCTCCCTATAGCTCAAGCCCTCCTAAATAGATTAGGTGGATAGAAGATGTTTCTATTTGTGCAGAGTCCAAACCCAGAACCCACAAATACATCTTCAATAATTAACTCAGGAGTAGTACCAAAAAATGGTAGACTAAATACTTGCTACTGCAAGAAATAAGACCATAAGGCATAGGAGTAGAAGTAGAGCAGTCAGATCATTGAGTCTAAAGTGCTGTTCAATGAGATTGAGGCTGACCTGATAATCCTCAACTCCAATTTCCTGTCTTTTCCCCATAACCTGTTATTCTCTTGCTGATTAATAACCTATCTCAGCCTTGAATGGACTCAATGACCCAGCCTTTACAGCCTTCTGCGGTAAAGAATTCCACAGATTCAGTACCCTCTCAAAGATGAAATTCATTCTCCTTTCTATTAAATGGGCGACACCTTACTCTGAGATTATACCTTTTGGACCTAGACTTTCCCAGAAGGGGAAACGACATTGCCACAACTACCCTGTCAATCCCCCTAAAAATTGTGAATCTTTCAGTAAGGTCGCCTCTCATTTTTCAAATCCTGATGAGTACAGGCTCAGTTCACTTAACCTCGCAAGACGGTCCCTCCACATCTGGGGGCAAACTACTGAAGCTTCTCTGGATTGCCTTCAGTACCAGTTTGTTTTTAATCAAAATTGATTTCTTTATTAAATCAAAAGATGAGGCAAGGATGAACATCTTGATGAATGTGTTTCCAAAGCTGTTAGCTGTGTTGCGAGTGGGGACTAGGTGTCAATCCATCATTTTGCACAAATTTCAGAACTCACCCAGACAAAACTTCAACCATTAGCAATCTGCCAGAAGTTACTGCTGAAACATCCAATGCCAGTATATCTTTCCTTAGATAAGGGGAACAGAACTGTTCACAGTATTCCAGCTGTGATCTAATTAATGTACTGCATAGTTTTAGCGAGGCTTCCCTAGTTTTATAGAGATAGCGAGAGCTGCAAAAGCTGGAGTCAGCGTCGATACAGTGCTGAGCTGGAGGACCACAGGAGGTCAGGCAGCATCAAACGAGCAGGAAGGCCAACATATCAGGTTTACACCCTTCATCAGCCTAGTCCTGATGAAGGGTGTAAACCTGAAACGTTGACCTTACTGCTGCTCTGATGCTGCCTGACCCCTGTGTTTCCCTCAACTCCACACTATTCCCTATTTTTATACACTATTCCCTTTGAAATAAAAGCAAACATTCCATTTGCCTTACCTATTAACTACTGAACTTGTCTGCTGGCTTTTTATAAAGCACGCCCAAGAACCCCCAAATTTCTCTGTGTTGCAGATTGCTGTAGTTTTTCCACATTTAAATAACGTTCAGCTCTTATTTAATAACATTCTTCCTGTCAAAGTGCATAATCTCATATTTCCCCCTATTTTATCCATCTCCCAAGTTTTTGTCCACAGTTGAGATGCAACCAGCTTAGATGCCTTTTAAGGGGAAACTAAGTAAGGAGATGAGGGTGAAAGGAATAGAATGAAGTCTTATTAAAGGAAGATATTGCTGTAAATCTGAAATAAAACAAAGTGCTGGAGCAACTCAGCAGGTCTGGCAGCATCAGTGGAGAGAGAAAGAGTTAATGTTTCAATTCCGATATCACTTTGCTATGTATGCTGAAGAGGCATATTAGACTTGGAACATTAACTCTTTTCTTTCTCCACAGATGCTGCCAGACCTGATGAATTTCCCCGGAATGAAATGTTAGTCAAGTGAATGAAGTAGGTTGGGAGATGCTAGCATAGACCAAATGGCGTGTTTCTGGGTATTCTGTTTTTACTGCTTCTTTGTCTAACGCAGCATAGCTGACTTATTATTTTGATTTCAATTTGAATAACCTGATAATTTAGAAAACTCTTTTATGTAGGGATCGATGTGGGAGAGCTTCTAAGAGTTAATTCTGATCAAATTTTTAATATCTCTGCATCATAACTTCAAGGTTATAGATTTATAGATTTTGGTATCCTAGTCATTAATAACTTGATACCTTTCATGTATGTCATCATTTATAATACGGTTCTGACTCAGGACAGGAGAAACAGAAACTCTGTTATATTTTGTTTTGTACAACTTTCAGAAATAAGTTACGTTTGTTTAATGCCTTTTATGTGACCAGTTATACCAAGCTAATTTTCATTGAGCAGAAGGAAAGATTGAATTAAAAAGTGATCGGAAGTGATTGAGGATAAAGAGAGTTGGGCAAGGAAATGAGGTTTCAGACATATTTGAATTACACGGCTATGGTGGCTGAAGTCTCTGACATTCATGGTGGAGCAGCAGAAAGAGAGAGGTGTCAAGTGATTAATTATCAGAAGAGTGTGTTATAGATTATAGAGTGAAGTCAAGGTGGAATGTGAAGATTTTGAAACCAAAGTGCTGATACATGTGGAGCCAGCAAAGGTGTAAAATGTTGGGGTTGGTTGTGTTGGAAAACAAGGAGCCTACAAATCTCTAGATTATTTAGCCATTTGTGGGTCAGAAAAAAAGAAAATCAGTGTTTGTGGTGTTGATGGTACAATTAAGAGGTTTGACCATGGAGAATTTGGGCAAATGATGTTTAGTAAAGTGGGTTTGTTGTTGGAGCAACTTAAGGTTTGAAGTGGTGATGGTACTGAGGAGGATGCTGGTCTTTTGCCTCAGAGACAGGTGTAGAATTTTTATTGAATAATATTGTCCTACTGGCCTCAGCTTAATGTCATTTCAGTTATTTACTGTAACAAATTCATTTTTATATTTGGAATTTAGTTCTGCCATTAAGGTCGAAGTTCTTTTTAGTAATATTCCATTCCTTAACTTAAATTTTCTTTTAAATAAACATGTTGTTAAATAACTTGCAGTGTTTTGTAGTTGGGGAAATCGAAGCCATTTTTTCAAATCCTTTCCTGGTTTTCTGTACTGAATCTTCTAGCTCTGATGCCTTTTGAGCAGTATCCTATTGTGAAAGATATCAATCATTGCTGGAGTATTTGGAGCAGGCTAAGGCAAAGCTTTTGATTATTATCCACCAAAGACTCCCTCCTTGGTCTGTTGACTTTGTAGAATGGTACAAAGGAGGTTTAAGAAATGAGTTTTGTTTTCTATCTCAAAAAGTAATACTTGCAAGGATCTCCCTCTGAACATCTCTCCTTCAATATGTTTCAGACTTGTTATGTTTTATTCATCAGAATTTTTATTTTTATTGTAATTAACTGACTGTGTTCCTCATTGTCATCTGATCCTCTAATCCTCTCATTTTACAACATATTCTACTCATCTGGTTCACTAATATCCTTTTAGGGAAGAAACTGCCATCCTTACCTGGTCTGACCGACATGTGACTCCAGACCGACAACAATGTGGTTGACTCTTAACTGCCCTCTAGGCAATTCGGGTTGGGTAATAAATGCTAGCCCAGCCAGTGATGCCCTCATCACGTGAATGAATAAAATGTCCATAATCACAAATATTGTGAAAGATTATATAGAGACTGATGCATTGTGTATAAAACCTGTTTTCTTTATTTGTTCGTTGAATGTGGCCATCACTGATTAGGCCAGCAGTTATTAAACATTCATTGAAAAGCTGCCTGATGTAACCACTGTAGTCCTTGGGGTGTAGGTACACTCATGGTGTTTTTAGGTAGGAAGTTCCAAATTTTGACCTAGCAACAGTGAAGGAGAACTGCTTTTGTTCGAGAATGGAGTTATACAGCATGGAAACAGATCTTTCAGTCCAACTCGTCTGCACCAACCAGATATTCTAAACTGATTTAGTCTCATTTGCCAGCATGTGGCCCATATCCCTCTAAACTCTTCCTATTCATGTACCCATCCAGGTGCCTTTTAATTGTTGTAATTGCACCACTCTCCACTTCCTCTGGCAGCTCATTCCATACACGCACCGCCCTCTGCATGAAAAAGTTGTCCCTCAAGTCCCTTCTAAATCTTGTCCCCTCACCTTAAACCTATGCCATATAGTTTTGGAGTCTCTACCCTAAGAAAAAGACCTAGGCTATTCACCCTATCCATGCCTGTCATGATTTTATAAATCTTAATAAGGTCACCCCTCAGCCTCCAATGCCAGGGAATAAAAGCCCCAGCTTATTCAACCTCTTCCGGTAGCTCAAACCCTCCAATTGCAGCAACATCCTTGTAAATCTTCTGAACCCTTTCCAAGTTTAACAACATCTTTCTTATAGCAGGGAGACCAGAACTGAATGCAGTATTCTAAAAGTGGCCTCACCAATGTCATGTGCAGCCACAACATGACGTCCCAACTCTTACACTCAATATACTGTCCAATAAAGGCGAGCGTGCCAAATGCCTTCTTCACCACCCTGTCTACCTGCGATTCCACTTTTGGCAACATTCCCTAGAGACCTACTATTAACAGTATAAGGCCTGCCCTGGTTTGCATTATCAACAAGCACATTTATCTGAATGAAACACCATATGCCTCTCCTAAGCTCATTGCCCCATCTGATCAAGGTCTAGTTCTGAGATATCCTACTTCACTGTCCACTGCACCAATTCTGGAGTCATCTGCAAACTCATTAATCATATCTCCTATATTCACATCCAAACCATTTATATAAATGACAAAAAGCACTGAACCCAGCACCGATCCTTGTGGTACACTGCTGGTCACAGGTCTCCAGTCTGAAAAGCAACCCTCTATCATCACCCTCTGTCTCCTACCTTCAAGCCAATTTTGTATCCAATTGGCTAGTTCCCCCTGTATTCCATGTGATCTAACTTTGCTAACCAGTTTACCATGTGGAACCTTGTCGAACATCTGTGGCTTGGATAGGAACTTGCAGGTGGTAAATATTCCTACTCTTCTTCATGTGGTAGAGACCATCGTTTGGGAAGGTGCTGTCAAAAGAGACTGGGTGATTTGCTGCAGTGCAAAGGTAGTGAAGAGAATGAATGTTGAAATTGATGGTTGCAATAACATTTTTTTTTTTGGATAATCATAATGATTTGTTCTACAAACAACAGAGAATTTTTGATAGATTTGATATACTAAATAGTTTAATCATGAATTTCCTGTAATTTACTATAACAATATGTGCTATAATGGTAAAACAAATATAAACTTGCTTTAAATATACATCCATTACTTTTACATCCTATGAGCAGTAGATTCCCTGTACTAATGATGTCATCATCAATACTCTTTCAGTGTGGATGTCATCATGCATGAATGATACTACTGCATGGATTTGATTGTTGGGCCTGGATTACAGCACTAAGTGTCAATTTAAAGTCAAGTATTATGTGGGCTTTGCTCTCACACTTTGTAATATTGGAATAGATTAAATTACTACCCAGTTGCTATCTACCAGTTAACATGTATTCACACTGTCTAGACTGACAGTATTTCAAAAATTATCTAAACGAAGCCACAAGTGTATGGTATACAAAGACAAAGCTGTTTGTCTTTGCAAGATTGCCAGCACAAATCTTAAAGCCTCTTCAGGTCTAGCAAATATTTCAAAATGCTGAAAGGTTTCTATTTTGAAAGAGAAATCCTCTAGCCTTTTGCTTATGTAAATTGTAATGGGTGTATACTAGAACATTGCCAAAGTGATTGACTGCCTATTTTGTTGCCTATAAAATAAGCCTTTTTGATTTCTGTATTTTTCATTCTATATTTAAAAAAAAGAAACTTGAAGTATATGAAATAATGAAGTAAAGCCTCATCTGCTGTAAATATAGAGGATATAAGTGCATAGTACAGTGTGAGAGGAAGAGTGCTACCTGTGCTTTGAAGCTTTTTTGCATCTATTTCAGAAAACTATATGAAGACTACACTGGAAACTATGATTTAGGATCTATAAATTTTAGCATTTTTGTTGATATCCTTTTGTTTTATAAGTGATTCACTCTTTATGCTTATCAAACTGAGAACTTGGACATCAACAGTCCTAAGTTAGGTAAAGGAATGTTGGAATTGCTAAATGGTAAAAGACCAAAGTCCATCTGGATTATCTTCTACCATAATAGTATAGCATGTTATAAATAAAATGTGTGCCTTGTTATGGGAAGTAGTTTACAGCCGGCACCTACACAGAAACATAAAAAATCCCTGGTCTGTTGAGTTCCTCACACAACCTGAAACACGAGAGGCATCAGTACCCACTTGCATATCATCATAGAAGAAATATTTGAGGCTAACTCGGACAAAAAAAAACACAATACCAAAAATAACAAAAAAAAATAAAAATATCAATAACTTGAGGAAACAATGGGGGGACAAAGTAATCCAGAGGAGAAATGAGGGAACATTTTGTTCTGCAGCAAGTTGTTAGAAACTAGAATGCAATGGCCCATCGAGTATTCTCTGCTATTCAATTACATTAGAGCGATCTGATTATCCTCAACTCCACATTCCAGTCTTTTCCTTGTAACCACTGAATCCCTTAACGATTAGAAATCTGTGTCTCAGCCTTAAATTTACTAAACAACCCAGCCTCTACAACCTCTTACTGTAAAGAATTCTACAAATTCACCACTATCCAAGAGAAATAAATCCTCCGTTACACTGTGTTGAATGAGTGACTCCTTATTCTGAGATTACGCCATCTGATCTTAGATTTTCCCACAAGGTGAAACAACCTCTCTATATCTACCCTGTCAAGCCCCCTAAGAATCTTACATGTTTCAATAAGGTCTCCTCTTCTTCTATTAAATTCCAACGGAGTACAAGCGTAACTTGCCAATCTCTCTTCACGAGAAATTCCTTCCATACACAGGAGTAATCTAGCATGCAGTACCCGAAAAAATCTGTACCAATTTGGGGGAAGCGATGGTCTAGTGATATTTTCACCATACTTTTATCCAATTATGAGGACCTAGGTTCAAATCCCGCTATGGCAGATCATGGAATTTGATTACAATAAAAATCTGGAATTAAGTGTCCAATGAGGACCATGAATCCATTGTCCATTAAATGTCAGGAAAAACCCATTTGGTTCACTAATGTCCTTTAGGGAAGGAAACTGCCATCCTTACCTGGTCTGGACTATATGTGAGTCCAGACCCACAGCAATGTGGTTGACTCTTAACAATAAAAGATGGCCTCCCTAGTGAAGCACTCATCCTGCAAATGATTTAAAGAAAAAATAGATTGAGTAGAATCTTTCAAAGGAAGCGAAATAGAGAAAATTGTAGAACTAATATAAAAGAGCAGGGAGATGGTAAATTTTGTAGCTCTTTCAAAAAGTCAATATAGACACAATAGACAAATGGCTTGTGTATTTTTGATCCAAGATGTGAAGCAACGAAGCAAGTTGTGAAAATGATTGGGAATCATAGACCCAAAGTTACTTATTCTTTCCAAGCATTTTATATTTACCATGTAATATATTGCTCATACTTCTTTTAGAAACTAGTTTATGAGACAAGTTTTAGTTTGGATTTTGTATGGTTGGTTGATGTAATATGATCTTCTTCCACCATCTCTTTACGGAGCCTGTTCTGTGAATTTACCGCTCGCTTAAGTGGAAAAGACATTATAACATAGTTAGATGCACAGTGAAGCTAGCTATACTCTCCATGTAGCATGATCCAAACTCAAAGGCAGTACTTAGTGAGTAATTGAATCAGAGATAGTAGGAACTGCAGATGCTGGAGAATCCGAGACAACAAGGTGCAGGGCTGGATGAACACAGCAGGCCAAGCAGCATCATAGGAGC
>NC_063343.1:56519479-56530290 GCF_021869965.1 Rhincodon typus | reverse complement strand
GCTCCTATGATGCTGCTTGGCCTGCTGTGTTCATCCAGCCCTGCACCAACTTAGTGAGTAATGTTTTTTTCCTTTCATACTCCAGACATTCCATGCTATTTGGATTGAAAATGCATATACAGTGGTATTAAAGCTGAATCATGGTCAGTTTTGAGAATTCCCACATTGGCTTCATGCAATACTCCTGCAGCCCACAACAAAAGGGAGGTTCATCGCCTCACTCTGAAATGTATTTGAACCAACTTACTTTATTTGGAAAAAGCAGAGTCTACATCTCACCACTGAATTCTGTTAACCATTTAAAGCGTCATCCCATTTTATTAGTTCTCTTGAAAGTAGGTTGCAGGAACACTTATGCTTGTCTGCTGCTTTGAAGAAATATGAATAGGGCTAAGAAAATGGAATTCCGAGTACAACCTAGAAAGAAGCTATTGTGAACTTTCATTTGGCAGATCATGATTTTATCCAAGCAGTTGCAGTAGAGGACTTCTATTGTGAGTTTATTCGGAACCCATATTTTCTTTAACCATTTATTTACATCTGGGACCAATATTCAACTGGAATGTTAAGCAGCTTTTCCTATATCTAACTGCAGAATACGCAACAGCGAAGAATGTAAGTTGAATTTGTGTAGATATTATGCTGTGCAAATGGTCTAAAATACATCTATTTGGGTGTGCTGTTTCCATATTCTTTCCTTTAAGCATTATCCATTTACGTATGATCCATTTTTTCAGTAACCCGATTCCTTTTTAGTATTGCACAACAGTATACTCCTGTTTAATTGTGCCTTACAATAATACTTACATTGATAGTATAGTGCAGTCATGGAATTCCTTCCTGCACCTATTTTTATTAGTTTCTTGAAATCTGATAATTCCCTTGTATTTTTGTTCTGTGCTAACTTACAACTTAGAAATTGAATCAAGTGGTTCTATGGGATAAAATTCTTCAGCGAGGAGAGAACACTAGACTTAATCTTCAGAATATGAGCCCTAAATATTTATTCTTGGATGATGGAAATGGCTTGACGTAAGTGAAAAATGTTTCTTATATAAAAGAAGAGAGAAGTGAAAGGTTATTGGTGAACTATACAAGCTTTCTCATTATTAAGTGCATTTTGCTGCTATAGGATTCAACATATTGAAGGGTTGACATTTTGCATCAAATTATTGTCTGAATTATAATCAGACTTCAAAGTAGGTTAAATAAGATTAGAATAAAAGATTGTATTTCTCTGCTTTAGTGTTTCTAAATTATTCTAAAATTGATTTTTAAGAAGCCTAAACTACTAACTATATATCAGTTTGTTGAATAACACTCATGAATAATGTCTTAAAATTTGTAATTTCAGGTTAAATTACTGAGCACTTAGAAATGCTTAGCATTATCCAGCATGAATTTGCTAAGGTTGAGTAACATGGCCACTTTAGAGCTTTTGCAAATTAAATAAATGAGAGTTTTGAGAAGCCACAAGATAACATATCTCTTGGGTGTCTTGTTTAAACAAAAAATGAAACTTTTAGGATAGGAAAAATGTGGTAGCTATTTTGGAATGTAGGGTTGATAGATCAGCAACCAGGGATGAGAGTTCACCTATATTGCTTAAATTGCAAAAATGATATATTCCAAGAGTCAGTGGGGAAAAAAAGCATATCAAAATTTGCTAGTAACATAAATGTATGAGAATAGTAAAACAATTTAGGACAATGTAAAGAGGAAAAATGGGGATTTGAGTGACATAAGGTAGCTTAATGAAGAGAAATGTAATAAATCCACTGATACAACTTTTTTTTTCCTGACCCATTACTAGTTGACATTTTAAATTGTGTTCTCTCAGGTACACCTTCAAAATTCACCCTTTGAATGCAATGTCAGTAACCAGGTTTTACCATGAACTCTGCATTTGATTCTCTCCAAATAACTCTGTCCTACAATAAATAACCCTCGTCCAAGTCCCATCTGGGATCGGTGCAGTCTGTCATAATTGTTCTGCAGCTTTTGGGACAATTAGCCACATAATCTGCTCTAGCACGTCTTGTCTATTGTTCAGCTTGGTGACACTGCATGCTTGTTTCCGTTCTTACCTCTAACAATGACTTTCCTTGCTATGTTTCAATGGATTATGGGCAAACAAACAAGAGAGTGGAATTAAAACCACAACCATATCAGCCCTGATCTTATTGAATCAGAAATAGGTCTGAGGGCAAGATGGCCTACTCCTGCATCGTATGTTCCTGCACCATTAACTCTGAAAACCCCCTCCTTGAATCATGTTCATCATTTACATGCTGTCCTTTGGTGACAAGATCCAGAAACTTTGTACATGTATGCTGACGATGCCCATGCTTTCTCCACTACTTCTTTCAACACTCTACTCTGTCATCCATCCTGGATAAGGCATAATATCCACCAATTAAACATCAGTAATCTCTCTCTCCCACCAAAATCTGGATTGAACCGTTCTGGCAACACTTATAAATCCTTTTTTGACTTGGAGCTGGGCTTCTGATTCCATATCCTCTCCATTGTGAGAAGCACCAACTTTACCTTCCAAACAGCTCATTAGCACTTCTGGGTCAGCTAACATGTTGCTAACTCCTTTGTTCACATTGTTTCACCTTAAGACCTGACTAATCCATTGCTTCTTGGCTTCTTCACATTGTCCTTAAACTTCAGCTCATTGAAACTCTGCTACCCTATCCTACATTAAGTCTACTTCCCCCATCACCCCATGCTCAAGTGTTTCAAATATGATTCTAACTGTTCTCATCAAATTCCTTTGAGCCATCACCCCCTATTTCTGTACCTTTGTCCAACTTTCAGAAATCTGCATTCCTTCTGTCTTAGCCTCCTGTGCTCCCTGAAATCCCTTCGTAATTGCAAGTCCTCCTCCAGCTATCTTGGCCCCGAGCTCTGGAATTTCCTTCCTAAACTTCTCCATCCACCTCTCTTAAGATTCAGCTTGAAAGCTGTGTTTGTAAATCTATTTTGCATCATCGTTCTCTTCCTCACCTTACGTAGTCTTCTTTGGCTCAGTTTCAACTTTCATGTTTACATTTCTTAAGACATTTTATGTTAAAGGAGTGATACAACTGCAAATTATACTTGGGGAGGAACAAAAATGAAAGAATATGTTCAATGAGTGTAAATTCACTGACGTGAATGTTTAGATATCTAGCTTCAAGTACAGTTTTCATCCTTTCCAAAATATTGTTTATTTGTTTGTTTTCACTGCTTCTGCAAGATATTCTTATTTCTGCTTTTCTGCCTATTGAAGTGATCAGGAATCTGTATTAAACATCCAGTGCAGGATAATTAGCTTGAGCGTAACAATTAATCCTGTGGTACACTGACAAATTAAGTTAGTCTGGGCCTGTTTTATGCAGTCTACTTTGTTTTTGTGCAGGTGAATGAAAAGTGTTGTGGGAAGTGCTAAACTGTAGTAGCTTCAGATGAAATAATTAAGCTCCTACACAGTAAGAAGGTGCATTTTACTGTGCCTTTAACATTAAATTTTGCGAGTTGCTTCACAGAAGGTTTATCAAAATAATTTGGCACTAAGCCAAATAAGGAGACCAAAAGGTTTATAAAAATGCAAGTTTTGAGGAGCATTATAAAGAAGGGTGGAGACGGAGAGAGTTTCAGGGAGAAATACAGATTTCAGAATTTAAATAATGAATGCATGACCATTTGTGGTGTTGCAATTCTGAAATTTAATTGCAATAAGTGCCTAAGTAGTGTTGGTATTTTTCTGACATTGTGATGATTTTTCTGTATCCCTTCTTCTCCACTGGTATCATACTTCTTGAAAAAGTAATGATAATCTGCTATTAACTATAACTGTCCCTCCATGGTGCAGGAACAGTACTTAACTGATGTAGCTCAGATTAAATGAGAACAATTTTCAACATATTCTAAAATGAATCTAAAGATCCAGCACTGACAAGACCATACACCTGGAATGTTTATGCAATTGTGCTTTGAGCAGTGTACAGCTATTGTTGACCTTTTTCACTTTCTTTCTTTCTGTTCTTCCTCCCCCTAGAGGAAATAACGTCTCCTTGTCTCTTTCATGGAATATTGTTCCAAATGCTGGAATCTTGTATCTGATACCTGCTTCTGGTCACAAAGTAATACCATTACCTGAAAAATATGAAAATGTCAGAAGTTGTTGATAAAAAAAAGGTTGGTTACAGGTCTGAACTATGAGACTCAACAAAATTTGGAAAACTACTTTAATTGCAATGTCTAAAACTTTTGTAATTTAACTAAACAATGCACAATGTTTTTAATAAAAGACTGCTGAAGAAAATGCACCACCATCTTTGCTTAGATTATTTTAAATAGTTGTTTATCTGTGGTTTGGTTCTTTTCATGCACAGTGATGATTATACTATTGCAGATAGGGCATTAAATATACATGAAACAAATATCTGCAGATGCTGGAAACCTGAAACAAAAACAGAAGTTGTTGGAAACTGAGAACAACAGCATCTGTGGAGAGAAAGCAGAGTTAATCTTTTGAGTCCAATGACCATTCTTCAGAACAGAAGTATCAATAGACTCAAAACATTTATTCTGCTTTCTCCCCACAGATGCTGTCAGACCTGCTGAGTTTCTCCAGCAATTTTGAGTAAATGTACATGTTCAGGATAACATTTTGGTGCAGTGCAAGACTCAATTTCATAATCCAATTAGGGCATACAACTTTAATTATTATTTTGGCCATGGGTTATTTTATTAATTGAGGAAGGTAAAATACAGTAAGTCACATTCCTGAAAATTGAAACTTTAAGTAACATACAAATTACCAGAGGAATCAACAATAAAACTGGAGTTAACATCTGTAGAGTCTTCCTTATTAGAAACAAACATTAAAGCATTACATTCTGAAAGCTGAAATGCTTTACATTGCTAAATTTCTATATTGATTCTGCTGATAAATGAATTAGCTCGCTTTAATATTTAAAAATTATTATTGCAGTGTCTCCTGCTCCGTTTGGTTGCTGCTGATTCCTTCCCATGACCATCTGATTTGCAGTCTCTTCCCTTCCATAACCTTCTGCTTTGCAGATTCATTCCCCAGTAATATCTGATTTATGGCATCAGCCCATATAAGACCATGAGACCATAAGACATAGGAGCAGAAATTAGGCCATTTGGCCTATTTGAGTCTGCTCCACCATTCAATCATGGCTGATAAGTTCCTCAACCCCATTCTCCTGCTTTCTTCCCGTAACCCTTGATCCCCTTGATAATCAAGAACCTATCTATCTCAGTCTTAAATGTACTCAATGACCTGGCCTCCACAGCCTTCTGTGGCAGTGAATTCCATAGATTCACCACTCTCTGGCTGAAGAAGTTTCTCCTTATCTCCATTCTAAAAGGTCTTCCCTTTACTCTAAGGCTGTCTCCTCGGGTCCTAGACTCTCCTGCCAATGGAAGCATCTTCCCAACATCCATTCTGTCCAGGCCATTCAGTATTCTGAAAGTTTCAATTAGATCCCTCCTCATCCTTCTAAACTCCAATGAGTATAGTCCCAGAGTTCTCAAACGTTCCTCATATGTTAAGCTTTATGGTATGTCCAGCTGACAGAGTCTCAGTTTCATTAATTCAACTGAAAGGTGACATCTTCATCCACATCCACTGGTATCAGCTTTGGATTTTTGTCCTCAAGTCCTGGAGCTTGACTTAAAAAGACAATTTAATACATTGAGACAGAATGCTGGAGAAACTCAGCAAGTCTGAGGACATCTGTGGAGAGAGAAACAGAGTTAGTGTTTTGAGTCTGGTATGTCTCTTCTTCAGAACTGGAGAATCTGGGAATTTGATTCAAAGTGAAAATTCTCAACAAATATATTTTTCCTAATTTTAGAGTTGAAGTCAGATTCAGATTTAAGGCAGAAAGTTTAAAGGGGATTAAAGGAGAAATTGTTTCACCTAGAGTCTGGTGGATTTTTGGAACTTCCTGTCTAAAATAGTGGTAGAAGCAGGAACCATCATAACATTGAAGAAGTACATTGATGACTACTTAAAGTGCCATCGTATTCAAGGCTTTGGGCCAACTGCTGGAAAATGGGATTAGAGTAGATTGGTCCTTGATGATCAGCATGGACATGATAGGCCAAAGGGCCTCTTTCTATGCTGTAGTACTTTATGCCTATGAAACACTGCCTCCTATGCTGTGCAGGCTGAGTGTCCAATACAATATAGCAAAACAGAGTGCCTGCTGCGATTCCAAAACCTTCCCATCCAATAACCACATCAATCATTCAGCTTCTCACTGCTTTCAGTACAACATTATTACATTTACATGACAGATGAAGAAATCACTGCCGGTGATGGTGTTGAACTTATGTATCTCAGAAAACGAATATTTCTGAGTGTATTAATGGCACAATTGTCATTTAAATGTTCTTTACTAAATATTTCAGAAGTCCTGTACCTTTAAATTCATAATTTGTATTATTATTTAGCTGGGAGTTCATTCATCGCTAAACCTTTTGAAAATGTGTACCTCAGAGTTCAACAGGACCATGATCAGATGGGCCAATGGGCTGAGGAATGACAGATGGAGTTTAATTTAGATAAATGTGAGATGCTGCATTTTGGACAGGCATATCAGGGCAGGACTTATACACTTAATGACAAGGTCCTGGGGAGTGTTACTGAACAGAGGGACTGTGGAGTACAGTTTCATAGTTCCTTGAAAGTAGAAACAGAGGTAGAGAAGATAGTAAAGAAGGCATTTGGTATGCTTGCCTTTATTGGTCAGTGCATTGAGTATAAGAGTTGGGAGGTCATGTTGCAGCTGTACAGGACGTTGGTCGGGCCACTTCTGGAATACTGCATTCATTTCTGGTCGCCCTGCTATTGGAAGGATGTTGTGAAATGTGAAAGAGTTCAGAAAAGATTTACAAGGATGTTGCCAAGGTTGGAGGGTTTGACCTATCTGGAGAGGCTGAATAGGCTGGGGCTATTTTCTTTGGAGTGTCAGAGGCTGAAGGGTGACCTTATAGAGGTTTATAAAATCGTGGGGGGCATTGATAGGGTCAATAGCCAGGTCTTTTCCCCAGGGTGGGGGAGTCCAGAAGTAGAGTGCATAGATTTAAGGTGAGAAGGGAAAGATTTAAAAGGGACCTAAGGGGCAACGTTCTCACACAGAGGGTGGTGAGTGTATGGAATGAGCTGGAAGGAAGTGGTGGAGGCTCGTACAATTACAACATTTAAAAGGCATCTGAGTGGGTATATGAATAGAAAGGGTTTAGAGGGATATGGGCCAAATGCTGGCAAATGGCACTAGATTAATTTAAGATATCTGGCTGGCATGGACGAGTTGGACCGAAACGTCTGTTTCCATACTGTTCAGCTCTATGACTCTATGTGTCTTTGAATCAAAAAAATGTTTTGGATTACTCTGCTAGCAATGGCTGACAGACTGTTGTCTACAGAAATCTCCTCGGGCATATGTCAAATAATCTTAACAGTGAACAAAATAGAGGTAGGCAAAGGGAAGGGGAAAGAAATTGACAAGCTACCTGCTTTATACAAATTAGCAAAATTTATACTCTTAAGGTTTTGGTTACAGATGTCTCAATTAAAATAGAAAATGCTGCACAGACTAGCTGCATTTACCAACTTCACAACATTGGTACTTGTGACTTTTGTCTGGTTAGACAGAATGCCAATTGATAACGGGTCAGTTTTCTAAACTATTTCAGCTACATTTTTAAAATTCATTCATGGGTTGAGGGTGTCACTGTCTAGACCAGTATTTCCAGGAACACAGCAGGCCAGGTAGCATCAGAGGAGCAGGAACTTTGATGTTTCAGATCAGGACCCTTCTTCAGAAAGAAAGAAGAGTCCTGATCCAAAATGTCAACTTTCCTGATCCTTTGATGCTGCCCGGCCTGCTGTGTTCCTCCAGCTCCACATTGTGTTGTCCCTGACTCCAGCATCTGGAGTTCTTGTTATCTCCTAGACCAGTATTTATTGCCCATCCGACAGTTAATAGTCAACCACATTGCTATGGGTCTGGAGTCACATGTAGGCCAGACCAGATAAGAGCAGCAGATTTCCTTCCCTGAAGGACATTAGCAAACCAGATTTTGTTTTCCTGACAATCAACTGGTGCAGACAGAATGGTCATCATTAGACTCTAAGTTCCAGATTATTATTGAATTCAAATTCCACCATGGCGGGATTCAAACTCAGTTCCCCAGAACATTATCTGCATTTCTGGATAATACCACTAGGTTATCACCTAGCCTATATTAATACCATATAGTTTTTATAAAGTCCTTTCACCTGTTGGAGACTGAGTTTTATAAACCAACTGTCAATCTACATAAAATACTTTTTTAAAACCACGTTAATACTAAACCTTTTGATTTTTTGAGTGGTTGTTTGCCTTTATTGCTATTGCCGAATTAAGTTTTTTTCTATTGCAGTGTTTATCTGATGCTCAGTCACTAACTGAGCTCAAATGGATGTAAGACAATTTTTTCTTACATTTAAAAAGGGGCAGGGGTGCAGTGTGGGTCAGAAAGGAGAATTGGCGGGGTACGCACAAACACTTGTGCTTTCATCACTAATTTGCAGATGAGGACAGAGAGATTTGTGTATCGAATTGCGCAGGCTGTGCCCCAGGAAGGTGTTGCTTTGTTCTGGCTTGGATGCTACTTTCACCTGCCTCTTTGTGTTATTGTTACTGCTGCTGCTACCAAATCAGCAGTAGCTGGTACAGCCGGAGATGTGGGGCCTTTCTCTGCTGCGCTGGGAAATAAGGTGGAAGGAACCAATGGTACAGTCAGTCAACTAAATTGGGGTTGGTGTTGCTGATGCCCAGGAAGAGACTGGATTATAATCAGAGTCATACAGCACAGAAACAGACCCTTCAGTCCAACATGTCTGTATCGACCTGACATCCCAATCTGACCTAGTCCCATATGCCAGCATTTGGCCCACACCACTCTAAACCTTTTATATTTATATACCCTTTAAATGTACTTGTACCCACCTCCACCACTTCCTTTGGCAGCTCATACACCACCCTCTGCGTGAAAAAGTAACTCCTCAGGTCCTTTTTAAATCTTTCCCCTCTAACCTTAAACCTACACTTTTTAGTTTTGGACATCCCCCATCCCTGGGGAACGACATTACATGTTCACCCTATCCGTGTCCCACATGATTTTATAAACCCCTATAAAATCACCCTTCAGCCTCTGATGGTCCAGTGATTTGGAGCAGGAACTGAAGCATTACAAGGCAGTGGTCACTCCCAAAGCTCCCTTGGGCTGCTATCACTGCTGGAGACCTGTTTCGTGCTGTTTAGGACAGACCCACTCCTCCTGTGGATGTACAATCACTGTAATACAAGTGGAGAAACAGGTCCATTCCCCTTTTGGCAACGAGGGTTGAGGGTATTTTTTTTTAAAAAAAATACCAGTCAGGACCAAAGCATCTGAAAATCAGACTTTCTGATGTAAAAGTGGATGAGGAGACGCCAGAATCACGTTTTGAAGGGGGTGGGTGAGAGAGAAGAAAGAAATTCACTTTAAAAACAGGCCAACGTGAGGCTTCGCAGATCAATCCATACACAGTCTCCAAGAAGAAGCCCGGAGACTTACTGTCCGCTAACAAAAACAGAAATCGCCAGAGATACTTATTAAGCGTGGGGGACACTGTAGAGTGAGAGAAGAACAGGATTAATGTTCCGAGTCCAGTGACTCCCCTCCCTCAGAACTCGGGCCTTGTGTCTGTCTCTGCAGGTGCTCCCAAACCTGCTGAATTTCTCCATCGACTTGTTTTAGATTTTCAGCATTCATTTGATTTGATCTGAATTATTGTTTGGTGTCCTGGCCAACATCCCAAAAGGGTTGGAGCGAAGAAAAAGAAGTGATTCGGCCCATACTGGCCGCACTAGCTCTTCAAATGAGCGCTCTATGACTCGGTGGCAATCTCTGGGTCGCCCGCCCCCCCGCGGATTGGATGACTCATTGCCTCGTCCAGGCAGTGCAAGGCAATGCTCCAGACCGAACCACTCGCTGTTTGAAAACTCCTTCCATGTCCCGCACGTATTTATCCGCCGTCGATCGCGTCGCTGTCTGTAGAATGTTGGCTGTCGCCGTCCTTTACCAAGATGGCGTCGTTCGTCCAGCACCTAGCGAGGGTTGCGCTTGCGCATACCGGAAGGCATCCGGCCGCCGTTACGTCGTGTTTCCACGTGCCTAATACAGTTGCTGGGATTGGCTGATCCGCGGCCGGGGCCGATTGACGACCTGATCGGATTGGAGAAATCCAACGTAGCAACGGCGCCATTTTGCCCGAGGAAAGTGACGAACTGGAATTGATAAAATCGCCAGGTTCGTCCCGGTAAGAGAAAATAAAACACCGCAGCGGCGGAGGTAGAGTGCGCGAGGGGCGGCGGCGGCGGCTTTGGGTTCGGGGCGTGGTGGCAGCTTGCCGCGGCGGGTGGTTTGAGGGTGTTCCCCCCTCCCCCCTCGTGTGGGCAGCGTTGGCAGAGACACAGGACAATAAGACTGCAGCTCATTGGCCGTGAGTATGTGAGCAGCAGAGAGCCCGAACCTGCTGGGATCAGTGCGGAGGTGGAGGTGGGGGTGGGGGCAAGGAGGAGTGTCTGTAAGGAGGAGGTGGTTGTAGAGGGGCTAGGAGGAGGAGAAGGACGGCTGGGGAGAGTAGACGGAGTATGGGTTGAAGTGAAGTGAATGGGATGGTGTGGTAGGTGAGAAGGTGGAGGGGCAGAGGGGCAGAGGGATGGGGGAGTAGGCGTGGGGGAGGAGTTAGG
>NC_063343.1:56510754-56519379 GCF_021869965.1 Rhincodon typus | reverse complement strand
GTAGCGGGCAGTGGGTAAATAGGGGGTAGGCGTAGGTGTAGGCGAGGTGGGGTAGGGTAGCGGGCAGTGGGTAAATAGGGGGTAGGCAAGGGGAGAACACGCAAGGAGGGCAGTGTAGTGGAGGACAGAGAGGGAGAAGTCAAGGAGTTGGGGAGCAGAGGGTTTGAGGGAGCTAGCAAAGTGGGAAGAGAAAGGTAAAAGGAGAGTGGGGGGGTTAATAGAAGAGGTGGTGGGAAATAGAAGAGGCAAAGAGAAGTGACAGCAGGATTAGGGAAGGGCTGCAAAGTAGAAGAACAGAGGGGGTGTTGGGGGAAGTGGAGGGAATAAGTGGGATGGGAGATGAAGAAGACAGGAAGGGAGTGAGTGAAAGGAGATTGTTCTCAGATGCCAGTATTTAGACAGTCTGGACTGAAGAGAGTTGTATCCAGAAATGGTTGGTATGTCAAAGACTTTTACTAAATTAAATCTTCATTATTAATGAAAATTTATTATTTGTAACTAGCTGTGCCCCTGGTCAAGTTGTTACAATGTATCAAAGTGACTGGAAAATTGATCACATGTTTCCTGTCATCAAAAACCTGGATAAATTCAGTCTAGTTAATTACTACATCATCAGTTTACAATTTCTTGCAACTCACTGGGTAGTGCACTGAAAATGCAGCCTCTACATGTGCATCCCCCAACAGGGTAGTTTGAGGGCTCTCGGCTATTTCTTGAAAGAAGCCCTGAACTGTAGCCATCTGCTCTGCCTAATTGAGGTCATCCTCACTTTGAACAACTTCTCCTTTAACTCTGCCTCACTTTCTTCAGGTTAAAGATGTGGCCATGGGTACCCAGTTAGGCCTATCTCTTTGTGGGTCTCTTTGTTCCAGTCCTATTCTGGTCTGTCACCACCGTTCTTTCACCGGTGCACTGATGACATCATCAGTGCTGCTTCTCTCTCTTGTCCAGAATTGGAATAAAGTTATCAATTTTGCTTCCAGTTTTCATTCTGCTCTCAACTTCACTAGGTCCATCTCAGACTCCTCCCTTTCCTTCCCTGACATCTCTGCTTGGGATAGACTGGCACTGATTTTCAATGCAAACTCACTGACTCCATAGTTAGCTTGACTATACTGCTTTACACTTTGCTTCCTGTAGGGACTCCATTCTATTCTCCCACTTTCTGTTCTTTCAAAACTGTCTTGATAATGCCAGCTTTCCAGGAAGCCTCAGCAATGTCCACCTTTTTCCTCAATCGAGGATTTCCTGCCGCTGTGGTTGACACAGCTCTCGGCTGTGTCCAACCCATTTCCTGCACTTCTGTCCTCACCCCTTTCCTTCCTTTCTATTCCACAACAGTGATAGAGTCCCTCTGGCCCTCACTTTCTACTGTTGCCGGCATCCGCATTCAAAAGATCATAAGCTGCCCTTTCCGCCACATTCAGCAAGACACTACCACCAGGTACACAAACCTCTCCCCTCCCTTGTCAGCATTCCATAGGGACAGTTCACTCTAGGGTACCCTGCTCCACTCCTGCAGTCTCAAACATCCTCACACCCAATGACACCTCCGTGTGCAATCACAGAAGGTGTAAAACTTGTCCATTTAATTCCTCCCTCCTCACTATGCAAGACCCAGACACACCTTCCATATGAAGTAGCAATTTGCCCTCACTTTATTCAATCTAGTCTACTATATTTGCTGTCATAATGTGATCTCCTGTACATCAGGGGGACAAAATGCAGACTGACTGACTACTTTGCTCAACACTGCACTGCCTGATTTTTGGGATTTCCTACCACTTCAGTACATTACCATATTCCCATACAACATTTCTATCTCGGGCCTGCTGCAGTGCGCTGGAGGAGCACCTCATCTTTTGCCTAGGTACGTTATAACTTCAGTTTATTAGTAAACATTGAGTTTAAACGTTTGAGAATGTGAACACCTCCTTCATTTTCATTACCTACCCCACAGCCCTGGGTCCGGTTTTGTATGGGAATGCTGGCAGCACAGCCACCCATTTTCAACCGTTTGCACTTCTATAAGCGCCTACTCGCTATTATCTCCCTCTTGGCTTATCATCAATAATCCATTTTCTTGTCTCTTTCTTTTCTCTTGCCTTTTTCTCCACATATTCTATTCACTCCTCTTCCGTGCTGCTAGAGATACTGAGGTTCTCTAGCACTTTCTATTTTTATTTCAGTGTCTGGATTTTTTTATTTGATTATGATGGAAAGTTGTCCACACTGGTATCAAGTGGCTCTCGCTTGGCAATAATCCACTTTCTGATTCTCATTCTGGATTCCGTCAGAGTCACCACACTCCTTGCCTAATTACAACTTTGGTCCAAGAACTGAAAACGCTGAATTCTGATGGTGAAGTGAGAGTGACTGCTTGAGAACAAACAGTTATCTGTGTGATTGTGGCACAAAGACTACATTTTAATTTAGTGGAAATTGGTGGATAAAATCTCCAAGTTGGGTGCCACCTAACACAAAATATTATTGTTGTGGAGACCAAGAAACTTAGCTGTGGGATATTTTTGTGGGCACTGTACTAGGCTGAACTATCACATTACTTCATGAATGACCACCACTTACTCCCCTCAATAAAATCAGAATGAAGAGTGTTCACTGATTATGAAGCATTCAGTACCGTTCACAGTGCCTCAGCCACTGAGCTGGTCTGTCCCTATATGCAGAAAGACCTGTACAATATTAATGCTTGCACTGATTAGTGGCAAGTACCATTTGTGCCACATAACTGCCAGGCAATAGCTATCTCCAACAAGTGATAATCCAGCCATATCCCTTTGATATTTAATAACATTATCATTAATGCATTCTCTACATCAAACTCCGAGGAGTTATCTTTGTCCAGGAATTAACCTGGAGCATTCGTATAAATATTGTGATTACAAGAGCAGCTAAGTATCTGGAGATTCTGCGGCAAGTTACTCATTTCCTGACTTCCTAAAGCCTTTACCCGTCCTACCAACAAAGCGTAAGTTAGGAGTGTGATGGACTACTCTCCAATTAGTGAATACACCTCCAGCAATACTCCAGTTTCCACATCATCCAGGACAAATCCGCTCGCTTGATTGACACCTCATCCATAACCAGTGGTGCAAAACCCCAGTAATGTGTATCATCTACAAGACATACTGCAATAGTTCACTTTGACAGCATATTTTAGATCCACAAGCTCTTAAACAAGAGCTGCAAATGTATGGAGACATGCCCATCATCCAAGTTCCTCTCTACGCTACACACCACTTAACTTGGAAATATGTCATTATTCTTTTAATGTCACTGGATCAAAATGCTGAATTGCCTGCCTAACAGCACTGTGGGTGCAATTATTCCACATGGGCTGCAGCAGTTCAAGAAGACATTATCACAACCTTCTTTCTAGAGGGCATTTAAGGATGAGCAATCAACCAGTGACCACCCCAATCCTGTGAAAGGATAAAAAGTAACAAAAATAGCTTTTCAATTAGGGATTGCCTGGAAAAAGGCATGAGTTTTGAAGATGCAGACTCCATTATACAACCACCTCTCTCTGAATCCCATCTTTCACGTTCTGAGGACTTTGCAGACAGGGCATTAATTTGAGCAATGTAAATTAATACATAGTTTATATCCATGTCCTGTTTTACTGGTCATAATTAACTGAAGAGTATCTGCATACATCACAGCTTAGAATGGCAACTGCTTTGTCCAAGACCGCAAGAAATTACGGAGGGTTGTGAATGCAGCCCAGTCCATCACAAAAACCAACCTTCATTCCATTGACTGTCTACTCTTCCTGCTACTTCAGGAAAGCAGCCAACATAATCAACCTTTTCCCACCTTGGTTATATTCTCTTTCACTCTCTTCCGTTGGCAGAAGATACAAAAGTTTGAAAGCACATACCAACAGATTCAAGAACAGCTTCTGCCCTGCTGTTATCAGATTTTTGAACAGACCTGTCATATACTAGAGTTGGTCTTTCTCTGCACCTTCTCCAGTTTGAGACACTAGTTCCTATCTCGCAAACTGAATGTGAAATTCCACCATTTCATGATCACTGCCCCCCAGAGGATCCTTAATTGTGAGATCACTTATTAATCTTATTACGAGATCTAAAACAGCCCATTACTGAATAATCATTGATGCATTCCACAAATTCGTCTTCCATGTTCCCATATCCATTTCAATTGTCCAATCAAAATGCAGATTAAAATCACCCATGACAATTGCACTGCCCTTCTTACATGTGCCATTATTTCTTGATTTATGTTTTGTGCTGTAGTCAGGCAACTCTTCAGGAGCCAATAGACAACTCCTGTATGTGACTTCTTTTCCTTACTATCTTTATTTCCACCCAAATTGATTTCACATCACAATCTGTTGCACCTATTTGACACTTAACAGCACACCAAAACCCTCCTTTATTATCACAGCTTGCCTACTTCCTTTTCCGTTTTGCCTATTGTTCTGTATGTTGAGTTCTCGTTCTTGAGTTTGCTGCAACTACTTCTGTCTAATAGCTATCAAGCCATGTTATTTATTGCTATCTGTGCCATAAACTCATCTAACCTTTGCAAAAGTGTTTCATCTATTCAGATAAGGATCCTTAAGATTTGATATTTTATCATTATTACATATTTGAATTGAGACTCACAACCTGTCCAAAACTCCAGGCCAAGGACTTTAAGATCTAGCCTTTTTCTTTCTTTAGGATCTGGATTTTTTTTTGTTTCCCTTTGGCACTTTTTCTTTTATTTCTGCTGTTGTTTTGTTTTAATTGTGGTTTTGTAACCAGGATGGCACTAATGAATCAGAGATAGTAGGAACTGCAGATGCTGGAGAATCCGAGACAACAAGGTGCAGGGCTGGATGAACACAGCAGGCCAAGCAGCATCATAGGAGCAGAGAGGCTTACGTTTCGGGCCTAGACCCTTCATCAGAAAAGGGGGAGGGGAAGGGGGTTCCGAAATAAATAGGGAGAGAGTGGGAGGCGGATAGAAGATGGATAGAGGAGAGGATAGGTGGAGAGGAAACAAACAGGTCGAAGAGGCGGGGATGGGGCCAGTAAAGGTGAATGTAGGTGGGGAGTTAGGGAGGGGATAGGTCAGTCCAGGGAGGATGGACAGGTCAAGGGGGCGGGATGAGGTTAGTCGGTAGGAGATGGAGGTGCGGCTTGAGCTGGGAGGAGGGGATAGGTGGGAGGAAGAACAGGTTAGGGAGGCAGGAATGAGCTGGACTGGTTTTGGGATGCGGTAGTGGGAGGGGAGATTTTGAAACTTGTGAAATCCTCCACTGACACCCTCATCTGCTTAGCCGACCTCGTCCTCACCCTCAACAACTTCTCTTTCAATTCCTCCCACTTCCTACAGACAAAGGGGGTAGCCATGGGTACCCGCATGGGCCCAAGCTACGCCTGCCTCTTTGTAGGTTACGTGGAACAATCCCTCTTCCGTACCTACACCGGCCCCAAACCCCGCCTCTTCCTCCGTTACATTGATGACTGTATCGGTGCCGCCTCGTGCTCCCACGAGGAGGTCGAACAGTTCATCCACTTCACTAACACCTTCCACCCCAACCTTAAGTTTACCTGGACCATCTCTAACACCTCTCTCCCCTTCCTGGACCTCTCTGTCTCCATATCGGGCAACCACCTAGAAACCGATATTCATTTCAAGCCCACCGACTCCCACAGCTCCCTAGAATACTCCTCCTCCCACCCACCTTCCTGCAAAAATGCTATCCCCTATTCCCAATTCCTTCGCCTCCGCCGCATCTGCTCCCAGGATGAGGCATTCCACTCCCGTACATCTCAGTTGTCCTCGTTTTTCAAGGACCGTAACTTCCCCCCCCTCAGTGGTCGAGAACGCCCTCAACCGTGTCTCCCACATCTCCCGCAACTCATCCCTCACACCCCGTCCACGCAATAAGAACCAAAAAAGAATCCCCCTCGTCCTCACGTACCACCCCACCAACCTCCGGATCCAACGCATCATCCTCCGACATTTCCGCCATCTGCAATCCGACCCCACCACCAAAGACATCTTTCCCTCCCCACCCCATCTGCTTTCCGGAGGGACCACTCTCTCCGTGACTCCCTTGTCCGCTCCACACTCCCCTCCAGCTCCACCACACCCGGCACTTTTCCCTGCAACCGCAGGAAGTGCTACACCTGCCCCCATACCTCCTCCCTCACCCCCATCCCAGGCCCCAAGAAGACTTTCCACATCAAGCAGATGTTCACCTGCACATCTGCCAATGTGGTATACTCCATCCGCTGTACCCGGTGTGGCTTCCTCTACAGCGGGGAAACCAAGCGGAGGCTCGGGGACCGCTTTGCAGAACACCTACGCTCGGTTCGCAAGAAACAACTGCACCTCCCAGTCGCAAACCATTTCAACTCCCCCTCCCATTCCTCAGACGACATGTCCATCCTGGGCCTCCTGCAGTGCCACAACGATGCCACCCAAAGGTTGCAGGAACAGCAACTCATATTCCGCTTGGGAACCCTGCAGCCCAATGGTATCAATGTGGATTTCACAAGTTTCAAAATCTCCCCTCCCCCTACCGCATCCCAAAACCAGTCCAGCTCATCCCTGCCTCCCTAACCTGTTCTTCCTCCCACCTATCCCCTCCTCCCACCTCAAGCCGCACCTCCATCTCCTACTGACTAACCTCATCCTGCCCCCTTGACCTGTCCCCTCCCTAACTCCCCACCTACACTCACCTTTACTGGCCCCATCCCCGCCTCTTCGACCTGTTTGTTTCCTCTCCACCTATCCTCTCCTCTGTCCATCTTCTAACCGCCTCCCACTCTCTCCCTATTTATTTCAGAACCCCCTTCCCCTCCCCCTTTTCTGATGAAGGGTCTAGGCCCGAAATGTCAGCCTCTCTGCTCCTGTGATGCTGCTTGACCTGCTGTGTTCATCCAGCCCTGCACCTTGTTGTCTCGGATTCACCAGCATCTGCAGTTCCTACTATCTCTCACATTCATAATTGCACAAGCCAAACAGAGACACACCAGGGAATTCCTGGAGGCCTGGTATTCTAGCCGGAACTCTATCAACAAACGTATTGAATTAGACCCTGTGTACAAACCACTGAGAAACAACCGGATGTGGTACCAAACACCCCAACAAACTGACACATATAAATAACAAGCTGGACACGACAGGAGGTGCACTGACGATGTCACCGAGCAGGGTGATGAAATGTTTGCAATCAAACCCACCAGGTCAGTGAGCACGTCGACAACCTCAGCCTCTTCACTACCCTCCACATCCCTCTTCCCAATAATTAGTTCAACGCTGTATCTACAACCCGAGCAATGTGATTCACCAGGACACTAGTCTCAAATAGTCTCACTATAGTTCATTTAATGGAAAGCCTCTCTCCTTTTCCATGACTGATGCCAGAGCCTCATGAATTAAAATTCATTTCTTTCACACGACTCTTTGAGCCATGCAATTATCCCCTTAAGTTTATCTATCCTATGCCAATTTGCATGTGCCTTGTAGTAATCTGGTCTGCTTTCAAATTTAATACCGAACTGTTCATAATACCCGAGTACAACCTCTTTCCTGATCCTACCTCTGCCTTTAGAGCTTAACCAGATCAGCTATTATTATTGAATGACAGAACAGACTCAAAGGACCAAGAGGCCTATTTCTTCTAATTCAAATGTACATATGCATGTACTTTAGCAGTAACAATTTTGCATCTGAGTCACAAAATCAAAAACCAAAAGAACAGCAGATGCTGTAAATCAACAACAAAAACAGAAGATGCTGGAAAAGCTCAGCAGGTCTGGCTGCAAACGTGAAGAAAATATCAGAGTTAACGTTTCGGGTCTGGTGACCCTTCTTCAGAAGTGTTGGTGTTCTGTCCCGCTTGTTATTTATAAGCCTCAGCAGTTCTGAGGAAGGGTCACTGAACCCGAAACATTAACTCTGATTTTTTTCTTAACAGATGCTGCTAGACCTGCTGATCTGAGTCACAAAGTTGTCCATGCAAATCTAGATGCAGAGGCTTGAGCAGGCAGTCTAGATTAATACTTTAATATTCTTTCAGTACTGTACTATCCTGTCAAAGATGATGTATTTTTAATGAAATCTTAAAGTTGATCTCCTTCAGATGTGTATACGAAGATTCCATGCCAGTATATCAAGAGAATTAATGGAGTTTTCAATAATGTCCTGACTGATATTTATAACCTAATGATATTTTCAGGAAGCAGATTATCTGGTAGATTATGTTGTCATCTGAAATGCTTCAGTATTTTAATGTGTTACCTTGCTTCAGAAGATTAGGCGTGTGCTTCAAGTCCTGGCTCAATTAGATTTCCTGTTAGCATAAACCCATTTGTCTGCGTCACACTGTCTCTCATTTCACAATCAGTGTTCACGTGTTGTTACCCCATTCATTGTACTCAATTTTAGATGAACCTTTTGGATTGTTGCATTATCTGTGACAGTTTTCCTGCAAATGTAAAAATTTGGAAGAAAGGAGAGCACAAAAGTCCTGTTTTACCTTTTCCTTGTGTGTCTAGTAGAATATCTTAAATGATTGTCTTGCTCTGCTCTGTGTGTGTGTGTGTGTGTGTGTGTGTGTGTGTGTGTGTGTGTGTGTGT
>NC_063343.1:56489892-56510744 GCF_021869965.1 Rhincodon typus | reverse complement strand
TGTGTGTGTGTGTGTGTGTGTGTGTGTGTGTGTGTGTGTGTGTGTGTATATATATGTATATGTGTGTTGACACAGAACAGAGAGGAAGTAATGGTCAGATATGGAAATGTTGTCTTTATTTATTAAGATGACCCACAAGCTTGTCAAAAGTATCATTATATCTAAATGTTGCATCTTCAGGTGCTACTTTGCTCGATTCACTGAACCTGTGTCTTAATGCATCACAAACTCCTGCAGTTCTCCACCAATGTGTAACCTCCTGAAATCATACTTAAATTAAGCATTTGAAAAAGTGTTACATCACATCTTCTGTTAATTTTATCTGTGCATCAATGTGTAATATTCAATCAATTTTACCCCTCATTTGTTGAGTAACAAAATAAATCTACCGCCACTCTGTGCGATTAGTTTTGAGGCTTTCATATGCTGAAGCCCTGATAGGCATGTGCCGATCTTACTGGATGCTTGAGAATTCATTGAAATCGGTTTGAAACTAATCAACAATTAATGGATTGTGGACTACATTTTTAAGACTATAGGAAATAGGATCAGGAGTAGGCTGTTCAGCCCCTTGAGCCTGCTCTGCCGTTCTAAAGACTGTCAGAAGTCTCACAACACCAGGATATAGTCCAACAGGTTTATTTAAAATCATAAGCTTTCGGAACACTGCTCCTTCGTCAAGTGACCTCACTACTTCAGCTGATGAAGGAGCAGTGCTGTGAAAGCTTGTGATTTAAAATAAACCTGTTGAACTATAACCTGGTGTCATGTGACTTCTGACTGTCCATCCCAGTCCAACACCAGCACCTCCATATCATACAATTCAGTAGGATTGTAACTGATATTCCTCATGTCCACTTCCTTTCCCCATAACCCTTGATTCCCGTCCTGATCAAGAATCTATCTATCACAGCCTTAAATATATACAATTACTCTGCCCTCTATTTGTCTCTTTGGCAACGAGTTCCAAAGACTGTCAGCACTCAGAAGAAATTCCTCCTGTTCTGTTAAACTGGTGTGCCTTAATTCTGAGATAGTTACCCACTGGCTGTAGGCTTTCCCATGAGGGGAAACATTTCCCTCACATTTACCCTGTCAAGCCCATTAAGAATCCCATGTTTCAATGATTGTAGACCAGCTTTGAATAAGTCACAAAGTTTCAATGTCTCATTCTCTCTATTTAAAAAACTGCAAGAAGCTGTACTATTTATACAGTCTCTCATTTGTTCTCTTAATTGCCCATAGATTATTCTGACTTGATTTAGAGCCTGAAAACACATAAAGGTTCATATCCAAATTGTTTGGCTTTGCATTGCATCTATTAAGTGGTGGTATACAATTTTCAAGTGGTGCATTTCAGTTTAATTTTTTGTGTCTCTGTAGCATAAGGAATGGACGCCCCATATGATGGAGCAGAGATAACATTGGTAACTGAAGAAATTGAAGGCTGTTACAGCTGCACAAAAAATTTTCCACCTAAAAAGAAAAAGAAATGGAAAGATCAAAGTGAGGATGGAGGTAAAAAAAGCAAGAAGCCCAGGTAAAGACCAATTCTTTATCATCCAGAAGATGCTATTCATCTAAAATCTCAAGCAGGCTTAAATGGTCAAGTTTAGCCTGGAGGTCATACCTCAGTCATCCCATTTGTGTATTTATTGGATTGATCCTAGTGATTGGAAGTAATGTAGCAGCAGATTTTCTGTGCAGCGCACCAGCATCTGCACCTGTAATTCTGATGATACGCTTACCTAGATGATTAGGATTGCTTGCAAGTGTGTAAAATGCACTACTTTGCTAAACTTCATTATGTGGAAGATTTTTCAATTATAATATTGCTATATGACAGCACCCGCGTTAAAGCTTTGCTCTGGTTCATTCGCAAGCTGGTTCTATGTCTGATTGGCTTCAGTTTGATCCAATTAGGAATTAATATCACTCCTACTGGATATATTTGTAACATTGAAGTGTTCTATCACTGTCCATGCATTTAACACTGAGACTTAAACACTGAACATATGTTGAAACTTAAACTGATGTAGAAATTATTCTAATTAGAGAATACAAAACCTAAACAGAATTACTTATTGGGCTCCAACAAACGTGGTGTCCAGATTTTAAAGCCCTACCTTCAGAATGATGTCACTGCCATTAGAGAGGCCAATTAAAAGATATGTTAAGATTGTATTAGGGATGAGATTTTAGAGTTATCAAGGGAGACTGCATGACATGGTCCTTGCAATGTTAGACCCAACTAGGGTTCAGGACCTGACAAGCTTTGGAAAATTAAGAAGGATTTTGATGAGCTAAATAAGAGAACAGCGAACATGTATAGAAAGATTATTAAAAACAAAAATAGAATACTTTAGCAGATAATAGAGAGTGTAGCATCGGTGATATTGGCTTGTAAAAATGAAATTATTTGTAAATCGAAAAGTTATTGGTAAGGACAAAAGAACAGAAGTCATTGAATAGCTCTTTTAGAGATCTAGCACAGATGTGATGAACTGATTGGTGTCAGCTCCATTCTAAAACTATGCTTCTCCAAAATTCCCAAAATCTGATTTGTGGTAATGATACTGCAGAGTGTTCAAAAACAGAGAATATGTTGACGGATGGAGTCAGTCTTGAATGTGTTCTGTAGCATTGAATATGGATATTTCATCCAATTTACAAACAGAAATCAGGTACTCTCACCACTTTAAGAACATGCTCTTTAGTTGTATAGTGGATTGATTGATTATTTTTTAAGTAGTAATTCCTGACTTTATTGAAATTAATCATTTGTACAGTTCCTAGCCTCAAAACTGTCTTGATTTAGAAATATGAACTGATACATTTTTTGGAAGAAACGTAAGGGAAGGAAATATAAGACAAAATTTTAAAATTAGTAGAGGAGCCAGGAGACTTGGTGATTTTGATATGCACATTTTAAAATTGGAATGACGGCCTGATGGGATCCAAGCACAACAGCGGAGATAGGATCTTCAAGTTGTAAAATACAGCAGCAGTGTGCATTGCTCAGTCTTTGACATAACTCTGTTATTAATTGTATGACTCAACTCCAACCAAACTCAATCTTTGACTGCTGCTGACTGAAAGATCTGGGGCAATTTTTCAGTTTATGAATCAATAACTAAACTAAACGAGCATGCCACTTCTGTCACAGACTTCATCAGTAAGTGTGTACAAGACTGCATGCTGAAGAAGTTAATCCAAGCGTTTGCTAGCCAGGAGCCATAGATGAACCGGAAGATCTACTCCCTGCTGAAGTCCATGTCTGCGGTATTCAAGTTGGGTGACTGTGACATATATGGGAAATCGAGGTACGATCTTTGCAAAGCCATCAGGGACACCAAGAGACAATTCCAGATTAAATTGGAGTTCCAGACTACCCTCACAAACATAGGTCGACTGTGGCAAGGCTTGCACAGGGCTGCAAAGCAAAGTCAAGTAGAATTGCTGACAACAATGTATCTGTCCCCAATGAGCTCAATGCATTCTATGCCCGCTTTGAACAGAAGATCAGTGAAATGATGTCACCTGCCTGACAGCCTCAGGTGCACCTGTACCCACAGTCACTGCTGCAGACATCAGATAGGCCTTCTGGAGAGTGAACCCATGGGGAGTGCCTAGCCATGCACTCAGATCCTGCATGGACCAACCGGTGAGAGTATTTGCAAACATCTTTTAGCCTCTCCTTACTACAGTGTGCGGTTCCCACCTGCTTCAAGAGATCACTGTCGTTCCGGTGCCAAGAGAAAATTAGACACCGTGCCTTAATAACTACCACCTGGCGGCTGTGACATCCACCATTTATAAATGCTTTGAGAGGTTAGTAATGGCACACCTCAGCTCTAGCATCTCAGATTGCCTTGATCCGCTACAATTTGCCTACCATTGCAATAGATCTGCAGTAGACTGCCATCCTCTTGGCCCTGCACTCAACCCTGGAACATCTAGATAACAAGGACAACCAGACTCCTATTTATTGACTTCAGGTCTGCCTTCAACACCATAATTTCAACCGAACTCCTCTCCAAGCTCTGATACATAGGACTATGCTTCCCCCCACTCCTACTGGATCCTCCACTTCTGACCTTTTATTTATTCACGGGATGAGGGGTGTCGCTGGCTAGGCAGTATTTATGGCCCATCCCTAATTGTCCAGAGGGCAGTTAAGAGTCACCACGTTGCTGTGGCTCTGGGTCACATGTAGGCCAGATCAAGTAAGGATGGCAGTTTCCTTCCCTAAAGGACATTAGTGAACCAGATGGGGTTTTCCGACAATCAACCATGGATTCACAGTCGTTTTTGGATTCTTAATTCCAGATATTTATTGAGTTCAAATTCCACCATCTGCCATGCCGGGATTTGAACCCAGATCCCCGGGACATTATTTGGGTCTCTGGATTAACAGTCCAGCGATAATGCCACCAGGCTGTCGCCTGCAGTCTGTAATCAGTAAGGATAGGCGACAACAACTCTCCACAATAGCACTCAACACTGGTGCCCTGCAAGGCTGCATACTCAGTCCCTTACGGTACTCCTTACATGCTCACGACTGTATGACCAAATTCAGCTTCAGCTCTAGCTCCATTTACAAATTTGCTGATGGCGCCACCGTAGTGAGTCAGATCTCAAACAGCGATGAGAAAGGGTACAGGAAAGAGATAGAGAGCTTAGTGGCATGGTGTAAAGACAACAATCTCTCACTCCTTGTCAGCAAAACAAAGGAACTGGTCACCGACTTCAGGAAATGGGGTGGAGGATAGGTCCCTGTCTGTATCACTGGTGCTGAGGTGGAGGTGGTCGAGACCTTCATGTTCCTAAGAATATATATCACCAACTCTCTATCCTGGTCCATCCATGTGGATTCTACAGTCAAGAAAGCACATGAAAGCCTCTACTTCTCGAGGCTAAAGAAATTCGGCAGCCCACAATGACTCTTATTAATTTTTATGGATGCACTGTAGAAAATATAAAATCCAGATGCATCACAGCTTGGTTTGGCAACTGCTCTTCCCAAGACCACAACAAGTTACACAGAGTTGTGAATGTAGCCCAGTCCGTCACGGAAACCAGCCTTCCTTTCATTGACTCCATCTACACTTCCCGCTGCCTCAGGAAAGTAGCCGACATAATGAAAGACCCCTCCCACCCCTGTTATACACTCTTCCACCCTTTTCAGTCGGGCAGAAGATACAATAATATGAAAACATATACCAATGGTTCTAAGAACTGCTTCTTCCCTGCTGTTATCAGACTTGGGTTAAACTTTCTCTGCACCTTCTCTGTACGTGTAACACTATGTTCTGCATTCTGTTCTGTTACGCTGATGTACGTATGTAAGGTATGATTTGTCTGGATAGCACGTGAAACAGTACTCTTCACTGTCTCAGTACATGTAACAATAATAAATCAAATCAATAGCTAGATGGCACAAGTTTAAGATAATCGTATAAACAAAACAATGTTTTAGGGTATTTTTTATTTAATCTTTTTCTCTAATCAACCTGTTCAGCGATGTTATTACACACCTCTGGAGCAGGTGGAACATGAACCTAGGCGTCTTGGGTCGGGGATAGGCAAATTACCATTACGCTACGTTACCAAAAGCATTATTAGGCTACTGTATTTCGGATCAGAACTATCCAAAGGAGAACCGTCCTAGCTTTTAGAGGGAAATAGATGGGTTGGGTAGAAATTAGAGAAATGGGCCTGAGTGGGCAAATCTTTCCGAAAGCTAGTGTAGGAATGACGGACTGAACACGGGATTCATTCTATGATATCAAGTCCTATGACTCGTAGACTTGTGTTGAATATATCAGTATTCTGCTAAACAAAATAGAAGTACATTAAGAACTATACGGTACTTCTTGACAGTCATGTAGCTTGCTTTTGAAGTTTTATTTGCAATGTATTTGGATAAAACCCTCATATATTAAATCTTTTCATTATCCTGATACGGAAGCTTCATCTTTATTTTTAAGTCCTGTGGCTCTTGTCACTTTCCAAGTTTATCCAGTAAGAAGCTAAGCCATAGATACCAGCCAAGTGCCAAGGTCAATCCCTAGTTTGCTGATTAAGTGAATTCTGACTGAGGCAGTGATAAGTTTGTTGCAATTAGGAGAGAAATCCTGATTTTTGAGAATCTTGGCTAAGACAGAAACATTTTGGTTCATGAAAGCAGATCTTTAACAATATCTCCATATTTTTGATGAATGTTCATTATTTTAAAAAGCATTTTAAAATTTGATTTAGTGTCAAAATCTTTTCACTTGTGGGATATCTTCCAATATTTAATCTGGCTCCCTTTAAACAACCGCAGCAACCTGTTTATATAATGCCTTTAATGTAATGAAATGTCCCGAAGTACCTCGCAGGAAGGCTTAAAAGAGTATCTTAAAGGTGGGAAATCAAGATAGAGAGGGGCATGGACAGTATCCTTGAACTTGGAGACTCGACAACTGAAGATGCAGCCACCAGTGGTAGAGCTATTAAAATCAGACATGTTTCAGTCACTGGCTTTGAGCAACACTGGTGTCTTGTAGAATATTTCAGGAATGACAAATTTCACTAGGTTTCTGTTCTTTTTGTTCATGCCAGTGACCTGCATGAAAACTCTATTTTAAACTGTTGTTTCTTTATTTCAGGCCGGCATATTTATTGTACTATTATGACACTCATTTAAAAGTGCAGCAAGATTTTCCAAATTTGCCTCGGTCTGAGATAAACAAGAAAATCAGTGAAAGCTGGAGGCGACTCAGTGTTGCTGAAAAGGGTATTTACCTTGAAAAGGCAAAGCTGGAAAAAGAAGGAATAGATCCGGTAAAAAGTTTTCTCTTGTAGCTGCAATAATAGCAACAAAATACTGTGAATGCTGGAAATCTGAAATCAATAACAGAAATGCTGGAGAAACCCGGCAGGTCTAACACCATCTGTGGCGAGAGGGTCAGAGTGAAAGGTTTGAATCTGATATGACTCTTCAGAACTGAATGGGGCCGGAAAATAGTATTTTTTATGCTGTAGATGGGAATGGTGTAAATTGATCAGGGTGCCTAAAACAAATGATGAAAACTGTGCTAATGGTGGTAAAGGAGCGACTCCGATATAAAATAGGGGTAAACGAAAAAGAGGAAATGTGTTGATCAAATCCTGAAGGCTATAAAACGTATGAGTGGAAAATGAGGTGGTGTTCCTCCAGCTTGCACTGAGCTTCGTTGGAAAATTGCAGCAGACCAAGGATGGAAATGTTGGAATAGAAGCAAGATGGTTTGTTGAAATTTCAAATGACTGGAAGGTTGGGCATATTATGACAGACTGAGCAAAGGTGTTCTGCAAAGTGATCATCCAGCCTGTGTTTGGTCTCACCAAAGTAAAAGTGACCATATTTGACCAGGAAGTACAGTGGACTATACTTAAAGATGTTCAAATAAGTGACTGCTCCACTGCTTCATCTGGAATGTGTTCTTTGGGTCTTTGGCAGTGAGGAGGGCAGAAGTGAAATTGTAAGTGTTACATCATCTTTGATTGCATGAGAAAGTGCCATGGGTTGGGGTGAAGAAATCTTAGGAGTGATGGGGGAGTAGATCAGGCTGTTGCGGGAGTGAACAGTCCCTGCAGGTTGGTGATAGTGGAGGGAGGGGAGGGAAGATGCATGTGATGGTTGTATCCTGCTGGAGATGGCAGAAACAGCACTGGATGATCCTTTGAATGTGGAGACTAATGGGTTGGAGAAGAACAATAAGGGGAACCTATTGTTTTCTGACGAAGGGGAATGGGCGAAGGTAGAAGAACTGGAAATGGGACTGGACGAGGCTGGGGGCCCTGACAACCATGAGATCAAATCCTCATTCGAGGAAAAAGAAGGCACCTATGCAAAAAACGGCATGATTGGACAGAGAAATTGGAAAAATGGAATGGTGTCCTTGTGGGAAGCAGGGTGTAAGGAAGTGCAGTCAAGGTAACTGGGAGTTGATGGGTTACTGGTGGGTAGCTTATCCCCAGTAAAGAAAGTTAAGTCAAGGAAGGGAAGGGAAGAATCAGAAGGACCAGGTGACTGTGAGGGAAAGAGATAGTAGGAACTGCCGATGCTGGTGAATCTGAGACAACAAGGTGTAGAGCTGGATGAACACAGCAGGCCAAGCAGCATCAGAGGAGCAGGAAAGCTGACGTTTTGGGCCTAGACCCTTCTTCAGAAATGGGGGAGGTGGATAGAAGATGGATAAAGGAGAAGATAGGTGGAGAGGGGACAGACAGGTCAAGGAGGCGGGGTTGGAGCCAGTAAAGGTGAGTGTAGGTGGGGAGTTAGGGAGGAGATAGGTCAGTCCAGGGAGGACGGACAAGTCAAGGGGACGGGATGAGGTTAGTAGGTAGGAGATGGAGGTGGGAGGACAGGTTAGGGAGGCGGGCACGAGCTGGGCTGGTTTTGAGATGCGTTTGGTGGAGGGGAGATTTTGAAGCTTGTGAAGTCCACATTGATACCATTGGGCTGCAGGGTTCCCAAGCGAAATATGAGATGCTGTTCCTGCAACCTTCGGGTGGCATCGTTGTGGCAGTATGGGAGGCCCGGGATGGACATGCTGTCCAAAGAGTGGGAGGGGGAGTTGATTGGTGCAAACCAAGCGTAGGTATTCTGCAAAGCGGTCCCCAAGCCTCTGCTTGGTTTCCCTGACTTAGAAGACGCAACACCTGGAACAGAGGATACAGTATACCACATTAGCAGCTGTGCAGGTGAACATCTGTTTGATGTGGAAAGTCTTCTTAGGGCCTGGGATGGGGGTGAGGGGTTGGTGTAGGGGCGGTGTAGCACTTCCTGCCGTTGCAGGGAAAGTGCCGGGGTGATGGGGCTGGTGTGGAGTGGACAAGGGAGTCACAGAGAGTCGGGGAAACCAAGTGGAGGCTTGGGGACCGCTTTGCGGAACACCTATGCTCGGTTTGCACCAAACAACTGCACCTCCCAGTCGCGAACCATTTCAACTCCCCCTCCCACTCCTTGAACAACATGTCCATCCTGGGCCTCCTGCAGTGCCACAACGATGCCACCCGAAGGTTGCAGGAACAGCATCACATATTCCGCTTGGGAACCCTGCAGCCCAATGGTATCAATGTGGACTTCACAAGCTTCAAAATCTCCCCTTCCCCGACCGCATCCCAAAACCAGCCCAGCTCGTACCCGCCTCCCTAACCTGTCCTCCCACCTATCCACTCCTCCCACCTCAAGCCCCACCCCCATCTCCTACCTACCAGCCTCATCCCGCCCCCTTGACCTGTCCATCCTCCCTGGACTGACCTATCCCCTCCCTAACTCCCGACCTACACTCACCTTTACTGGCTCCAACCCCACGTCCTTGACCTGTCTGTCTCCTCTCCACCTATCTTCTCCTTTATCCGTCTTCTATCTGCCTCCTCCTTTCTCCCTATTTATTTCAGAATCCCCTTCTCCTCCCCCATTTCTGAAGAAGGGTCCAGACCTGAAACGTCAGCTTTCTTGCTCCTCTGATGCTGCTTGCCCTGCCGTGTTCATCCAGCTCTACACCTTGTTGACTGTGAGGGAAAGATGGAAATCGAAAGCAAAACTAATTTTTTTTCCAATTCTGGACGAGCAGGAAGCAGCACTGATGACATTATTGATATTCAGGAGAAGTTGTTGTTGGCAATGCCCTGAGTAGGACTTGAACAAGGAATGTTCCATACTACACACCAAGCCTTGTTATCACATGGCCTGCTAGTACAACTAACCCATTGTAAGTCATTTACGATCTTCATTAACATTATTCCTCCTCCCTGGCTGACCTTTACCCACTCCTTTGCCAGCACAACTGTTTTTTTCTGTCTCTGGCCTCCATTTCTACCTATCATTTACTCGTTCCCACATTCCCCACCCCTTCGCCAGCATATACCAACCTTTTCCTAGCTACTATCAGTTCTAAAGAAGGGTTACTGGAACCAAAACATCAACTCTGGTTTCTCTCCCTAGATGCTGCCACAACTACTGAGTTTTTCCATCAATTTCTGATTTTTTTTGTTTCTGATTTCCAGCATCTGCAGTTCTTTCTTTTTTTTTTGTTTAATATTAAATGATACTTGGCTGAAAACTAGTAACATTAGAGACTGTAGCGTTGCTGGATCACATTTGTCTGTCATTGAAAACTATTTCTGGATTACATTTACAGTGATTTAGTTTAATCATGTGTCTTTTTGCTAATGTCATCATTCCTCAGCAATAAAATATTTGATGTTTCCATCTGTACTTTAGAAAAAGTACTGTCAACAAAAAGATGAATCTGAATATGGCCATCTTGTATGAAAACAAGCTGTATCTGATTAAAGAACAAATAACACTAGGATTCTCTCAAGGCTGTAATCTTGCATTGAAATATCAACCTATTATTTATCCTTTGCTCTGATTGTGATGTCATTTGGACCTCTAAATTTGATGTTTACTTTGCAAGCAATTGCTCTCAAATAACATTTATCTCTTGCACTCAAACATGATATTGGTGTTAAAATAATAATCGTTTCCAGCAAAAGTGAAAACTTTGCCTCTTTGTATTTATATTTTTAAATTTAATCAAATGCTACACAAATGAGTTGTGCTCATGTGTGCTCTTTTTTGCACTCTACAGAGTGATAAACTAATCAATGCATCAGCTGGTGCCCCTCCAACTGATATTCCAGGATTCCGTAAAATTCTTCCTCGTTCCAGTTATATTATAATTCCCACTTCTAATCTGCCTGGTGATGGAAATGGTCAGCAGCTGGCTCAATCTCCTACACAGAGGGAAGGTGAAGGCAATCCAACATGGCAGACTCTTACCCACGACACTATACAGAGCCTTTTTACAGGCCCTATTGACAGTACTGAGGAGAGCATTGCTATTGATGGAATTACCGATGAAGCTTTCATTCACACTGAAACAATGCAGGAGATTGTTACATCGGAGATGCTTTCTCAATTTTCTAATTCTGGAGATGATAAAGTGGCAGGAGAACTGACCACCAATGAGACTTCTTTAGAGTTGACACATCCTTATGATTCTCCTTGTGTTGTTATTGAAGGAACATTGATAGGTGCAGGAAGTGATGCTTCAGAAAGTGTTGCTAGCTGCACAAACCAGCAAACTGTGGAAGTTAATCCTGTGATGGCAGTATTATCAGATCAGAGCAAACCAAGTGGGAATCTCACTTCTCATAAAGCTCTCGGACAGGCTGTTTGTATTAATAACAAACAGGTAAGAAACTCTATTTGCTTTCAATCCCTACATCTCAAAGTATTGAGATTGGTTACCTATGTGATCTCTACAGTTCAAATGATTGAGAGGTGACCTCACTAAGATATATAACGTTCTCACAGGGCTTGACGGGGTAGATGCAGAATGGCTGGGGACACTCTGGAAATAAGGAACACTGTCTCAGGATAAGGGATGGGCGGTTTAGGACTAAGGCGAAGAGGAATTTCTTCACTCGGCATGAATCTTTGGAAATTTCTTTTGCAGAGGATTGTCAGGGATCTGTAAATGAGTACGTTCAGGATAGTGATTGAGAGATTTCTAGATAGTGAAGGGACATGGAGAAAATAGAATTGAGGTAGATGATCAGCCATGATCTCATGGAGGAGCAGGCTCAAGTGGTTGAATCATCTAGTCATGCTCCAATTTCCTATGTTCCCATATTTTTATATTGAACGAATGTAATATAAGGACCAAGCATAATTCATGTTTTTAATAAGCAAGAGCAACAAGTTACATTTATATAGCATCTTTTTTAATGTAAGACCAAGTCTGCTGCCACCATATGTATATGCACTGTTTAAATTAAATTAATTAATGCACATTCAAATGATCTTGGGTTAACGGGGGAAGAGAGTGGCCGTGAAGAAGATTGAAGGATGGGGGTGTGGTGTGGAAGGATGGAGTCCTACTGACCACCATACCTTCCCCCACCCACGTCCTATGCACCTGACCTCCTGTTTGCAGACCATCCCGCTTCTTGAAGCAGATGGGGACTTCACATCATAGTAAGGAGAGGTTAAAGATGTCTGAGAATACTCTCACCAGCTGGTCCACAAAGGATCTGAGTGCACGGCCGGTGACTCCATCTAGGCCGATCACTTTCCATGGACTCGCCTTAAGAAGGCTGATCTAATGTCTGCGGCAGTGATTGAGGGTATAGGTGCATCTGAGGCTAATGGGGCAGGTGATATTGTTTCATTGTCTTCAGTTCAAAGCGAGCGTAGAATGTGTTGAGCTCATCGAGTAGGGATATACTGTTGCCTGCAATTCTGTTTGTCTTCACTTTGTAGCCCGTTATGTTGTGTCAGCCTTGCCACATACGACCGGTGTCCATGTGGTTAGTATGGGTCTTAAGCTTAGTTTGGTATTGCCACTTGGAGTCCCTGATGTCCTTATGAAAGTTGTACTTGGATTTCCTGTATAAGTTGGGGTCACCCAACTTGAATGTCTCAGACCTGGACTTCAGGAGGCAGTGGATTTCCTGGTTCATCCGTGGTTTTCAGTTGGGAAGTGTTTGGATTACCTTCTTCAGCACGCAGTCATGTACGCACTTACTAGTGAAGTCTGTAATGCTAGCGCTACACTCGTTTAGGTTGGCAGCTGAGTTGTTAAATATGGACCAGTCGACTGATTCTAAGCAGTCCCATAAAAGTGCAATTAGGCATGGGTAATGAATGCTGGCCTAACCGGTGGTACCTACATGCCATGAATTTTTAAAAAAATCTTGGCATGTCCTGAGTCCACAAAAGACCCGATGCGAAAGCAGGTGTGTTCAAATTAATTGTCTATGAGCAACTTACTTTTAGTCTAACTCCCCTCTATATCAATCATTGTAACTGGATCAAAATCCTGGAACTCCTTTTCTAACAATACAATGTACCCACATTCATGGACTACAATGGTTCAGGAAGGCAGTAATAAGCCAAGGGCAGTTGAAGAGGGTGCTATTTATTGGCCTTACCAGTGATGCTTTCATCTCATGAATACGTAAAAAAAATTGGAAACTGGAGGGGAAATTATGCAAACTCCTTCCATGTGTCCAGCACTACTGACTTCATTCTTTATCAAAGTTAGAGCGATCAGGATTTTTTGTCACAAATCAAAATCCTGCGCAGCACATTGGCCATCATTTGGCTATGAACCAGAGGGATTTCTGCAAGTTGTTTTTACCCTTCATTTCATTGAACCTGCCAGACTAGAATTTATTTATCTGTGCAGAAATTTGAGCCTTGTTGTTACAACTTAGAAATTGTAAGCCAAACCAGAACAGTCTCAATATCACTGGACTCACAACATAGTGAAATTAAAACATTCAATGACCCTCAAATTTGTTTAATTGTTCTTAACCAAATTTTACAAGTAACAGATCTTGGGGACTAAGTTTATAACTTAAACAAAATTAACAATTTATTATTAATAATGTCACTTTAGTGAACACAGACAACAAAGCAATTAATATCTAGGATCTCAGCCAAACCTCCTTGGATCATAAGCCCCTGATAGACAAACAGAGTGAGAGATAAATTGAAACAAAGTTTTTAAAAAAAGTCACAGTTTGCCAGTTTATTACCATTACGAAAATGAATACCAGATCTTCATGAAATTCTTGGATGAGGGAGTGGTATTACAGGCATGTACAACTCAATATCTTGTTTGAATTCTGAAGTGACTAGTTAATGTAAACAATTACAGTCGTCTTCTAGAGACTTTTACTTGTTTCTTATAGACTGAGATTCTTTTCTCAGAACATTCAAAAAGTTGATAACTGGAGAGAAATTAGAGAGCGTGAAACCCAAAAAAAAACAGAAGTCCGGAGTTTCCTTGGCTAAACTGCGTCCTGATCAAAACCCAGTCTGCAACAGTTCACTCATTGTTTTCGCTTTCATTTTCAACATTCTCTATGGTAGGCTAGCCAGCATTGGTCCTCCCTTGATTAATTTAACATCTGACCAGCTGTCAGTCTGGACTATGGCAGCGTCTCGGTGCCAAATCATCTGCAGTGTCCTGATATTCGTAGTTAACTGCATTATCATTCCAGGCCAGCACTCAACAGCAAACAGTGGTCTTTTGTGTCTCTTTTTAAAACAAACTGCTGTTTGAAGTTCAATTTTCAACTTCATCTCTCAGTTCCAAACAAAAATTGAGAAAAATAGTGATGGCCTCAACATTTTTTTTTGAATATAGCAAGTATGTGTGACATCCACAACCACATTTTGCATTGCCCATGTGCTACTCACACCTTGCTGGAACAGATAGTAGGTAGGAAAATAGCGAAGATTTTTAAGCTGTTTGAGGTAAATGCAGGACCTATTTATCAATTGATCCACTTCACAAAATGCTTGAATTTATGATGGAAATGAATAGTTTTATTTTAATGGTCATTGTTTACATGCTATTTACAATGAAGTGACAATATAAATTAATTTTCCTTATTAGGATTCAGGGGAAAATGTTCCAGCATCGACTACCCAATTCTTAATGTTACCGTTGACAAGCAAACAATCATCAACAGCTCCAACAAAAAAGGTCAGAACTTGTATAAGCAAGCTGTGGTAGAATTCTATATTTGAATAGGAGTGTAGAGCAAAATTTGCCAGGTAATCCTATTATGTTTTCAGCTTTTTAAAAATACATTTTCTGTCTTGGGAGCGGTCTCTGTAAATGCGTGTTGTTGATTTTCTGACATGACAACTGAAAAACTGTATTTGAATAATCTACCCTTGCAGTTTGCATGACCTGAAAGTTTGATAAATATCGTATTTAGAGTCATGTGTTTACTGGATTAAAAGTCCATTTTATGACTAGCTATCATAGTCATTTATTTGAGCTTACCCTTATAAAATAAATATTAGTTCATTTTATATTTAGCAGGAATATTTATATGCAGTAATAACTAGAAGGCTCTAATGAGTTTGTTTTCCTTGTTGGTTATAAACAATTACATGGATTATGGAGCACAGAAATGGGCCAACTTTTCTGTCAGTGTTTGTACTAGATGCAAGTCTACTTGAATTTCATTTCCCTTAGCCTTCACCCTCTCCAATTCCCCAGCATATCCTTTTTTTATTCTTATCTAATATGCATAAGTGTAGTTTACTTTTGACCATATCTAATCTATTTGCTTTCATTGCTTCATGTGGTAGCTAGTTGTATGTTTTGAAGAAATGTCTGTGCTGAACTACACTCTGTTCTGTTCTTAGTCATCATATTCCTTAAGTTGTAAAGTGAAGTCTATAATATGCATCTCACATTTAATATCCTCTGTCTAAATCAATACTTGAATAAAACAAAGCAATTGAAGTGAAACAATTTCGTTTTTCTTCCAATCTGTTGTCATTAGCCATTCTAGGAAATCACGGTCACTTCTGTAGTTCCCTATCAAAAGTTTTCATTTTCTATTCATTGGATGTGGGTGCCACTAGCTAGACCATGTGTCCTTTAGACATGTGTGGTGTTGGTAAGCTGCCTTCTTGAATCACTACAGTTTATGTGCTGTAGATAGATCCACAATGCTGTCAAGGAGTGCTTACAACTTGATTCAAAATCCCCTTAGTCAAAAGTTTGTATTTCCTATATTCCAAGGAAACTCTCGCCTTCAATTTGTGTGGTTAAAAGAAGTTCATATTTTGACAATGATTTTTAGTGTTATAATTTAAATGGCTCTTTTGTAACATATGTTTCAGTGCACTTCATTTTCTCGAGCCATACTTACTGTAAGCAACTTCCCTTTGGGGAGTGTAGCTAGTGATTATTCTAAAAAAAAAATTGTATTTCCATCAAATGTTGCAACCTTGAAAGATTAACATGTCTCTTCTTGCTTCAAGTATTGAATGACATGCCAAGTGCTTCAGGATTTTCTGTTTTCCCAATTTCTGGTACCTTTCCTACTATTTGAATCTTGTTTGAAAAACAAAATATAATGAAAAACATAGTATTTGCGATGTGCATAGCATCACAGAATGAGGCCATTTGGCGTGTTGTTTCTGCTGGCTCGCCAAAGGAACAATTCATCAAGCCCTGCATAGAATTATACTAGAAGAACTGGCTGTCTTGAATTTTCAACTTTTATGAATCTCACAATCCAAGTTCATTTTTACATTTTTATTTGCAATACTAGAATCACCATTGTCACTGGATGGGTTTAACTCATTGGTTCAACAAGTTGTAGAGGGGGGAGAAAAAGAACATGTTTAAGATTATATAAGTTAATCTCCCAAAACTACACAACAACTTGGTTTTAAAAAAAATTAACAGGGAGCAAGGCTGAGACATCCAGTCACACTGTGGTACCGCATATTTATATTAAATTGTTACTTTGAGTTTTTATATGTCCAAAGAAAATTGCTGTGAATGTTGTGCAACTGCTAACTGTGTTTGAAATCCGTTTTGTTTTCTACAGCCCATCTTTGCCCAAAAGACAACCTATACACGAAGAGGTCGTGGCAGTTGTCCAAATCCAAACTGTTTGTTTACATATGTCACAAGGCACAAACCTCCACAATGTCCAAATTGTGGCAAGTGGCTGGGAGGGAAATGGATTCCAAAGGTAATTTAATAACACATTTGATGATAATTAAATCTAGTTTTAGTCCCAATAGAATAATTAGGAACATCTGGAAGTAAAAGCCAATTTCAATTATAATGGCCATCCTTGAAACTAGAGCTCGGATGATATTGTCATAAACCATTTGACGAACTTACAATTTACAGTTGGACTGAAGATGAGATGGTTTTCTGACTCATTTGTCTCCTTCAGCAAAGACATTTTGTGGCCACATTAGGAATTTCTCTTTACTCAAAATATTCATCAACTTTAGATGAATACAAAGTCTTTATGGACTACTTCCTTTTGAGAAAGAACTATATATTTTGGTTCCTATCTGTGATAGTTACTGGACTAAACATGGTAACACTGGAGGTGAAGAACCCTGATGCATCAATCATTTCGTACTTCTTCCACACTATCTTTAAAAGTAGAGCTTTGAGATGAAGCTGATGCCTTGTTTAAGTAAATTGTATTTTTAAGAAATCTTTTTTTCCATGCATATCAATTTTGACCATGATTTGTTTATAACAGGGTAAGGAATTGCAAGTGTTAAATGTACATGTGGAATGTAATCAAGAGAGGCAAAACAAGGTATGTTATTAAATGCATAGCAAACTTTGTTTTAATTGGCATTCTCGATAAACCTGCAAAAATTATGTACCTCCAAATACTAAGTTTACTGAATATTATTCTATCCAATTATTATAGTTGTTTCGTTTATTTACCTTGATGTAAGTATGCTTGTTGTTTAATTGAATGGTCACACAAAGTATCAACAGTTGATTCAATTTTGAGTCAATTTCTCCTCAAATATTGCGATCTACCACAATGTCTGAATCGTCAGTTGAGCGTGGGAAGGCTGTCTGCCAGTAAGCTTCATTTAAGGCAAAGTTGCATTATCATTTAAGTGATTTATGCTGTAAAGAAAGTATAAAAGTAATGTGTGTACCCCCTACCTTACATTCCTATTACTTAGTGTCAGTTTTTACATTGATTTTGTGGACCTCTTGATTATCCGAAATATTTGATCAACCAGCACACTCCTGGTCCCATAGGTGCTGGTTGATAAAAGAATTGCTGTACTTTTCCTGTTTCTCATGTTTTTTTTTCCTCAACCAATATTGTCTGTATGAAGTAGGATTATTTTGCATTCATGAATTTGTAACTAGCAATTGAAACTTTTCCACTTAAGAAAATGCAAATTTTAACATTGCTGAAACTGCTTTTAATATTGATCACATGTGTCTCTGGAAGGATTATAAAATTGAATGATATAAGCCCTGTCCTTCATTTAAAATATCTAGGAATTGAATTTCGTCAAACCTCCAAATGAAGGGACAGTTTTTAATTTTGCATTCTTTTAAAATGAAAATGTATTCTCTTAGAAACTTTGTTCTTAAAAGTAAATATTTTAAAATAATCAGTTTTACTTTTCTTTAGTGTTCCAGTGCCAGACGAAGAATGGCTCACAGATTAATTTCTTTCTTTTTTAAAAGTGAAGTAGCTTTGTTTAGAAGTCTCAACATTCCTATTGTTAAATGGAAACATGCTGTATTAGGTTAAAGATAATGTAAGTTATTACAATTAAAGGACTAGCACTATGGTTATTCTGTAATTTCTTAGTATTTTAGTTCATATAGTTATATTTTAGGTCATCGCAACTGCCCAGGTACAATGATTAGCTGAACTTCATACAGGAATTATAGACTGAACTCACATGTTGGCTTTGCAATATTCCATTCTAAACAAATTGAACAGAATATTATAGCTTATTTCTGTATGCTCTGTTGCAAAATCTTTGTTAAGAAGAAGCAAGAATGTATACATAATACTGAGTAGATTTTTCTTAGCAAGCTCTCAAAGCATATTTTTTTCTGTAAATGGACAGGAAACAACAGATGTGTCTATCGGCACAAAGGACGCAGCTCAATCCAGTTTGGAAAGTTCACAGGCAGTGAGCCAGCTTCTCAGTGTGGCTTCAGAAGATCAAGGGGAGGAGGAACAGCAACAAATGCAAACTAATTGGCAACAAACTATACACGTTGAACCCAATGAATCAACTATAGCAGTGTCCACTGTACAGACGGAGGAACAGGTTCTTCCAGTACAGCTTTGCAGTGCAGCATCGACTGATGAGCATACAGTGGGAGCACGGTCTGAAGTTGTCGTAAAGGAGCCGGAGATTCTAACAGACCAAACTTCAGGTGTCAGCAACACTGCAATCAGTGGCTCCCATGGAGTTAATAGTATGAGACCTGGATCGAGGTTAGTTGTTTTTTGCCGCAAAAATTTGATACTTCACTTTGTAGCTGCCAGTGATAGAAGATTACATCATATCAAGACTGACAGTTTTAGGAGAGTTCTGTAATTTGCAAAAAGAAGCAATACATAGCCAAGTTGAAATGTTGATGCTAATTGCCAAATCCCAAACAATCCAGCAAAACCATAACAGGGCATGCACTGTAGAGTAATGATTCCCTACAAAGCAGTGAGTGGATTGGCTTTATGGCATATTTACAGATGACAATACAGTGAATAATGTCATCTTATCCATTCATGATTCCTGATTTGTATTTGTGAACATGTACTGCAATATGTAGTAGACTTTGGCTTTTTTGGGGGTTGGGGGGAAGAAAAGTAGGTAAAGGTCACTTTAAAAAGATGAAAACACAAGTGGGAGTATTAATATATTATGAATGCCTGGTTATTGTTCTTCATATTTTAATCCACTTTCCACATGTGATCCTAGACAGAAAGTGTTGGTAAAGTCAGCTGTAGAGAAAGTACTCTAGCAATGCGTAACCCTTTTTTTTTTTTGCTGAGTAATTGCATATTTGCTAACTTGAGTACGTGGGCGAAGGTGACTAAAGAAACATCACAATCCCTGATTTGTCCACTGTATACTTTAAGAATGTTAAAACTTCAAAGAATTTGATACATTTTTTGGTTTGTTTGTCACCCTCTTTTCAAAAATAGTTAATAACCCAATAACACACGGGAGTTCATGCAAATATTAACTGACACCCCAAAAAAAGCATGTAGAAGAAAATAAATCTGTTAATAAGGTTGACCTGATGTCCAGTGAGAAACGTAAAGAACTTGACAGAGAATATATTTTATCAAGAATACGTTATCTTTTTTCTCCCCTGCAGTATTTGTAGACAAAGTTTACAAGTACGACGAAGGAACAAAACCAAAGGACGAGCAAAATGCAGCTTAATGACTGGTGCTGCCCGGTCACGTCCACGTGTTATTCTGCCAGCAACCCCATCTAATACAGGTAAGTATCAGTGTGGTGATATAAAAATACTGGTCTTATAACACTTTTAAAAAATACTCATTGAGGTTATTGGCAAACAGTGAGCTGCATATGATGCTATCTGGGTGGGTGCCAAATCCTTAGTCAAATTTAGGTTCTAGAGATTGAAAATATTTAGGGGGATTATTCCAGAAATTAGGGTCATGGCAGTGAAAGGCTGCGGAGTGAGGAGGCACGTTTGATCTTGGATTAGACAAGGCTACAGAAGTAGAGAAAGGGTGAGGCCAAAAAGTAATTTGAAAATTAGAAGAATTTTAAATGTGAGACTAATAAAGGCAATTATCCCATATGCCGCCTTAAATACCTTATGTACCTGTCCTGCTACATTCAAGGATGTGTGGATGTACTGATCTTCAGTACTTTCTAGGGTCCTACCATTCATAATGTAATCTCTTGCTTTGAGAACCCTCTCCAAGTACATTTTCCTCACCTGCCCACCTGACCAGTCTATCTAAAACCTACAGCAATTTACTGCTATCCTCATCATCATTCCACCCCCCCCACCAATTTTCCTGTCATCTGTGTGCTGCTTGATCATTTTACCCCTGCATTTAAGTCCAAATAATTTAATGTATGTTACAGACAGCCTCAGTACTGAGCCCTGTGGAACCCACTGGAAGCAAACGTCCAGTCACAGTAACGCTCCTCTACCATCCCCCTCGACTTCCTGTCTCGCAGCCAGTTTTAGGTCCAGTGTGCCACTTTGCTTTGGATATCATCAGCTCTTATGTTCTGAATCAGTGCGCACGAGTGACCATATCAAAGCCTTGCTAAAGTCCGTGTAAACTACATGAAATGAATTCCCCTTGTCAACACTACTGGTTGCTTCCTTTTAAAGTTTGATTAAATTTGTCAAACACCACCTTTCCCCAAATCCAAGATAACAAGGTGTAGAGCTGGATGAACACAGCAAGCCAAGCAGCATCAGAGGAGCAGGAAAGTTGACGTTTCGGGTCTGGACCTTTCTTCAGAA
>NC_063343.1:56434645-56489492 GCF_021869965.1 Rhincodon typus | reverse complement strand
CCGCTTTCCTGCTCCTCTGATGCTGCTTGGCCTGCTGTGTTCATCCAGCTCTACACCTTGTTATCTCAGATTCTCCAGCATCGGCAGTTCCTACTATCTCTGAATCGATTCCTTCCCCAAATCCATACTGACTATCCTTAATCCGTATCTGTTCAAGTTCAGTTTTATTCTGCTAGTCAAAATACTTTCTAATAATGCCCCCACCGCAGAGATTAAACTGGCTTGTACTTCCCTATTCTATCCCTTTCTGACTTTTTTTAAAAGTGGGCAACATTACCATGCCTCCAGACCTCAGGACCTCATCTGTAGTTGGAGAGGATTTTAAAATTACTTCCAGGGATCCTAATGTCTCCTCCAAAATCCAGGAGTGCATCTCATTTGGGCCTACAGATTTGACCTCTTTAAGACAGCTTAACCAACTAGTACCTATTTTCTATCTTTGTTAATTTTCTTATAATATTTCGCAGTCTTCTGTCTTGACGTCCATACCGGAGTTGTCTGTATCTTTTGTGTTGTGAAGACCTTGCAAAGTTTTACTGAGGATTCTGTCCACGTCTACTGAGACCATCCAGTATCATCTCTAATAGGCCTTGCTCATTCTCTTTATTTCTGCTCTTTACATCTTTAAAAAAAGACTTTGTATTTTCCTTTATTCTACCTGCCAGTGCTTTCTTAAGCAGTTTTTCAGCTTTTCTAATTTCCTTTTTAAGTTCCTTGCATTTTTTGTACTATTCTAGGGCCTCTGCCACATTGAACCCTGACCTGACCATCTATCATCAACTTTTCTCTGAATCCTATCCTTTATTTCCCTTGACATCCATGGTTCTCCAGTCTTGGACCCTTTTGTTTCTAAGGAACATATTTGCTTTGTATGCTTGCTATTTCCCCTTTGAACGCCTTTCACTGTTGTGACACCATTTTATCTGCATGCAGCTGGTCCAAGTCCACTTTGGCTAAGTCATATCTTAGTAAAATTAGCCTTTCCCCAATTTAGAATGTTTATTCTCAGCCCAATTTTATCCAAAATGCTCCCTGACTGGTACAGTTTTGACCTGCCTGGATTCATTTTTGAATATTAGCTCTAGAACTGCCCCCTTCCTTGTTGAGCTTCCTATGTTGCTAGCCAAAAAAAATTCTCCTCACTGTTGCATAAGAATTTTGTTCTCTACCTACCTTGAGCACTAAAACGTATCCCAGTTAATATTTGGATAATTAAAATCCCGTACTCTATTACTGCCATAGTATTCTTGCACTTCTCTGAAATTTGATTGTATGTTTATTCTTCTATGCCCCCGACTGTGTGGGGCCGATAGTACGCATCCAGCAATGTGTTTGCCCCTTTCATGTTTTTCTTTACTTCTACTCATAGGTTTTTAGAATGGAATCCCTACAGTGTGGAAACAGGCCATTCGGCCCAACAAATCCACATGGACACTGAAGAGCATCCCACCCAAACCCATCCCAGTAACCCTGCATTTCCCAAGGCAAATCACCTAACCTACACATCCCTGAACGCTATGAGTAATTTAGCATGGATAATCCACCTAACTTGCACATCTTTGTACTGTGGGAAGAAACCGGAGCACACAGCAGAAACCCAAGCTGACACGGGGAGAAGGTGCAGACTCCAAACAGGCAATCGCCCAAGGGTGGAATTGAACCCAGGTCCCTGGCACTGTGAGACAGCAGTGCTAACCGCGAGCCACCGTGCCACCCCCATTTGATGATCTTTCCAAGATGTCATCTCTCCTCACTGCTGTAATTGATTCCTTGATCAATGTTGTTTTTAGAAATCGGATTTTAGATTTGCAACCAAAATAATGCATTCTAGTAGTATATAACAAAAATATTTTCTAGCTGGCTTCCAGGTTAAAATATGTGTGTGTCAAACAATTTTATTTTAAGTACCTTTCAATCCATCTCCACAAAGGGATTGATTATTACAGAGGGAGGCAAAGAGGTATAAATCATTCAAATAAAGTTGGTGAGAAAATTCCCCCACAAGAATTTGTGATGTAGGGAGATACCGCCTTCTTTGTATTAGCTCCAAAACGGTTTTTATTTTATTTTCTGTGTGAATAATTATTCTCACAATTGTCTGCTCTTTCTCTATCAGCCACCAGATGTTTTCTGTATAAATATTAATCTAATTCCCCCTTGAAAAGTTACTATAGAAGTGCATTCTGGATCAAATTTACCTGTCTAGAACATCTTCCTCTAGTTTTCTTTGCCAAATAGCTTAGATCTGTTATTGGTTGCAGACAGTTTTGCTAATGGAAATTTGCTTTCCCTTATTTACTAGTTTCAAAGCAGGTCATCATTTTTAATTCTTGCCTTCAGTTCCCCCATATTCTTCTCTGCTGAAGAGCAACAGTCCTGGTTTCTGTGGGATCTCCCCACTACTAAACACATTTATCCCTGGTATTGTTCTAATAGATCTGCACTAAGTTCTCTCCACATCTTGGCATTCTTCCTAAATTGTGCTAGTCAAAAGTTGACATTAGTAGAGGCCTAGTCTTTAATATTCTCATATAGTGTGCTTTCTTTAGCTTCACAGTCTGGGGTCACCTATATTCGAGTGGTTACAATGCCTGTCAATCAAGCAGATCCAGCGGAATGTAATGTGTCTTCAGCAAGCCAGAAAGCTACAGGTATACAAATTTTTAGGCAATGGTATGAAAGATTTCCCATGTTATTTCCCTGTAACTTGCTAGCATAAGAATTCTTGACCAAATATTTATTCCATGTTACCATGTACTAAATTTTGCTCTGAAAGCAGGAAACCAGTAGCTGAACCTAATTTTGTTGCCAACAGTCTACCTCTAGTTGGGAAATTTTCCAAATTCAGATTTTGGCATAGGCAAACCATTGTTTTATAGGAGACAGTCTTCCTGTCCATTTGAATTAACTGCGTATGATTAAACTAGGATTAAAATGAGATTGATGGTTTCAGATGCCTAAAACAGTCATCACTGAGTTGCTGGTTTTCCTGCGGGAATAAGTTTGGGCAGATTTGCCCACTGCCCTGATGCCTAAATGATGCCAGGAGGGTTAGAACACCTTGATCTGACAAAGTTCATAATAGTCACTTCTCCCCTGTCTGCTGTGACTTAGCTTCAAAGAGTTAAATCCTTTAACCTAGCAAAACACTGACTTGTTTAAACATCTCCTAATTTCCATGACGAGCCCCAGCATGGTCTTCGCCTGCTTTCAGTTGGTTTGATTCAGACAGCTGCCGACTGCCACCCACCCCTGGGACAGGCTTTTAACAAGCACTTATCTGTTTTAGTTGGCTTGTTTAGGAGCACAGGCATGTTTGGAAACTCACGCACCCTCCACTCTCCCGATTGTTGCTAAAGTCAGAGACAAAGTTGGGATGTCGCATGAATCTGCATGACCCTGCTGCTGGGTTTGTTTTTCAACTGTATGTCTCCTTTGCATTCCAAATTAGACTCTGAAAGTCTGCTGTGTGTCAAGTTTGAATATCACCTCTTTTTACTTGCATGTTACTTTTCCTGGTCTGTTCTATTTCAATGCATGTCTTTATTTTTAATCATTAGAACAAATTTCTAAAATTTGAGACAGCAGTTCAAAATCTGAAGACTATTTGTATACTCTTCCAGGGATTCACTTGATCCCCGCTGTCTATACCTGACAGATGCTTCTTTCTTTTTCCTTGACCAAGACCTCAAATTCTCAAGTTATTCAGCATTCTCTACACCTACCAGCCTTGCCCTTCATACTAACAAGAACATAATGTCTCTGGACTCTTGTTATTTCATTTTTGAAGACTTCCCATTTTCCAACCAAGCTGGTTGGCATGGATGAGTTGGACCAAAGAGTCTGTTTCTATGCTGTATATACCTATGACTCTGTTATTGGAATCTATTCATCGGATTATAGTCTCGGAACTCATTTATAGCCATGTATAAATTCTTATGCTTTTTTTTTGTACATAGCTGATGGTGCTCAGCTTGAAATTAATTGTCAGTTTTGTAAATACAACAGTAAGACAATGTACTGTAAAGTCCATATTATCTGGATTGCAAGCACCCAGAATTCTTAAGTGACCAGCATCAAAGATTCAAGACGAGAATTCTGAATACTTGGGATTCAGAAAAAGGGGACTTTACTAGTATTAGCAATTAGAAGGGAATTATAGTTCAGATGCTTTATTAAAGCTAGTTCAAGATTTAACTTATCGATAAAGACAAAATCACCTGTAATGGCCAGGATGCAGGTATTTATGAATGGTTGCGGTGCTTGTTGTTAAGACACATTCACCTTGTGGTAGCAATGAGCTGAGTTTTCCCAGCCACCACTAGTATTTCTCAGGCAACTAGCACATTCAGGTAACTTGGCACTCCATTCCCTGTGCATACCGGTTACTAAGAGATTACAGTAACATCTGTTTAAAATTAGAGTGAATACTGAACCTTTAGCAAGCTGAGAATTATTTTTGAAAATTATCACATTGTTACTAAAAGATAATAGACCAGCAGTTTGTATCATGGAATTTAGTATGTGGCCTCAGATTAAGATGAAAAAATAAATTTAAACCAACTGATGGTTATGCAAAAATCTTGGAGTTTGTTGTCAGAAACTGTTATATCAAAAGATAATGTAACAACAAAACTTCTTAATGCAAAAGGAGGAAACTAAAAATTGTTCTTCCTTTTTAGCAAGGGGTTCCTCGGCAAAGAGCTTATTGAGTTCTCCTCCTCCATCAGGTCTAAAACCCAGCACCTTAAAGCAACTGGGGCATTCTATTTTGCATCCAAATTATGAAGAGACAGAAGAGCAGGTAAGTTTGCATATTTATCAAAATGAGTGATTTTAATCTTTTGTGATGTCAAAAAGTAACTTGGATAGGCATTCCAGTTAAAGAATGTTAAATCATTTTACTTAAAAATTCGTACATTATTCCTGATTTTAGTTTCATCTCAGCTAAACTGACAGTTCAGGTTGAAGGGAAGAAGAAAGAACGTAGTTCTCAACGATCCAAATGTGATTCCTGCACTTTTACTTATCAGGAAACATGTTTGACAGGGCAGCCTCCCTCAGGAAAGAACGGGCTCCTTGGTTTCAAAGGTTAGCCCAGAATAATGTCTTCAATGTTATACTGCAGTTGTAAATGTCAACCCAAAATTAGCTATAGTCCATGAGGGGCTGTATGTATCTCTTGTTCATTGCATTTCCACGTGTTGCTATCAGTCCTCCCTCTGTTTGCTTTCTGATATTCACCCATCTATTCCTTGTCTGACCTAGCCTGGTGTTTCCGGATGGTTTTTATTGTTGCCAATACCAAACTGTCTACTGGTCATAAGTTCTCAGTTTCCACTTATTCACCTCGGGTTTAATGATACAAATCCATATAAATCACAAAATCTGACAGGAGAATAGCCGAAAAGGGTCTCTGACGAAGTTCCTTTTTTGGATTCTTTTAAGAGCCAGGAGAAGTAAAGGTATTTTACCAGGTTCCACCAGGATTTCCTAGGCCCCTCTAGCCCAGGCACTCCTCATAATCGCCGTATGCCTCTGGCAAGATCATTTGAAGGATGAATTTTCCACTTCCACCCCAACCAGTGACATTTTCCATTGAATTCAGGCAGATCAAGGTCCATTATTTGAGTAAAATATGTTAATATCATTTAGATCTTGCACAAACTTTGAGTGGTTTTCCTCTTTCATCCTGCACAATCCAAATTAAAATCAAACTTTGTTACACGATACAAATGATTAAAATGTAATTACAACTCAAAATGAACTCTTCTAAAAGTAGCATTCAAGCTAGCTATCTTTTTTAAACTAAACCATGTAATAATTTTTTTAGCTTAACTATGATTTACTAGGCCTTTTCTTATTCCTACCTACCAGTTCATTGCTAACTTCGAAAAGAGTTTCAACCTGTTGCTTCTCCATGCTTTGTTTTTAATAGCAAATTGCTGCTTTATACTCTGCATGCTGTCATCCTCAAGTGTGTTTTTTTTTAAAAATCATTTGTTACTTTAAAGGATATCTGCCCAGGTGATAGATTTGCTTTCCAATTGGATAGAACCGCAGCCCCTCATAGTATATTTTTATTTTCTTGTGTTTATACCTTCGTGCGAACGATAATCTAATCAAAGGCTATAATAATATAAAGTTAAATTAATAATTGCATCAAGAAATATGAAGCAAGAGAATGGAGTCAAGAGAAATGTATATCAGTCTTGATCTTGATGAAGCTTGTACTGTCATTTTAAGGGGCTGTTGTTCTTTGTACGTTCAACATTAACCAGTTTTTCTAATTATCAGGCAGGCGGTGCAGTACTGTCGTGCTCTGTGCCCCTCCAAAAAATTAGAATGTTTCATGATCATAGCATCATTATTGACAGGCTGCCTTGAGAAATTATTTAACAATGAGATCAACTGACTTAAAATAAAAGTTATAGTAATATTTTAATTTGAGGGGCTCAACTTCTGCAAAAGCTGAAAGTCATCTGTTTGTAACTTTGTTATAAAGAATGTTTTTTTTTGTTTATAGACAGGATTAAAAGTTGCCACAGAGAATGGGTCACCTCAAACGAGTGCAGTTTCAGTCAAAACCGTGTGCCTGACTCTTCCAAAAACAAACAAAGCCAGCGCTTTTGTAAGTACAGTATAGTAAATGAAGCTGTTAGCATTTTGTTTGCAACATTCTGTAGTTTTTAACTATCATTACAGTTTCCACAATAAGAGCATCAGTCACCCTGCAAAGTGTGGTTCTTTTGCCATTTGTTACTTTAATACATTCTAGCCCAGATGACAGATTTGACTTGCTGTTGGGTGGAAATGCTGCTCCAGATGAGAAGCTGCAAATCATAGAGGGGTCAATCCCTGCACTGAGAAGGCTTTGAATTAATCCTAGCGTAGGATATCAGCTCTTAGAAGGTGCTTAGGGACAACACTATTGTGTCTAGTTTCTCTTCTTCCCAAAGTTCAGCTCCCTCAAGCTACAGGGTTTCCTAGAAAATTTGGCTTGCTTTGTTTAGATTTACAAAATGACCTGGTTTTAACATAAAACTATTAATCTTATTAAAATATTAAAATTCCACCAATCTGCTTGAAGTGGATTGGTTTGCCTTTGCTGTGTCCCACCAACATTAAACCTGGAAGTGGAAGTTTTGGGGTTGGAGTTGAGCTTTATCAAATTTTAGCATCTTGTGTGCCCTAAGCCTCCATTTTTGGGAGCTTAAAATAGTCTGTATGTTTCTGCCAAGTGGAATTACAGTAAGTCTTTCCTTTATAGGACAGGAGCACGAGTAGAAGGAAGAGGTGAGAAAATGAAAAAGAGTTTTGTTCCTCTCTGTGGGAAAATACCTATCTACTTAGAAATTGCTTTTGATGGCACTGCAGGCATCAGTAGAATATGGAAGAATGAGGAAGAAACCATGTATGGTCCTGTATCCTGTGTATATGGTCATTTACCAAAGGTCCCAATGTTGCTGTGTTTCCAATCATGTAAAGTGTTCATTGTTTTATGAGTCATGAGTGTATTACATGATTCTTTATGAAGTCTTGTGTATTTACATTTCTAGCACTGTTGTGTGTGTCAGTAATCAGCTAAGTGTATTTATTGTGTTCTTAAGGACCTTGGTTTGGCAACTTGCAGAGGTAAAGGTCGTTGCAAGAATCCCAAATGTACATATGTCTACATGAACCGGTACAAACCAGGAGTCTGTCCAAAGTGTGGTTATGACTTCACAAGGGATAAACAGGATGTAAAGCCATCAAAACCTGTTGTGAGTATTATATCTAAGACAAATAGTGTACAGTAACAAGGTTCATAAAGGAACAAAGTAGACCATTAAGCACCTGAGCTTGTTTCATAATTTAGTACACTTCCTCCAAGGCCTGTACCTTCCTTCAAAGGTTTGCTGTCTAGAACCATACTGTAAACCTCTATGACTAACTGTACTCAGTACTCCAGATGCGGTTCAACCAGAGCTTTGTATGACAGAAGGATGACTTCTGCACTATTTACAGTGTGACCTGTTTTTGTGTCATTGTAAATAACAGGGTTTCCTATCCCATCAAATTCATTGGTACATACGGTGATTAACTGAGACGTCTATGCAAATGTTTGTGAGGTACAACTATTCACAAATGTCAATTATCTCCCTTCAATTCCACTGGTTTCTAGCAGTGCAAATAAATCGTATCATTGACATTCCTCAGTTTACCAATTCAAGCAACTCTGATTTTTATTTTAAAATCAGGTTTGCCAGGCATGGGTCTAACTTTCACCAACTCTTGCTATCCCTGTCTGATCAACTGAAAATTTTCAAATATTCAGTCATCCATCTTTAATCATCGACCCTAGAAATTTCCTGACAACAGATTAGACTAATTGGTCTATAATCCCCTTATTTTACCTCTGTCAGCTCTCTTAAATAGTTAAATATATGCAGATTTCCAGTCTGAACGAATGATTACTGAATTGGGAAAAATTCAAAAACTTATGCATGGGGCATCTGCAATATTGAATGGAAACTGCCTGATCATAGGGATTTGTCATTCTTTTTTGTGTTTATTCTGTTAATTTGCTTGAGTTCCTGATTCCATATTAGTTTTCTCTAGATCTCTGACATTCTGACCTCATCCAATCCTGTAAATACTGATACACACAATTAAGTCAGCACGTCTTCTGTTTCCTTATTTCGAAAGGTAATGATACTGTCATCAGTTTTCAAGGACCCACATTGCTCCTGACAGCCTCTTTTTTTTTACATATATTTGAATGTAATTATATTATTTTCGATATTTTGATAAACTTAATCTGTTTGTCATGCATTTTGCAGTGCTTACTATCTGTTTTATCACCCTTTGCATTTCTATACATCTTCCCGATTTTCTAGGGCCACAATTTTTGTTTTACATTTTTAAGTTTTTCCTTTAAGTTTCGTGTTGCTGCTTATGCGTTGATGTTTATATGCTGTCACTTGGCAAGTAGAGATCTTGTCCTTTAAGGGTATAACCAGATTCTATATCTCTAATTCTTTTTCAAGCATCACAAATCTTCAATCCTTTTTAAACTCATTAACAGATCTACCCAGTTTGCTGCTGACGGTCCTGTTGGTTTAACATCGGCTGTACCTAAATCTTATCGCTCTTCCAAATAACAAATTTAACTCATTCATATTATGATGACTATTTGACAAATGTTCTCATGCCATTGAACTGTAAACTGCATTAATTAACAATTCCAGTAAAGCAGACCCCTTGTTTGTTCTAAAGCATACCATATATATTGATGTAATAGTTTAGTTTCTAAGACTAAATTTTTCAGGAATAAATAAAGAATCTATCTTGACACAAGTTGGTGATTTGTCCTGATGAGTGCAATATTAAAAACTTCTACAATGTGTCCCTTTTGCATTAGTACTCAGGTTCTGTACTACTAAGCTACCAGATATTCAAGGTATTGCAGATAGCTTCTGGTTCCTCTTGTTTATATTTTTAAAAATATGGAGTTTTAAATTTTAATTTCAGATAAACAACGCACTTTCTTTGGGTCTGTTGAATCCGGAGGAGGGGCTAACCCAGGCCTCAAAGGATTTACAACGCCAGACTACATTACTGCTGCTCAGGAGAACAGTTCAGATCCCTGAGAACGAGGCTGAACTTCATGAAGTTTTTAGTCTAATTCAAGAAATGAACAGCTCAAGGTTGATCTTGTCAACAGTAAATGAGACCATAACACTTGAACAAAATTCGTGGCCGAATTACTTTGAATCTTCAGCCACTATCTGTGGCTTATGTGACAGCCAGTTATTCAAGGGTGGACAGAAGTAAGGATCTTTTTCTACTCCACTGTTGTTACCTACTTGAGTACTGTATTGTTATACAACGCATGCCTTGGAATTGTGAAACAACTGTGTATATATTTTACTATTCCCTTGCCATTCTGTGGGGAATTAGATGTTTCCCCACAAGATTCAAAGCTTACTCCTGTGAAATTGTGTAAAATGATTTAAAGTTTAAACAATTAGGAAGCTGGATTCCAGATTATTTATTTATCTGCTGCTGTCTGGGCTCATGGGCTGTGGGCACATCTGGCTAGGCCAGAACTTCTTGCTCACCCCTGATTGCCTTAGGTGGTTGTGGGTGATGATGAGCTATCTTCTTGAACTGCTGTCATCCTTAGGGGCAGGGATACCCACAATGCTGGTAGGAAGTTCCCGAATTCTGACCGGTTCCAAGTCGGATGACGTATGGCTTGAAGGGAACCTTGCAAATGGTGATTGCCCCTTGAACTTTGAGATAGTAGAGATCATGGGTTTGGAAGTTGTTGCCAGACGAGCCCTGGTGTGGGGCTCCTGCATCATGCATCTTACGGATGTTGCACACTGATGCCACACTGCATCAGTGATGAAGGAGTGAATATTGAAGGTGATGGATGTGGTGCTAATCACAAGGGCTGCTTTGTCCTTGAGCTTCTTGAGAGCTATTGGAACCACACTCATTCAGAAAAGCAGAGTGTGTCCCTTGACTGTTCTGACTTATGTCATGTAGATGGTCGACAGATATTGAGGAGACAGGAGATGAGTTACTCACCAGGGAATTCCTGGCCTCAGCTTACATTTGTAGCCACAGTATTTATAAAGCTTGTCCAGTTCAGTTTCTGGTCAATGGTAACTCCCAATATGTTAATAGTGGGAGATACAGTCATTGAAATGCCATTGAACTTCAAGGGGTAATGGTTAGATTCTCTCTTATTGGAGGTGGCCATTACCTGGAACTCGTGTGCGTTACTTACCCACATAGCACCCCAGACCTGAATGCTCACCAGATCTTGCTGCATAAGCTCATAGATTGCTTCCATTTGTGAGGAGTTGCAAATTGTGCAGTCATCAGTAAACATACTCACTTCTGATCTTAAGATGAAGGGAAGTTCATTGAATATGTTGCGATGCATTAGTGTGAGATGTATTGAGTACGAACGTATTGTAAAATTATGCATATAATGTGAATTTCCAAAATGCATCAGACTTGTTTGATGGCATGCTTCAGTTACCATTCTTAGAGACCTTTTTTGTTATTATTGCTTGTGCAGCATCCTCTTTTATTGCCTGTGATATGGGCTTCATTTCCATTATGCGTTGCCCATTCTTAATTGTTCTTGAATTGGGTAGTTTGCTAGATCATTTATAAGTGCAGTTAAGTTTGCACTGGATTTGTAGATCAAGCCAGGTAAGAATGGTAGATTTCTATCCCTATAGACATCAGTGAAACAGATGGATTTTTAAGGTTTTGGAGTAGATTTGTAGCTCGGGTTGTGGGTATTGAGGTTGGTTGGCTCGCCAAGCTGGTTCCTTGTTTCGCTGACGTTTTGTTACCATGCTGGGTAACATCCTCAGTGCAGCCTCCGATGAAGCATTGGTGTGTTTTCCCGCCTGGTTTTTAAACTCTGGGGTCCGTTGAGATGGATTGCCTCACTTCCGGTTTTCCTTCGTAGTGGAGTGTATATGGGGTCGAGTTCAATATGTTTATTAATAGCATGCTTCATGGAGTGCCAGGCCTCTAGGAATTCTCGTGCCTGTCTCTGCCTAGCTTGTCCCAGGATCTTGGTGTTGTCCCAGTCGAAATGGTGGTTCTCCTTTCCATGTGGATTGAGATGAGTGAGTATTGGTCATGCCTTTTCGTAGCCAGTTGGTGTTCATGTACTCTTGTTAGTTTCCTTCCTGTTTGTCCGATATAGTGTTTCTCACAGTCTCTGCAGTGGATTTTTGCAGTAATCAGTGATAAGATGTCACAGTCATCAACACTGATGTGCCAGATGGATTCATCTCACATCTGGGTTTGAACCCATGGCCCTTAAGCATTCACCTGTGCCTCCAGTGACACATGACCACTGTGCCACTCTGTTCCTCAAAATTGAACAATAAAAGTGGTATATATTTATAATGCTAAATGAAAATGAAAACTAAAACTGGTTTACATAACGTTCCTTCTAAGCTTCACATGCATGCAGCCACTGTGATGTTCTACACGCAACAATTGGCATGCGAATGTGATCACATCAGTCACTTCAAGTTCTGGAAGTCACTACAGCACATGGTCCTTGGAGGTCCGTGCAGAAGAAGAATAATTAGAGCGAATGAGATAACAAGGTGTAGAGCTGGATGAACACAGCAGGCCAAGCAGCATCATAGGAGCAGGAACGCTGACGTTTCGGGCCTAGACCCTTCATCAGATTCTGATACCTTGTTATCTCAGATTTTCCAGCATCTGCAGTTCCTACTATCTCTAATTAGAGCGAATGCTGGTTTTAAAATGTATATAACATTATTGAGCTGCAGAGAGACTGGTTCAGCTTATTATATTTCAGTGCTGAAAATAGATCGCTGACAAAGTGGAGGTTAAAGCATTTTTGCTGCTGAGATACAGTTCCATATCAATTTTAACAGCAAGTGATTAATACGTCCACTTGACACAACTGCAACCTGTTGCCCGTATACAAGCCTAAAAAAAAGTTCATCACTCAACTACCTTGAAGACAACTTTTGCATATGGGTAGCAGACAGCCTTTTACTCTTTTAAAACAAAACTTTAATTAGGTTTGACAGCCCCTGGTGGGGCACTGTAACAGAGAAACAGGTAAGTTCTTAATGGAAACTTATAAAAAGTGAACATTTTCCAGGATGATGATGCACTCCAGCCCCTGTGGTGCTAACTGGTCTTTAAAGGCCTCTATCGTGCCAGTGGATACTGCATGTTCCCTGTCAATGGACAGCTGAGTGTAGATGTAACCATGAAACAGGGATAGACAGTAAGGCTCTCTCCGCAGTTCACTGACTGACCTATTAATGGAGACTTTGGCCAGGCCTAAGAGCAGGTCCACAAGAAGGTCCTCTGACCACCCCTCCAAAGCGTAGGGTGCCTGCAGATTTGGGGTGTGGTGCTGAAGTGCAACCCAACATTTAAAAGTAACTGCTTCAAAAAAAGAACTAAAGATGGCCTGCAAGTGAAATCATTCAGCATAAGTATGGATTACCATTTTCCTATAGCCTACATAAGCTACAGCGGCTTGGCAGCCAGTAAACTTAATTAACCTGCTGTGGCAGGGGCCTAGAGGCCTAGTGCATGCAGCACTCTCCACCCAAGATCTCCGCTGGAAGGAGAAGAATCCTTTGGAGAGGGTCTTCCACTGGGGATCTCTGCCACCAGATGGTACAAATTACACCAGGCTGTGTCCAAGCGGCGGACAAAGGTGAGGAATTGGAGAATGTGCAGCAGCCTTTACAGGAATTGCCTCTACTATTATGAAGGGTGAGGAGGCAATTTCCCTCAGATGGCTCAGGTTGTGGGGAGCCATGTCCCAGGGAGGGTTCGGTGCAGGGGCCAATGTCAACTTCCAGATGAGCAGGAGTTAGTTCACCTGGAAGTCCACCATCTGAGCCAACTTTTTTTTTTCCTCCATGCAGTCTCATAGGTGAGCACCTCTGTCAGGAGGCTCAGGATGGCTCGGGCTATATACTCGATGTTCCATTAGTTCTTTTTCGTGAATAATCACTGTGTTGCTGGAGGGAAGTTTCGCACTCTGGTTCTATTTACTTGCCTTCTAATTTGTAACCAGCCTTTGTATCTGCTCAGTTGCTTCTGCAGGAAGACTTCGTTAAATGGCAAACTGATTGTGTAATGAATCTGGGACATAAACCCATGTCCTACCAGTCCACAGCTCATTGCTGAACGTTGCACCGTTAGGTTGCTCAGAACATGTAACGAGTCGGACAAAAAGAACCTGGGCAGCTTAAGACAAACAAAATTGGCTCCTGATCATTGAGGAAGATGAAAATTAAAATATAGCTGATGATGTTAGAACAGTACTTGGAGCACCCTTGGAGTGGTTCAGGTTTTGGCTGGTGAGCATGCAGTATGTGTCTATGCAAAAGTATGTTGCAATTAAATATTAACCAGTTACTGAACTGTACTGAACCAAGAAAGTTTGACCTGCTGTGATTTCAGGGAAACTGAGTAGAACAGCAACTATAAACAAAGAGCATGTCCATTTGTTTGAGGAGAATTACAATGATTAAATACTTGAATAAGCCTTTCATATAAAAATGAAAAGATTTGATTGTTTCTGAGTTGAAATGAAAGAATTATAATGTAGGAAATGTGTGTTTATCTACTTCAGGAGGAGGAAAAGACAAAGGGGAATATTATTTAAAAAGAGTGATAACAGCATGTTATGCTACATGACGATTTGGGTGACCTTATACCTGAAGTGGACAATTAATCATGTTGGTAGTACTCTGAAAGTAACTAGGAAATCATGGAATGTTGGTCTTATTGCAACAGAATTGACATTTATAAAACATACCTAGAGTACTATGCACATTTGTGGTCTACTTGTTGAAGGATAAATGTTTGGACATTGTAAAACTTTAATTGCTAAAATCAATATAATTCAAATACTAATTGACAGCGAAAGAACGTTTCACCTAAGAAGTGAATTCTGTCTTAGATATTCTGTATAACAAGGATACGCTTCACATAGTTACAAGCGCACTAATCACTTTCCACACAAATGTGGTAGGCAGATGTTCAATCTCTGTCTTTCCAACTTGACCGCCAGCACAGGATCTCACTTCCTGCTAAACGGATTTGGTTCTCGAGTCACCTTTACTGAAAGTGATCTTCTAATTGATAGAGGTTGCAAGTTTGGAAGTTCTTTAAGTTTTTGCAATGCATCTTGAAAAAGGTACATGCTGCTGCTGCCGCATTGGTGATGTAGGGAGTGAATGTCAGATAGGGTGACAGATGAGCGAACTGTTTTGTCCTGGATGGTATTGAGTTTTAGTCTTTGAGCTTTGCACTACTGACTTGTGCCTTGTAGATGGTGGGCAGGCTTTGAGGGCTTGGGAGGTTAGTGATTGCAGAATTCCTGGTCCTGTACAGTATTTATGTGGCTGATCCAGTTCAGTTTCTGGTCGCTGATAACCCCAGGATTTTTATAGTTGGCACCTCAGCAGTGATAGTGCCATACGAAGGAGCAATGCTTAGATTCTCCCTTGTTGGAAATGGTCATTGTCCGGCACATGTGTGACACAAATTTTGCTTGTCACTTATCAGACCAAGCCTGAACGTTGTCCAGGTCTTGTTGTGTTTCAACGTGGACTGCTTCAGTATCTGAGTCATGAATAGCATTGAACGTTGTGAATTCATCAGTGAAAATCTCCAAATCTGAAATGCTCTCACACTAACCCAGTCCTTGCTTTATTCTCAGAATCTTCATCCATTTTTTCTCACCAGGATTTTCTTGAATTGCAGCTTCTATTCTTAACGCAGATATCTATTGTTGTGGATTTTTAGACCAGATGTAATTGGATAACCTATTAGCTGTCTGTTTACTTTCCATTCCAGCTCTGTAGAAACTTCGATTGACAACACTTCCCAGAAATTCGATGTATTGTCAGAATTATCTTGGTTTCAATGTGGTCTTCAAAGGACATCACAAGCAGAAAATACAGGATTTTCCCAAAGTACAGGGTAATTACAGAAGTTAGTTCAGACAAGGTTCATCACAATGATTCCTAAGTTGAGAAGGTTGTCTTATCAGGAAAGCTTCAGCAATTTGTGCCGATACTCCATGGAGTTTAGAGCAGTGAGAGGTAATCTATCTGAACGGTATGGAATTATTAGGGATTTCACAGGTGGTGAGAGGGCATTTCCCCTCGTGACAGAATCTAGAACTGTGGACGGATTTTGAATTAAGATTCATCTGTTTAAAATGGAAACAGACAGTATTTCTTCTCGCTGAGGGTTGGGAATTCTCTACCTCTGAAAACTCTGTGAAGGCTGAGTCATTAAATATTTCCAATCTGTTGACCAGAATCTCAAACTATAGAACGGCACGATGGCTCAGTGGTTAGCACTGCTGCTTACTGCGTCAGGGACCTGAGTTTGATTCCAGCATGTGGAATTTACACGTTCTCCCCTTGTGTGCGTGTTTCTGCCAGGTCCTCTGGTTTCCTCCCACAATCCAAAGATGTGCAGATTGGTTGGATTGGCTATGCTAAATTGCCCATTGTGTCCAAGGATGTGCAGGCCATATGCATTAGCTGTAACAGAGTTACGGGGATGGGGTGGGAGCTGTGACTGGGTGGGATGCTCTACGGAGGGTTAAAGCAAACTCCATGGACCAAATGACCTCTTTCTGCATTGCAGGGATTCTATAATTCTACAGAAGGGGGAACAGTCAGAAAAGTAGCATTGAGGCCAAATAAATTCACTAGTGATCTTAATGATGGAGCAGGCTCAAGGTGTTATGCTTTTTTTGTGGTCTGATATTTCTTTCAGTGAGAGGTCAGCCTGTCCTACAAGATTATTTATTTATTTTTTGTCTCACTACTATGCTTGCTGCCAGCGCACAGGGCTGAATGTTTGTTCCTTTCTCCAGCAATTTCCTTTCATTTTGCTTGCAGTTGTGCAGATTTGGTGCAACACTTGCTATTTTTCAATTCTAGATCATATACTTGATATTGTGATGTATTATAACCAAATAATGACCAACTGAGTGTGTCCATGCATATTAATCTTTGGATTATCAAAGTATTTATCAGTTTGGTGTTTTGCAACCTGTAAGGATTGTTATCGGTAAATTTGTAATAGGGAGCACTTGCAAATTTGTAACTTTTTGAATGAAAATGGGAAACCAAGGGCTTCTGTGTCAGGAAGACAGAGCTTATAACAGTCATATTAATCTATATCAAAGTGATATTAGTAGAAGCCTGTGGTGACCCCAACCCTGAGAGCCTTTTGATTAAGACATGGAGAAAACAAGAGGAAGACTTAATTTTTAATATTATGAGCTTGCACACATGCCAAGTTCTGGGAAAGAAAGTCTTGAAAGTGCTTTTATTCAGCGTTTTTATATAATAAAAAAAGATGCATCGTAAAAAATGTTAATATTCTTAGCAAGAGAGCATACCAATTCATGACTTTCATCCCTGTACACATTCCTCCCTAAGTGCCCCTCCTGCAGACTCATTGATGTTTAGTATTTCCCATGCAAGCCAGGATGACTTCATATTAGCTTGAATGGTGATGCAAGTGTGTGGACCAGTCATTGAAGTATTCTTATGTTGAAATCCTGTTTACTGTATGGCTTTCTGTGATCTGTGTAATTAAATTTTTTTTGAGTGTTAGGATAAGTTATTTACTATCAGTGATCTGATAATTCACTGCTTGGACAAAGTGAGGATGAGAAACAAATGGACTTAAGTTAGATAATGATGACGATTATATTTAATATGAGGTGTTTGCTTTATGAACCGTTCTCTAAAGTAGCATTTTGCTCTCAGAACTGTCTTACTATGTCCTAAAGATTGTATGGAGAGGTTAGCTCAGTTGGTTTGATGGCCAATTTGTGATATAGAGTGATGCCGGTAGTCTAAGTTCAGTTCCTGTACTGCCTGAGATCACCATGAAGGACTCTCCTTCTTCTCAAACTCTACCCTTCCCTGAAGTGTGGCTCCCTCAGGTTAAACCACCACCAGTCGTTTCTCTGTAATGTGAAAGCAGCCCTATTGACCGGTAGGATCATGGCAACTTTACCTTTTTAGGATTGGATAGGCACTGTTACAATCTGCTTGAATTATAGATGACATGTAAAAATAGCATCTAATTTATATTTGGTTTATAAACTGTCAAAATTAATGTGTGTTGTATTTATTTAAAATAGTTGTAATAAAAAGGAATGCAAGAAATGGATTGCATTTCGGTATTATTTCTTATTCTGAAATATCAAACATACACCAATAGATGGCAGTATGCTTTCTATTCAGTGTATATACTGGGTTTGAGGCTATTGCTGGTCATTTCTGTGCTTCAGTTTCAACTATGCAATAAGTCTGGATGTCTACTATATTGTATAACTATATGCACTTTCACTGAACCATGTCCAGTGAGAGCATTTTGGTTTTGCTGAGTATATTTGAATACGATCTTTGCTCATATTAACTTCTAGTTTATGCTGCATTTTTCATTTAACTGTACTCTAATGATTCAAGAAGAACCCAGGAAGTTAATTTGGAGTTCAAGAATGCAATTGTGTATGATGTATACCAAAGACTTAAGTAATGCTCCCCTCCACTTCCTATAAAATGTACATCAACTTCTCTCTTTCTATCTTTTGCATTTTACTCAAAAAAAGATTTTCTTCAGGTATCCTTGATTTCCAATCACTGAATCAGCAAGTGGCTGACCTCCGCATGAGAGAGAATGTACCCACACTGGTTTTGAAAATTTTCCCATGTTGATGATAGTGTGAAGAAAAAAGAATAAAATTCTGCCCACTTTCCATTAGTTAGTGCTTCAGAGATGTGGAGAGGAGGAGGCCCAAATAGCTTCTGATGTAGAGTACTGAGCAATCAAGATCTGAGTTGGAGAGCTGTCTACAAGCTGCTATTGTCGTTGATATGTGCCTCGAACTGAAAGCTTGTGCTGACTCTGCCTGTATTTGCACCTGTGGTGCCACTAATGACCACTCTTGCTACTCTCCCTCCACTTGTGACTTTCCTCGGCTGCTGCTTTCCTGCGTCCCACTCAGCTCTATACCCAACTCCCTAAGTAAAAGCAAAGCACTGCAGATGTTGGAAATCTGAAACAAACACAGAATGCTGGAGAAACGCAGGAGGTCTGGCAGCATCTGACAGAGAGAAACAGAGTTAGCGTTTTGAATCCAGTATGACTTTGTCAGAACTGGCCCCCAACTCTCCTGCTCACCACTTTACTCGTTACCCTTACCCCCATTCAGCAGCCTCATGTGCCTTTCTACCTTGCTTCCTAAGTCCCAGAGACAATGAACAGCAAAGCAGCACAGTGAGAGTGGGACATAGGGGGGAGTGAGCAAATCTTGAGTCCAGGATTTGAATTAATTCAAAACATTTGAAAAACATTCATTTTATTGCTCCAATTTCTTATGCAACCATTTTACTGTGGTGTCACAGTACCTCGGCTGAATGGGTGGTGAGTGCACTCCAGTGCAGTGGTAACCTATTTTGGGGTAGCAAATTTTTAACTTAAGCTATTTCTATGATACCTGAAGCTAAATCACGCTGCTTTTTTTTTAATTGGAGTGGATTGCAATGTAAATTCCGCTTTGCTAGCGTACCCAAGCAGCTTGTATCTAGCTTTCTCACTAACTTCAAGCCATGTTGTTATGAATGCAACAAGGAAATGGGCAGATCTTCCTAACAGAGGAAGGAAAAGTCCATGGGATAATTGTCTAGTTTTAACAATCAATTGAGAAATGTGCAGAAATGAATGGACTTCTAATAGGGTAACAGCCCATAATCAAACTAAGATTAAGTGCAGAGTCGTAAACGTCTCCTGAGCTCCAAAAGCATACAGAAAGCAGTTCTTTTCTGTCATTCTGTTCAAATTGCATGTCCCAGAAGCAAATATAACACCTGTGCCTTTCTCGTCAATTTCTTTACGTAAAGTTGATATCAGGTCTATTGGTACAATAATACATAATACATGCTTTGAGGTGTTGGGAATACTAGAAAAAGAAAAAAATTCTCAGCATTCCATGTCCAACCAATATACTTAATCCTGATAGTTTAATAATTAGTCTAGTTCCTGCAAGTTCGATTTTTGAGCATTGCAAGAGCTAGTACAGTTGAGTATCAAATTGCTGATGAGGTATATTTCACTTTTGTTCCAGTTCAGTAGCTGGTCCTGAGGAATGCTGGCTGTTGACAGAAAGCCAGTTCCAAGTGGTTATAGTTCAGGCGAAAATCTGCTTGAATCCCCACTGTCTTGCACTTCATAACTTCACGGACATCAGCTCAGGTAAGAGATGTACTTTTTTCTTGCACCAGTCTCCTGATCCCTTGCAATTGACCAAGGTTCCAAACAATCTCCTATGAGCCACCAACCTGTGGAGTTTCTCCAGCTCAATACGGTTTATCGTTATAATCTCAGCTGATGGCATTAATGGACAAGCCCAATGCCAGAATTAAATCTAGCTTGATAGATTTTCTTTTTTGTTTGTTTAATTAGCTAACTTGATTAGTCACTAAAACATATTCATATGAGGCTGCAGAATTTTCTTTAACAACAGAAGTTTTTTTGCACAAACAATTTTTAAAGTCAGAGGTCACACGACACTAGATTATAGTCCAACAGGTTTACATTAAATCCAGCTTTTGGAGCGCTGCCCCCTCACCTGATGAAGTGACTTCAACCGACGAAGGAGTAGCGTTCCGAAAGCTTGAGGTTTCAAATAAACCTTTTGGACTTTAACCTGGTGTCGTGTCCACCTCAGTCCAACACCAGCACCTCCACATCACAATTTTTAAAGCAAGCTCTCAAAATAAAGTGATGGTTAGCAAGATCTCAAAACGCATGGGAAGAAGATTGAAACTTTGTTTTGCTGACACTAATCTATAACAGCCACCTGAATCTTAGCTACTTAAATCTGAGCTTTTCCTGCTGAGCTTTTCCAGCAACTTTTTTTGTTCTTGATTTACAGCATCTGCAGTTCTTTTGGTTTCTACTTAAATCATACTTCACTGACTTTCCTCAGTTTCATTGAGCTGTTTACATGTCTGCTGGCATGAACTTCTTCACAAATCTGAGACTCTAATCTTATTCTGTTCTATTAACCTGTATATTTCTAACCAAATTCCCCGGTTTGGATGTTTAACTAACTAAACCATTCTGCGAAGTGACTGGTTCCCTGAACTCCAACCAGAGCAACTAACCTTGCTTCTGAATTCAACTCTTGTGTTCTCTGAATTTAGTTTAAAAGCTTGCTCAACCCTAGATTGCTGTGATGTGAAAATACAGCTGGTGGCCTGAAGCGTAACATCACAGGGATCTCCACTCACATGCTTCCTAACACATTCTGGATTTAGTCACTGAACCGGAAGGACACTCTGACATTATTTCTTCCAAAGAAAACACTTGAAATAAATAACCAACAACAATCTACCTCTAATTTGAAATCGAAAAATGATATGTATATATAGAAATTATATACCATTCGTCACAGTGGTTAATGTTGTGGAATCGAACTGTGAGTGACTTGCTGCTGAGCATCTCCTGTCCATATGCAAGTATAACTCTTAATTTACTTTGTCTTCAGGCTTGAACACCTGGGTTCAGATTGCAATAGGTGGAAATTGTATGTTGCGCTATATCTCAGTACTATGATCCCACCTCTTGCTCAGCAGTGTCTGTCCATCCTATTTTCACCATGTGGTAGCAGTGGTAGACTGGATTCACTGAAGAAAAGCATTGCTAAATCTGTGTCATTATCATTCAGTCTATATTTCATTTCTTTTGTTGCTGTCTTTAGTTGCTATTTCTAGATTAGTCAGTTGCACAATTGCAAAAATTTTCAAAATCTAGTAATTTTTAGGAATAAATACCTGTGCTGTTTCTCAATAAATTTTAGAAAATACAGTTGTTCTATTAATTGATGATTTCTGTTCCAGGCTTATTTAATATCGGAAACAAGCTTTTGGTCAGTTTGGATTTACTGTTCAAAATAAGAAACCATATCAAGCTTGGAGAAGATCCAAGGGATGTGACCACTCCCATATTGAACTCTGTGCAAAAATTCACAGGTGGGTTACATTTTTCTTGTTTTATCTAGTGACTTGTTCAGAGATGTTATCTCACACCTCTGGAGTAGGTGGGACTTGAACGTGGGCCTCTTGGCTCAGAGGCAAACACCCTACCACTGCACCAGAATATCCATCACAGGCAAGTTTAATAATTTTTGAGTGAGTTGGTTTTGGGTGGCCTTAATTCTATTAATATGTAGCCAGGAAATTCTGGATAATCTGTCTTGAAGTTACACCATTGCACTCCTATGGTACACTGTCTTTGCTATGAGATGTTTTGTGAGCACTAGCAGTAATTAGTTTAGTAGTAGCTGTCTTAATTAGTTACTTTCTCTTGGAGCTTCACTTAACTGTTCTGAACACTTGGACTATGCAATAATTTTTGTTTGCAGTTCCTGAACGAAATTTGTTTTGAAATATTCTTGAACTAAAAGCCTGATGGTGTTTATAATGCTTGTGTGTCCTGTGTAACTGGATGGGGATGTGCCATAACATGGGTATTGAATAAAATAATGTTGACTAGCCATGAAAACAATTTTTTTTTGCAAAAGTCCCTTAAACTTTTGTGATTGATGGTGCTCTTTACAAAAGGATTAATAATCACCAATTATTGCCATCTCAGTCATAATCATATGAAAGTGCTCGTATATTTTAATAATTTTTTTCATAAAACAAATACTTTTTACAAGCTATTACGTGCAATGGGTGTACCTGTTTCACACCAGAGTCTGTGCATTGACAGGAGAATGGAAAGATGGAGAGAGCACTATGCTGCAGAGTAAGGACAGTGGAATGAAATGAGAACAAGAGGACATGGAGGGACTGGAAAATGCTTCTTTGCCTTCACTCTTGATCCATGGTATCCTGGTCAGGCAATGACCATCTTCAACAATAGACGATCTAATGATTGCCCCTTGACATTCTCTGTCAATATCCAGGGGATTACTATTCATATTGAACCGGACTAGCCATGTAACTGTTACAAGAGCAGGAGAGAAAATGGGTCTATGGCTTTGAGATAGAGGATTAGCCATAATTATACTGAATTGTGGACCAAGCTTGAAGGTTTAAATGGCCTGCTCCTATTCCTCCTAGTTTCAATGTTTTCTATGCTTTAAGAGACGAGGAGTCTTGCAGCAAGGAAGTCAACTCCAGACTCTCCAAAGCCTAACCATCATCTATAAGGCGAGTGCACAGCGTTCCAACACACTCCTGACTTGTGCTTTGTAGATGGTGGACAGGCTTTGTGGTGTCAGGAGGGGAGTTACATACTGCAATATTCTTAGCCCCTGACCTGTTCTTGTAGCCCCTGCATTTATTTGGTAAATACAATTGAGTTTCTGGTCAATGGTAACCCCCCAGGATATTGATATTGGGAGATTTGGTGATGGTAACACCATTGAATGTCAAGGGGTGGTTAGATTGTCTCTTATTGGAGATGGTCATTGCTTGGCATTTGTGTGGTATGAATGTTGCTTCCCACTTACCATCCCAAGCCTGGATATTGTCCAGACGTTGTTGAATTTGAACATGAACTGCTTCAGCATCTGAAAAGTCACAAATGGTGCTGAACATTGTACAATCATTGATGAGCATCCCCACCTCTGGCCTAATGATGGTGGGAAGGTCTTTGAAGCAGCTGACAATGGTTGGGCCTAGAACACCAACCTGAGGAACTCCTGCAGAGAAGTCCCGAAGCTAAGATGACCGACCTCCAGCAATCACAACCTTCTTCCTTTGTGCCAGGTATGACTGCAACTGGCAGAGAGTTTGCCCTCGATGGCTATTGATTCCAGTTTTGCTAGTTTTTAATGCCATACTCAATCAAATGCAGCCTAGATGTCAAGGCCTGTCACTCCCGCCTCACCTCTGGAATTCAGCACTTTTGTCACTGTTTGAGTAAAGGTTGTTATGAGGTCAGGAGCTGAGTAGTCCTGGTAAGCAAACTGCTTGTCAGTGAGCAGGCTGTTGCTATCCAGATGCTACTCGATAGCATTGTTGATGACATCTTCCATCACGTTTCTGATGATCGAGAGTAGACTGATGTGCCATTTGTTGGCTGGATTGGATTTGTCCTTTTTTTTGTGTATAGGATATACTGGGCAATTTTCCACATCGTTGGGTAGATACCATTGTTGTAACTGTACCAGAAGAGGTTGGTAGGGAATCACCAAATTCTGGAACATAAGTCTTCACTAATGTTGTGGCATGTTGTTGGGGCCCATAGCCTTTGCACTATCCAGTGCCTTCCTCCATTTCTTGATATCACGTGAAGTGAATTGCAGCTGAAGACAGGGTCCTATGATGTTGGGGACCATGGGAGTCATTTCGTCCACTTGGCACTTCTGGTTGAACATTACAGCAAATGTTTCAGTCCGATCTTTTGGACTGATATGTTAATGCTCTTTCATCATTGAGGATGGGGATATTTATGAAGCTGTCACCTCCAGTGAGTTCCACCACCATTTACAATTGGATGGGCAGGACTGCAGAATTTAGATCTGATCCATTGGTTATAGGATTGTTTAGCTCTATCAGTCACTTGCTGCTTATACTGTTTGGCATGCAAGTAGTCCTGTTTGGTAGCTTTACTAGGTTGATAGCTCATTTTTAGGTATAGCTCGTGCTGCTCCTGGCATGCCCTCCTGCACACTCCATTGAACCAAGGTACATCCTCTGGTTTGACAGTAATGGTCAAGTGGAGCATGTGCCCAGCTATGAGCTTGCAGATTATGCAAAGTACAATTCAGCTGCTGTTGATGGATGCAGTCTTGAGTTGCTAAATCTGTTCAAAGTCTGTATTATTTTGCACAGTAATAATACCACACAACACGATGGGAGATATTTTCAATGTGAACTGGGACTTCGTCTCCACAAGGACTGTACAACGGTCACTCTTACCAATACTGTCATGGACAGATCCATCTGCAACCGGCAGATTGGTAAGGATGAGGTCAAGTATGTTTTCCCTCTTGTTCATTCCCTTACTACCCATTGCAAGTTCAGTCTAGCAGCTATGTCCTTTAGGACCCCACCAGCTTGATCAGTAGTGCTGCTGCCAAGATATGTTCTTGGTGGTGGACATGGACATATCTTACCCAGAGTGCATTTTGCGCCCTTGCCATCCTCAGTCCTTCCTCCAAGTGTTGTTCAGTGTGGAGGAGTACTGATTCATTAGCCAAGGGAAGATGGTATGTGGTAATTACCAGGAGATTTTATTTGCCTATGTTTAATCTGAAGCCACGAGACTTCATGTCTGAAGTCAATGTTGAGGACTCTCAGGCATCTCCCTCCCAACTATATACCACTGTGCCGTCACCTCTGTTGGGTCTCTCCTGCCGGTGGGACAGGACATACCCAGTGATGGTGGCACCTGCAACATAGTCCTATTCATGGAATCATACCTACAGAGCTTTTGGTCATTTAACACAGCGTCCTGTTCGCATGCCCACTTGTCTGTACTCAACATGCTGCAGTGCACCAGTGAATCACAATGCAAACTGGAGGAACAACATCTCCTCTTCAGACGAGGCACTTTACAACGGATTTAATGTTGAGTTCAACACCATCAAATTGTGAACCAACTCCCACTCCTTCCTTCTCTTTTAGCTTGACTTGTTACATTCTCTGTCATCATGTCCTCTCTCCCCTTCGCCCACCCTAGTGGGACTGTCTGTTCTTTCGAGTCTAGCAGTCAGTCGCACCATTGTTCTACCATTCTCACATTCTGATCAATTAATCTGAACTATGAACATCTTTTCTCCCCCAGCACTCTGCATTCCACCCCACCCCCAACTATAGCATAAATGCTGCCTCCTCCATACTTAAGCTCTGATGAAAAATTATCCAGACTCTAAACATTACCTTGTGCAGTCTCCATAGATGCTGCCTGACCCACTGATCTGCAGCGTTTGTTGTTTTCAGTTTGGGCTGTTGCTCGACTAGCCTTTGAGACTGCTTTCCCAATTTTGGCACTAGCCTCTAGATGTTAGTACGGAAGACCATGCAGGGTCAACAGACCTGTTTTTCTGTCATTGTTTCTAGGTGACTAGGTCAATGCTAGGTGGTCCATCCAGTTTCATTTCTTTGTTGAGACTTCATAGCGAATGTTACAACTGGGCCATTTCAGAGGGCAGTTGAGTGTCAACCACCTTGCTGTGGCTGTGGAATCGCATGTATATCAGACCAGATAAGGATGGAAGCTTTCCAGCCTTGAAGATATTAGTGGGCTAGATTGGTTTTTCTGACAATCAGCAATGGTTTCGTGGTCATCAGTAGATTCTCAATTCCATATATCTTCTGGCAGATTCAAATCCTGTCATCTGCCATGGCAGGATTTGCAACCAGAACGATAATACCACTAGGCCATTGCCTAATTAGCTATTCTAACAAGCGACAGTTGTTTTAATATGGTAAAACAGCATTTCAGCACTGAAAAGGTGACTTGCAAACATGGTTGGTTACAGAATTGCAATGAATAATTTAATTCTTGAAAGAATCAGGGAATTTCAATAGCATTTACAAAGAATCATGCGATGGATAAGGCAGCATAGTGGCTCAGTGGTTAGCACATGGAGCCAAGTTCAGTTCCATGCTTGGGTGACTTTCTGAATGGAGTTTGCAAGTTCTTGCTGTGTCTGCGTGAGTTTCCTCTGAGTGCTCTGGATTCCTCCCACAGTCCAAAGATGTGCAGATTAGGTGGATTGACCATCGGAAATTACCCCATATTGTGCAGGCTAGATGGGTTAACTCTGGTAAATGTGAAGTTATGGGGATAGGGTGGGAGGCTGTTCAGAAGATCAGTGTGGACCTGATGGGCCGAATGGCCTCTATCGGCACTGTAGGCATTCTATAATAACCTTCAGCTAGTCAAATCCTAAAAGAGTGTTTTAACATGTTTTTACTTTTTTTCAAAAGGATATCATCTTTACTGTAGTTTAGATATACCACATATAGGAGATGGAAGAAACCAAGAAAACATCATGGGATTGCTTCCTTGTAGCCATTGCTCTCCTCTGTAGAGTTTCTGTTCACTGAGGACGTTATAGCCAAGGTTAATGAAGAAAAATTGATCTGGTCTGATGCTGTCTTGTCCAGGGCTTCTTTGTCCATCTTTCATCTCTCTGTCCTCCACGTCTCCAAAAAAAGTTATCAGACAGAAAATACTGCCAGTCCACAATAGTATCCTACCTTTTTCTTTCTCTTCTGCCTGTTGACCTCCAGGTTATTCCTGTCAGATTTTGGCAGATGTTGAGACTTGTGATGATTATGAGGCTTGGGTCCCACCCCAGTATGTCAGGGCAAACAGCTTACTGGGCCCCATGCTAACCTTTTGCCCCAACTGAAAATTGATGCTATTAACTAATATGTGGACTGATTTATTTTCCAGAGAAAATCTTGTCTGATGAGCAGCTGAATCAGCTTCAAGAGCTCCTATGGAATGGTTATTGGGCATTCGAATCCCTCACCATTCGTGACTATAATGACATGATTTGTGGGATCTGTGGAGTAGCACCCAAGCTCGAGGTAGCACAGAGAAGCCCTGAGAATATTCTTGCACTGAAAAATGTTGAGGTATATTTAAATATTAGTGACTTGATCATTCAGATTTTATGAATTTTCTGGATACTCATGTAGCCAACTTAATTGGAAGAACCAGTTTGTCTTCATGTTCCACTGCCTCTGATTATTTCAGTCATCTAAAACTTACGTCCAGATTATTGTCTTGCAATTATCTCTCGATGTCTGATGTGTACAAATTATTGATTTGGATGAGATTTTGCTGAGCAATTGATGACCTGAATATATTTTTCTCCTAATGTCTGTTGATTTGACTGTAAATCACTTTTCGTTTTCTCAGAGTAATATGAACCTATCAGAAATAGCATAGCTATCTACGTTCTGGTCATTCAATGTATTTGGTATCTCTATCCAATTTGACAAGCTTCAGAGGCCAGAGGAAAGGAAATGAGCTGCATTGACAAAATAATTGGATATCATTGAAGGAAGGAGATGCTATTAATTTCAACAGGAGTCATTTAATTAAAGCCATAAATATTGGTCCTGACATTGCTATCAACTTATTCTTGATTGTACATGCTCTTCTCAAAACACAACTCAATTTCTCATTTTACTTCTGCCACCGATGGTGAGAGAAGGTAACGTTTTCACCCTTGTTGGTCTGTTCATCAACAATATATCTAAAAAAACTGATGAACAAATTTCAGTAAAACTTGGTTTGCAGGTAGGGTATGGACCAAGTGAGAACTGATGAGTTTTTGTCCAAGATGCGGGTCTGGATCCTGGAATTTTTTTTAAAGGGTCCATTAACATTGGGAGATGAGATGAATTGACTTTCTTATTAAGAGTGCTGTTTGTTTTAGAATGTGTTATATTGTCTCAACTGTTGTGTAGAATTTCTGTCAGCTGCCCAGATGTGAGTAAAATTTCCAGAGTAATTTGTGGATTAGCCTGACGTCTCAGTGAGATGGAAACTCTCATAAAAAGCTTTTTTTCCAGTTTTGTAGTGATAGAGGAGCAACCATGTAGGGAACATTCCTGAGAAAGAGCTGTATAATTGTTGTAATCATTCAGGGGATACGGACACCACTGGCTGGGCCGGCATTTTTTGCTTTGTCCCTAGTTACCCTTGAGAAAGTGGTAGTGGGCTGCTATCTTTAAATGCTGCAGTCCATTTGATGTAGGTAGTCCCACAATGCCGTTAAGGAGGGTGATCTAGGATTTTGATCCAGTGACACTGAAGAAACAGTGATATATCACTAAGTCAGGATGGTGGGTGGCTTGGAGGGGATCTTGCAGGTGGTACAATTCCCATGTATCTGCTGCCCTTGTCCTTCAAGATGGTAGTGGTCATGCAAGAACATTAACACAGTGTGAAAAGACCATAAGATATTGGAGCAGAAATAGGCCATTCGGCCCGTTGCATCTATTCTGCCATTCAGAGATATTGTGGCTGAATTTATAATCCTTTCCCCATAACCTATGATTCCTTTACTCATTAAAAATCTGTCTGTCTCAGCCTTCACTATACCTAACTGCCCAACCCCTACAGCTGTCTATAGTAAGTAATTCCACAGATTCACTGCCCTCAAAAGAAATTCGTTCTCATCTCTATCCTAACTGGTGACCCCCTAATGGAGGCATGCACTATATTGCGTGCCCTCTCACTTGTTAACCATGTTTTTGCCTTTCCTAAAGTTTTTTTTATCTTGTACAAATCCAAACCTAAATATGTAGGTAAGTAGTCAAAGTGTTAACATTGGTCTGTTCACAACTAAGATGAATCCTCTAACCATCCAATATCCACAGGTAGGATTGATGTTCTGCATTGGGACTGTAGCTGCTATTTTGTATACCCCTTTTAACTTCCTAGCCATGATTTGAAATCACCACCACCCCTTCCCCCACCCCCACCCAGGTGATGGATGTTAAGTTGACATGTTTAGAATGCACATGACATTAACCAATTGTGTACCTTTTGTCTTTTCATTTATATTTCTCATTTTCCTTTTCTAACATCTTTTCTAGTTTACATGGCCTGACTTTCCTACCTCAGATGAAGTAAACGTGGAGGATTTTTGGTCCACAATGGAGAATGAAGCCATAGAGCAAGCAGTATTTCCATCCAGTATCCCTATCACAAAATTTGATGCATCCATAATTGCTCCATTTATACCACCACTCCTGAGGGCACCTGTTGTAGTTAATAGTGAGAAAGATAAAAACCCTCAACCACAGCCAGTTGCTGGTAAGACACACTTGCCTTGTAGATTTAAATTTGGCCTTTCTTCACAGGTCTCCAGCCTTGATGAAGGACAACATGAAGGCACTGACCAAAGGCACAAGGATTTCCTGATAACTTTTTTCTGAATTGTAACAAAGCAAAAACTACGAATTAGTCATTGTTAGTCAAAGAATTAGTCATAGTATATTCCAGACATTTCATTTTGGTTAATACTTTGTATACTGACTAACTAACAATGAATTATTGCTAGATAATTGATATATGATTATGCTATAATATTATGCATTAGCTGTGAGGCATTCAGAGGACCTCACTATTCATTGGATACTTTGCAGCATTAATATGGTTTCAACAAGGATGCTAATAACGATTTATCCTTGAGAAAAGTACTAAAAGTGGAAATGTTATTTTAAATATAGATCTTTAATTTCATTTACGTCATTTGGAGACCTTCTTAATTGATCTGCCATAAATTATATGCCCGCTCTTCTTTTCAACAGGAAATCCAAGAATGCTGGTAAGATTGTTGCACGATGGAGTTTTCAAACCAGAGGAGCTCAACTCCTACAGTGAAGATGAAATAAAAAACTTGCTAATGTCATGTGATATCCCATTTCACCCCAATGACTCCAAGGTAAGTTATCTGTACACAAAAAAAGGTGAACCTAGAAAATTCAGCATATGAGGCTCAATTCTACCTACCAGTCGCATTCCCTGCAATTCATTTGCTTCTCACTGTAGTCTTTTTATTAACTCAAATTAGTACCTTTGTTCTCCATGCAGATAAGGGAATCTGTACAATTTAATGTAGAATATTTTAGCTGATTGATTAATTAGTGCACTCAAGGTGAATCCCTTAAGTAGGATCAATCCCTTTTAAGAGGGCACAATCATATTACAGGCGTTTTTCAACCAAACTACTTATGCTGACACTGTGCTGTACCAGAGGAATAACCACTGAGAACTGACATTTTGACTAATTGCCTGACTTATTCTTTAAACTTCAGCATATCATCCTTACCATTTTTATCATTTGGCTGGGTGATGGCGTAGTGGTATTTTCACTAGACTATTAATCCAGAGACCCAGATTATGGAATTGTAATTCAATAATAATCTGGAAATAAGATTTTAATGATGACCATGAAACAGTTGTCAGGGGAAAACCCACCTGGTTCACTAATCCTCTTCAGGGGAGGAAACCTACCATCCTTACCTGGCCTACATGTGAATCCAGACCCAGAGCAATGTGATTGATTCTTACCTGCCCTCTGGGCAATTAGGGATGTGCAATGCTGGTCTAGCCAGTGACATTGATATCCATGAATGAGGAAAAAAAATTGGGCAGTGGGAGGAATATTTCTCCTTTTGGAATAATAGTACTGCAAAACTTGATGTGGTCATTGTTTAGAGATTTATTTAAAATATATGTGCAGATCTTGAAAGATAGTTTTATTGCTGGGTGAAATCCCAGGTATTTTAGGGGAAATTTTTCCATTCTTTCTTTCAGTTTCAAAAGATGAACATTGAAGTGAAAATTAGAGGATGAAAAATCAAGATAAATTTAGGGAAGAGACTCTTTCAATCAGATTTTTAGTTTAATCATAAACCTCAAAAAAAAAATGCAAGAGACTAACTGGATTAAATTGCCAACCCATAATTTTTGACTCTATAGCTGCCACTTTGCAGACCTGAATAGTATTCTGAAAGCCATGTAATTTCCCATAACCTTGTAATATTCTGATGCTATTTTAACAGCAAAATATATGGTTAGCTTTTGTGGGTGGATTTTGTGCTGGAATACGTTGACTACTTAAAACTAACGGTGAATGAAAGCTCACCACCAATGTATTTTGAAGCACAATTTTTCTTTTAAAGCTTGACTGAAATCTAAAAGCATTTGTGCTAAAATCTAATTTAGTAGAAATAAAACAAAAACCACAAGAGACACTCCACAGGTCTGGCAGCATCTGTGGATAGTGAAACAGTTAATCATTCTTCAGAACTGATGCTGCCAGAACTGCAAAGTTTCTCCAGCACTTTGTTTTTATGTCACAGTTTGAGATCCACAGTGTTTTGCTTCTGTTTAATTTAGAAGTTGTACATGAATGATATATTGTATGCGGTGTATCCATTTTGTTACTAAGACTTTGTTTTTTAACTTGTTAGTGGGATGTAGATGTCACTGGCTAGGTCAGACTTTTCTTGTCCAAACCTAATTGACAACTGGAGAAGTGGTAGTGAGCTTCCTTTTGAACTGCTAAATTCTGTGAGGTGTAGGAATACCCTGAGCACTGTCAGAACAGGATTCCCAAAGTTTTGATCCAGCAACAGTGAAGAAGTGGAGATTTTGTTCCAAATCAGGACAGTGCGAGAGCATGAGGTTAATGTTTCCTATGCATTTGCTGCTCTAGTTCTTCTAGATAGTAAGAGATCACAGCTTTGGGAAGTGCTGTAGAAGGAACCTCAATGAGTTATTTGTGTAGTTTGTAGATTGTACACACTGTGGTTGCTGTACTTTTATGTTTAAGGGCATGATGGATGGGGGACCAATGAAACAGGCTGCTTTGCTTTGTCCTGGATGGTGTCAAACTTATTGTGTGTTGTTGGAGCTGCTTCTCTAAGCAAGCGAGAAGTATTCCATCATATTTCTGACTTTGGAAGTTACTGATTAAGAACTCGTGGCCTCTGATCTTCTCTTGTAGGCACAGTATTTGTATGGCTGGTTTAATTCAGTTTCTTGTTGGCAGTCAGAAGATTTTGTTATTCATCACATAATCATAGGATGTTTCAGTTTACTTCTCTAAATTTAACAAAAATTAGTTTTCACCAATTAACCACCTGAAACCTGGTGAATGTTACTTTAAACTTATTTGAAAGGAAACCCAACTTTCAGCAACCTCCATAAAATCTGTAAATGACCATCGAAAACAGTATTGCAGTCAAACATATTAGTTTTGAATGTTCGAAGTACCCACATGGACTGCATGTATTCAAGAAGGCAATTCCCCAACAGCTGCTTTAGGAGATTTGCGAACGGACAGTAAATATTTACCTTGCCATTTTGCCCATATCGTGTGAACAAATAAAAAAATGTACTCCTTGCCCTTTTATAGTACTCAAATCTTTTTCACATCTAAAGAATTTATGTTTTAATTTCTGGTCTTCAGTATCTGATGATCTCTCCTTTGAGTCTTTGTACATGTAAACTTCAGCTTTCTCAGCTTCAGATAACTCTTTGTGGTTTCAACTGAACAATTCTGGTCTGAAACTTAAGGATAAACTCCTTACGCTGACGTAACCCATTTCTTAATTGGTTTAAACTGTCTTAGTTCTTCAGCCAAAATTACATCACACATGAAGTTTCAACCATGACTTCTGCAAACCAATGCCAAAAGGGCTTTCCAAACCAGAGCTTATGGGTGTTGCCCCAAGACAAAAAAAAAATCTTCTAATTGAAACCTAATCCAAAGAGTTTTCTGTGCTGCTTGTAAAATTCTCTCAATGTAAACAAAGTTCTCTTTAGACTCCAAGAATTACCTCTCTCATTATTGCTTTACAAAAGAAACCACCTTGGCTGTAAGAATGCTTATAAGATAATAATTGAACACCTAGACCCTCAGATGAAAACCTCCATGCCACTCGTTAAAGTCCAAACTGTGAAATAAACGATACTTATATTTATATGAATCTAACATCTTGTATCACACTATCTGCCTTATCTCTTTCCCCCTTGAATATCTTGAAATCTTCAATCAAATCACCCACTGACCTTCTGAATTTTGGGTGTTCATCCCTAGTTTGTGATATCTCCTCTCATAATGCAACTTTTGGAGTCCAGGTATTGTTCTAGTAAAGCTACTATGTGTTCTGGTTGAGATCAGATAGAGAAGGAAACTCATTAAGCCAATTTTTGTTCAATATTTCTTATTCTGAAGCGTAATATGCATGCCTAACCAAGTAAAATTAATCGTGGCACTATCCCAGTAAATTGAAAAAGGGCTCTCTGAGCAATTTAGTTTTGCTTTAGTTTCTACACAGAGCGAGGTTTACAGATTATTCTGTTCAGATGAACCTGATGAGAATTAGTTTCTTTGCAAAATCTTCGTATGTGAAATAAAAACTGCAATAAAGCCTTGCTATTATACCATATAATTATAATCCAAATGTTAACTTTTTCATTTCAGAATCATCTATGAGTGAGGTTATTGCCTGAGATTCAATAAGAGAATTTGCTAAAATTGCTGAGAAGCAATAGATTAGAATAAAGTAACATTTCTGTCCAAAAAAATTGCTTTTAGTTCAAAATTAACCAGGATAATTTTCTAACTAATTAATATTCTCAAGTATGATCAGAAGTTGAATGGGATAATTAATTAAATACTATTATTTGGCATTTGAATTTAACTATCAGACTAAAAACTTCCTTGTTCATGTCCATTTCAAATTGTCCGATTTGGCATCCAAACAACTCAAAAGAATTTTGTATGGTTTTTTGAGTATGAAGAAGAGATTTAAGCTGGACTGTTGCCTCCCCAAACTGTTCCAGTGTGTTGTGAACTTCAACTGTGACCCATGTAATCCAGCAAGCACTTCACATCTGTGTGATGAAGATTGCCAAAAGGTTCAAGTTGTTAACCAGTGTCAGATTTCACATTAGCAATCTACAATGAATTCTGCAAGGAAAACATCATTCTCAAAAAAGCAGTGACAAATGCAGAACCTCCGTCTGTCTGCCCAGTAGTTATCTACCGAAAGGCCACTATAGATTTAGATGTAGTGTTGAGGGTTAACGTATGCCTTGTTGCCACCACCTATTTTCTATCATGTCTTTATACACAGTGGCTCGGTGGTTAACACTGTTGTCTTATAGCACCAGGGACTCTGGTTCAGTTCTATTCTCGGGTGACTGTCTATGTGGAGTTTGCATTTATTCCCTGTGTCTGCATGGGTTTCCTCTAAGTACTCCAGTTTCCTCCCATAATACCAAGATGTGCAGGGTAGGTGGCTTGGCCATGATAAATGTGGAGTCATAGGGATAGGGTAGGGGGTGGGTCTGGGCAGGATGCTCTTCAGTGGGTTGGTGTGGACTCAATGGGCCAAGTGGCCTGCTTCCACACTGTAGGGATTCTATTCCATTCTGTTCTATTCTAACCAGACCCATGTAGCTTGAGCTCTTCCTCTGCCTGTTCGCGTGTGCATTTGTTTGCCACTCAGGATCTGATTCTATAAATCTATTTCAACTTTTGGTCTTTAATTTTAAATTATTTTCTCCTTACTTCTCCTAAACCCACTCCTATTCTCATTCCTCCTTTCACTACTCCACTCTTGTGTACTCTGACATTCCAGTTGTCCTCCCTTAGCACTGACTCATCACAAGCAGCAACTCAATTGCCCTGTCCTACACCCATTGTCATTTCTTCAGCCCAGTGCTTCAATTGTGGCTTAACTTTGTTAGCCTTCTTCCCGTCTAACTCACTTTTCCAACTGTTGACTCTGTGGACTCTACCAGCAGGTAAGCTCTCAACATCCAACCATACATTTCACTCAAGTTTATGTATTCATTTGTGAACAAGGCCCGTGCCATTCGTTAACTTGTTGTGGATGAATGCATTGACATTAGTAAAAATTTGACTGAGCTGTGATGATACATCTGCCCTAATTGAAGCTTTCCTGCCTAGCTATATCATCCACTCCTTTCCCAGTCAAGACCATTACCGTGCCCATAACGTCATCAGCATAGGAAAAACTTCTTACCCATGTATTTGTAGCCAGAGAATCACCTGCCAGAGAATCACCTGCCTTGTCTTCCTGCTCCCACACCATTGGCATTGATGTCTCCCAAGGAAATGTCTTTAAACTCCCCTTGTTTTTCACTCAAATGCTGCATCTCAGTGACGTTACCTGAAAGCACACTGTTAGTTTTCACATGTACGTTAATGGCCCCAGCTGTACCTCATGATAATTTCTCTTGACTCCTGTTCTGTTGATAAATTATCAGAATCTCCAAAATATTGGAAATACTATTTTCAATATTGTTTTAAATTCTGTTCCCTGGCTACTGACTCCATCCCTCTCCCTGCCATTACTCTTCAGAATAAAATTATCTGTTCACAATATTTGGTCCAGAAATTAACATTGGACTTTCAATTCAAGCCATCACTACAACTGTTTATTGCCACCATTGCAACTTCAAATTCTATCAGTTTATCTGCAATTGAAATCCTTCTTTGTACCTTTGTACCTTTGTTACCTCTGGACTCGATTAATGCAACACACGTATAGCAGGTCTCCCATATTCTACCTTCTGTAAACTTGATGTCTTCCAAAACATTGCTGCTTGTGTCTTGCAGCAAGGCATGATTCCAGTTTGCCCCGAAGATCACTGACCTACTTTGACTCCCAGTCAAACAATGCCTTCTTCATCAAGTAATTTGTCCTTGCTTTCAAGTCTCTTCATGGCCTCATCAATGCCTTTTTCTGTAAACACCTCCAGCCCCACAATCCTCAGGTATTTGCACTTCTAGATTTTCTGTAGATCCTCAGTTTTAATTGCTCCTGCACTTGTGTTTGTACCTCAAGTTACTAATGTTCTGAGCTCAGGACTAAAGGTAGTCTTCACGTATTCTGCATTCTGAAAACCTCAACTTTTAAGTAGAGTATTCAGAATGTTAAGAATTGAGTTGGGTCTTTACAGCATTTCCCGAGCAGAGAGGAAAAAAAATTACTTGTACCAGTACCTTGTAAGTTGAAATACAGTATTTTTAATGGCCACATTATCCCTACACTGGTAGATGAAGAAAACTGTTAAAATAGAGAAATACATATAGTTAAAAAGTGGAGCGTCCAGAAGTGGACCCCCACAGCACTGCTATCCCTGGTCTCTACTGGGTCACCTTTGGTCATCAGGCTCCAGGTCACTTGATGTTCCATTGCACTGGATGGTGGCATCTTTTTGATGATCTGCAGCACCCCGTCTTGTTTGCAGTTAACATTTCTGTGGTCCACTTGGGCTGCCAGCCCTTGGCGCATGGTCTCTCTCTTTCCCAACAGTGATCAGGACCATGGGCTTGACCGGCAGAGCACGGCTCTCAGCCCAAGGGGTAACAATGGGTTTTATCTGGGTTGGGAGCAGAGAGTCATGGTTGTCCTGATCTAACAGAATTTACTGACTGCCTGCATTTTCTGATCACCTATAGGATGCAGTCTGCCACCAAGGCACTGCACTTGCACCAGCAGTCTCTGAGGAGGAGGGGAGTGCTGCCAAGTTAGGTCATGCCCAGCCTCCTCCTGGCTGTGGGGAAAGGCAGCGTTCACAGACAGCCCAGGTGGGCAGTTCTGTCATTTCCAAAAGGATCCTTGGAGGAATGGAGGTCTTTTTGGGTTGCTGTCTAGTCATAACTGTGTCGAGATGAGGATGGGGGAGTGGATGCTTGGATGGCCTTGGACTAGCAGGTGGTGGCTTCCTTGGCAGACCTGGAGCAGTGTTGTCGAATAAGGAGAGGCTGCAAGTCAGGAGACTGGGCACTGGTAGTAGCCTCAAATCTGGAGGAGAGTACGGATATGACAAAATTATGCCAATTGTGTTAGTTACTGTACTACAGGTGTTAACATTAAAACTAATCTAATGACATTTGATAAGGTTTTCAGTTACAATAACTAGCTCCTTTTAAAGTGAAATAATACAAAACGAGGCAATATCAAGGAGCGTGGACAGGGTGTTTAGAAAGCAGCTATGGATGATAATGGAATAGTTTAGGTTAGATGGGCTTCAGATTGGTTTCACAGGTCGGCGCAACATCGAGGGCAGAAGGGCCTGTACTGCGCTGTAATGTTCTATGTTCTATATATTTCCCTTAGTTGAAAGGTCAGTAACAAGGGGACATAATTTTAAGGTGAAGGGCAGGAAGTGTCGAGGAGATTTGAGGAAAAAGCTTTGCACCCAGATGGTGGCGGAAATCTGGAACTTACTGCCTGAGACCATAGTTGAGGCAGGAAATCTGGCAATCTTTTTTAAAAAAGTACTTAGATGAGCACTTAAAACATGATAACATTCAAGACCACATGCTAGAATGTGGGGCGAGTTTTGTTTTTGGAGTAAACTTAATTGGACAAAGTGCCTCTTCTGTACTGTATGATTCTCTGAAACATTGACTTTCAGTACCCTCCTCATACCTTTCTACCACACTTTCCTCATTTAAAAGGCTTTGTGTAACCTACTAATTATCTAACCTCCTATCTCCTATGTAGAACGGTGCCATACTTTTATAATACACCATTGAAGTGCTTTGAACCATTTATGTTAAAGGTGCTATAAAAATATGAGCAGATATTAATGCTGTTCTGTATTCTACAGGAATGGAGTGGTGGAGATTGAATGCAGTGTGTTATATAGAGCATATGTTATAGGCCTTGGTGTACGATACCTGTTTTGTGTTAGTGAAACCTTCTGTGAAGCATAACTGCAAGCATGTTTTATCTTACCCAAATTCTAGGTTTGTATAATTGGCACATTGCATTGGAAGTTGTGTGGCCATTTGAATTTTCTGTTTGTGACAGATTTTGTTTTAGGCTTCTGACAAGCATTTTTCCATCAATAGCAGTAGCAGTTCTGTAGTTTCTTTCACTGCTCCCCATTACCTGATGTGTAAATGTTCTGTCCTTTGTAAAAGTGAAGCCATACAGAGCTGACGATGCTGCCTTCCTGCTCCTACGACGCTGCTTGGCCTGCTGTGTTCATCCAGCTCTGCACCTTGTTGTCTGCAAAATTAATAGCATTTTTGCTACATAAGCTTGATTTGGCTAGGCCAGACACTTAGTCATATAGCACGGAAACAGACCCTTCCGTCCAACTTGTCCATGCCAACCAGCTGTCCTAAACTGAACTAGTCCCATTTGCTTGCGTTTGGTCCATATTCTCTCTCAAACTTTCGTATTCATGTACTGTCTAAATGTCTTTTAATGTTGTAATTGTACTCACTTCTACCACTTCCTCTGGCAGCTCGCTCATTTAGCTATAATCGTTGTAGTTAATTAAGACATTAACGATCAAGGTCCTAGCTATCAAGTGATCTGCTGAGTGGTGTGTCAGTGGGGATTGATCTTAATTTTTACAATTTCAATGGAAACAAATTCCGGCAAGAGACAATGGAGAAAATTTGGGAAACAACACGTTTTTTCCGTCATGCTCGCAATTAACAAACAGCTTTGATTTAAAAGTACACCAGAAAAGAGCCTCAAAAATAGATGTTTTCTGGCTGCTTGCCAAAATGTTTTCAAAATATAGCTTGTCTCATTGCCAAAACAAACAACTAATAAATATGCTTTGACTACTCTTTGTCATATTTGCCTGATACATATTTTGCAGGAACATCTGTGTTCTTCATTATTCGCTTTATATTCCTATGTGCTAGATGGATCAACTGCACAGGTCCAACCTCCATGTGATGTGACAGGAGGAAAAGTTTATAAGTTGTGTTTGCATCAGGTAAGGAAGATGTAGAAAAAAGTAAATATTACTGTGTAATTGAAATATAGTTATTAAAATAGCTTCTAGGTGTTGCCTTTTATTTAACTCTCACTCATCCATTTTAAACCTGTCAGCTTTGAACATTACAACCATCATCTCCTCCATTTAACACTGTCCCAATTAACAGTTATGCTTGTCTGTGTCACAGGTAATGAGCTATCTTTATGTAGAATGGAAGATGGTCCTTTCAGTTGTGGAGGAGAGACACTGTTGCACTGTGATAGGAACTTTAAACGTGTTGATGTGTCATATGCTTTTGACAAATTATGGTGTTGTAAAAAAAAAAATCAGAGGCATCTGTGGATTCAGTTTTAGTGGATATTACTGTCTTGTTGCATTCACAAATTCATTCCAAAAGAAAATGTATCTGTTCCAGGTTTTGAAGTGTTGGATGTACAAGTCAAGAGCTAATGTGTATATTTAACATTTTAATAAGCCTTTAGACGGAGTATTGTGTGTGATAGTATGCACACTCTCTTGTGAGGAGGATCTAATTATTAGGAACAATGTAGGAATTGAAGGCATAGTTTGAATTAGGAATGAGGTTCTGCTGAAGGAATTTGAGGTGCTGCAATCCAAATTAACAAACACCATTTTAAATGTAATGATTTCTGGATTATTACCTAAATCATTCAAACATTGGCAGGCTCAAACAGATCAAAATATTTGATGTGCAGCTTGGAAAGTTGAGTAGAAACAAGGGTTTCAACTGATAGGGAAGTGGCATTAATACTGGGAAAAGAAAGCTTGTTGTTCTGGGTGGGTTTCATTTCAACTGGACTAGGGGTAGTAGTTCTAATTTGCAACTTTTTTTTTAAAAGAAGACTTACTTTACATGAACAAGAATAAGCCATATAGTCCTTCAAACCTATTTCATCATTCAGTGAAATCATGGCTCAGTTTAGCTTAATTTCACGTAATCTCCTTTGCTCCACATCCCTTCAGGGAAATTTATAAATCTAAAGAGAAAAGCTAACACAGTTGAGCAATATAACAATTTGAGTAAAAGTGGGTAGACTGTGATAGCATAGATCATGCCTCAACAGTGAATAAAGTCAAATAAGGGGGAAAATGATTTAAGAAATAAAATTAATGTTGCGTAAAGCATTCAAACTAGATAGAGAAAGTCTTCATCCAAGTAAAGACAAATAGGTTTGAACTAATAGCCACAATGGATTGGTGTATGGTACCAAGGCTAAGAACTGACTATTCCAGAGTAATGGATGTTCAGAAAAGACAGATAGCAGGCATATTCTTGTTAATAAAGTGTGGAAAACAGACAGTAGCTTGCAGAATCAGGAAGTAGCATCAATCTGGGTTGAGTTAAAGAAGAGGGGCAAAAAACACTGGTGGCAATCATTTATTGATCCCTAACAGTTATTGTCAACTGTAAAGCGGGAAATTCAAGGTGTGAGTAACCGAGATAATGAAGTGATCATAGGGAACTTTAATTTTTATAAAGATTGAAATTGGCAAATAACTTGGAAGAAGAGAACATGGAATGCAGTTGAAACAGTTTCCTTGTGGCAATTCATTGTCAAACCAACTAAGCGACAGGCAATTTTATGTCTTGTCTTGTATGAAGCAGGGTTAATTAGTAAAGGATCCATTGGGAAGTCATGAGCAATTTTAATAAGTTAGTATTTCACATTAAATTTAAAAGTGACATTCTTAAGTCTGAAAATGAAGTATCAAACTTTAATAATGCTATTACATAGGTATGAGGGAAGAGTTGGGTGAAGTTCTTTAAATCTATAATGAACAAGTCACACTTTGAGGGTGGGATGTTTACAATATTTTCTTCAACTATTTTAAAGTTTAATTCCAATTTTCCTTTGCTGAAACACGCAAAACTCCAAGTAATCTCCTTTCATGTCTGTACCAGTCCTGCTCTTGGACTTATTCCCAAAGGTGTGTTCATGTGGATTGATTTTTATTTTCTCTTTGCCCCTCTTCCCAGCTGGAGAAATGAGTCAACTTCACCTAATTGCACCAAGTTCTGGAATAAGCCCGAATCCATGGCACAGTATGAAACAATTTCCTGCGGATCTAGGAATAAGAGTAGGCCATTCAGCCCTTTAACCTGTTCCACTATTCAGTGAAATGATGGCTGATCTGTGGCCTAATTCCATATACCTGCTTTGGTCCATACCCCTTCAAATCTTAACAGATTTAAAAGAAACTACTGATTTTGCATCCATTGCCATTTGTGGAAGTGAGCTCTAAGCATCTACCACCCTTTATGTTGAGAAACTGGCAATGAGGTACAGGTCTCTGTCCATAGGTGCTACCCTACCAACTGATTATTTCCAGCATCTTCTATTTTTATTTCAAGTTTTCAGCCTCTGCAGTATTTTGCTTTCCCACAAGATTTGCATGTTGTCTGAATGCCCCCTTTTCTTGGTTAGTCCAAATGCCATTTCCTTAACAACACAGTACTGAGTTTCTTTGGTGAGGTAAATGGGAGTGGCACTGGATGGGTATCACACTAGTTCTTCTCATTCTGCCTTTGCCTTAATGAAGTATATAGTTGGTAAAGAGCATCTCTGAGACAGCTGCGACTTGGAAAATCATTTTACATTGCATTCTCAGATTATTGCTTTGCTGTTTGTCTTGATGCATCAGCAGCATCTAAGTATGTATACTGCAGTGTGTAAAAGGTTTTTGAGTTGTGATCTAAATTTCAGGCCAACTTTAGCTCAGCAACCCAGCATTCCAACATTCCAGGTCTGCTCTATTTAAACTGTTTACTGTGGGGTATTAATGAAAAGCTATGTGACTGCCTTCTACGGGAATTTGCTTTAATTAAAAAGGCTTTTTTTCTTCTATGATTAATAATTATAATTCTAGCATTTAAAATGCAAATGCAAAAAGTTTGTGTGGTACGATTGAATTTAAGTGAAATCACAATGGCTTCTTTGACAGTATGTGTACACCATTTAGGTCAATGGAAGTGCATGGTTAATGAAGTCTAAATTCACCCTGTTTCACAGTAATGATCAATTGAAGGTATATTGTCTTGGCTACTTTTACAGAAACATGTTTAGAAATTATAATTGGGCAGCCGAGGATTATTATGGGCTCTTTTGTGTCTTAAAATTTACTAAAATAAAAATGACAAAATCCCAGAAGTGTACATTGGGAAATAGAACAGACGGAAGGTTCTAAATGTTTTTAAACAAACCAAACTGATTGATCATCAGTGTTAAGGACTGAGTGTGCTTTAAGGGGCTCCTTGCATATGTCACTTTGGCGCTATCATATTCTTTAGAAAAATCAGGATATTTACTTAATTTTTAGAGACTTAAAGCTGGGCAAGCAAAGAAACTTCAGTTTTATTTGTATCAATTACTAAAAAATGTTTCAACATTTTTCAAAATTCTAATGAACTGTTGGCTATTATCTGCTGGAAGATGGAATTCAAAAGTGAAGACAATTGCAACAAATCCTGCTCCAATTGAAAATTCTGAGAGAATATTTTATTTGGTTAAAAACATCAAGTGGTACGGATAAAAGGCAGATAAATGAATTTGAGTTACAGCCATGATCGGCTTGAATGATAGGTTAAACTTGAGGGCAGTATGGCCCTTATACTTTTGATCCTACTGGATGCGACAGCAGCAGAGGCTACGTCAATGAGGACCAGTTTTTCCCCTGAGCCTCCCTGTTATGTCCCCATCTTGCAGAAGTTACTAAGATTTGTAAGCCTGCCTCAGCCTTATAGAAACCTAATTTAATTGTATGTATTTTAAAAAGCCCATTCAAGTTTTTTTAGGTTTTAGATTTTTATTCTGATGTGTACAGGGGTACAATGAAAAGTGTATGATTTTCGCCACACAGTGCCACCTTGGGTACCAAAGTGCCTAGGTATTAAAAAAAAGCCAGGTACAAAGTAATAAGAGAAATGAGAGTTTAAAAGTTAAGCATTATTTCATAGAATTACAGAAAAACAAAGAAATAGGTTACAGTTTACATTAAAGTCTTTCGTAGTTTAATCTAGGAAAATAAAGGAATAAGCTAAAAGCGCAACAATCTTTGAATCCTCTGTTTATCTTGCTGTCTTTGAGACCTCGGCTGTCTGTTCTCAAAACAACCGCCACAGATACTGTTGCTGCTGAAACTGCCATCTCTCCGTTCTTGCCCCGGTGCCTCGGGAACATGCCCAGGCAGGATCCACTCACACCGAGCCAAGACACCGCCATAAGCCGCCAAGAGACCAACTGACATACTGCCGAGAAACCAGGCCTGGGACCCGCCACGAGATGCCAAGAGGCCAGGCTGACAGCCAGCACGAGCTGTCAAAAGACCAGGCCTGGGACCCACCTCAAGCCGCCGGGAGACCGGGCCCGGAGCCACTGAGAGACCAAAGGGGGCAAAAGAGGGAAAGAAACACAAGGAGCGGAGGAGCTCCAGTTGGAGCAGCCCACTCCGCTGCCATCTCGACTGGAAATGTGGCTTCGTAAGAACACTTTCTTGATTCCTGAGCTATTTTCTTTAAAGCATCTTCCAATACGTGAGCTTCTTTGGGATAAGTACCTCAGGGAGTTCACATTTTAGTCCTGTAACAACAAAATGATAATTAAAAGTTCTCTCATTTTGGCCTTACGTTGAGTGATTTCTTTCAATAAAATTACTATTAAATCTTCCTTTTAAAACACAGTGGAAATCTGTCCTATTTATCTTGTAGAAATAGAATTGGGTTCCAACACCTACAGTAAGGGAGTACTAAAACCTGTTCTTCAAATTCAAACCTAGTTGTATGAATGCTATATAGAATTATTTTTCTGTATTGTAATACCTGTAATTTTTAACCTACATTGCTCTGTTTCGTTTTATGAAAGTTAAAGAGATAACATACTTGCATTTATGTAGAGCCTTTCATATCTACAAGATGTTTTCATACCCTTCACAGCCAACGCTTTAAAATTACTCACAAGCACAGATGGCAGTCAATTTGCAAATAGCAAGCTTTCAAAAACAGCAAAATTTGGGTCAGTGTTTTTATGGTTTGCTTTGAGGGGTAAATGTTGAATCATAGAATCCTTACAGTGTGAAAACAGGCCCTTCGGCCCAGCAAGTCCACACCGGCCCTGAGAGCTTTCCCCTATAACCCACCTAATCTACACATCCCTGAACACTACGGGCAATTTAGCACGGCCAATCCACCTAGCCTGCACATCTTTGGATTATGGGAGGAAACCGGAGCACCCGGAGGAAACCCACGCAGACACACGGAGAATGTGCAAACTCCACACAGGCAAGTCACCTGAGGGTGGAATCAAACCCGGGTCTCTGGCGCTGTGAGGCAGCAGTGGTAACCACTGAGTCACATTATTGAGTTTGCATGCTGACAAGAAAATTTAGAGAAATTCCTGGTGGTGTTCAGATAGAGCGAAGAGATGTTTTTAACACCATCTTTTTAGATCACTGGCATTTGGTTTAACACCTGACACATTGAAGGCAATTTCAAATTACTACAGCTGTGGTTCAGTTTAAATTTTGTGCTGTAGTCCTGTAGTGTAACTGACAACTTAGGACCTTCTGAGTCTTCTGGTATACTGGTCAACATTTGACTGCCAGCAAACATTACTAAAACAGATAATAGAAGTCAGCATTTAGTTGTTTCCCATCCCTAATTGCCTTTTAAATTAGTGACCTTCTGTGCCATTGAAGGAAGCAGTGAAGAGAGAACCACATTCCTTTGGGTCTGAAATCATATGTAGGCCGTACCTGCTACGGATGGCAGATTTTCTTCCTGAGAGGACATTAGAACCCATGAGTTTTTACAGTAGTTAATTGCCACCATCACTGATACGAGCTTTATGATGTAGATCTGTTAATTGAAGTCAGATTTCATCAGCTGCCATGGAGAGATTTGAATCTGTTTCTCTACAGCATTGGCCTGGGCCTTTGGATTACAAGCCCAGTGACATTATTAAGCTGCTACTTCCCATTTATTAATGTTTAAAAATAGATGTTTTATATCTGTACAACAGTGGCTGCAATTCAGTAGAATTTCCTCAGCTGTATGCTGCATTGGGATACTTCGAGGTTGTAAAAGGTGCAGGTCCTTCATTTTTTTTTACTCCATCTTACAAATTGCTGAATCAAGCATCGCTGTCAATCACTTCATGTAAAATAAATTTTATCAAATTTTGTGATTAGGTTGTTTGTGGATCCAAGTATCTTGTGAGAAGAGAATCTGCACGTGACCATGTTGACCTGTTGGTATCTTCGCGCTATTGGCCTCCAGTGTATGTGGTTGATATGGCTCCATATGTTGCATTAAATGCAGATGTGCGGTATCCTGAAATTGCTGGACAAATATGGGGACATAAACAAGGCTGTTTTTCAGATCCACTGGAACCCCCAAAGGTTTGTATTGTATTTATGTACTACTAAAATTATTTGCAAGTTAATGCATTTTATGTACACATTGCCTGAAAACTAGTGGATTATGTTTCTTTCACTTTTTTTGTTTATAATTTGCATTTAAGCAGTTTCTAAACCAAAAATACCACTGGTTTTGCTTTGCATTCATTAGCCAGTTAGTATGAATTATGACTTATTTTTACCATACATTGTTGTTTTTAATTTTTTTCCCATGGATTATTTTCCAATATCTAACTCAGTTCATCAATTTAATCTCTTTGGTCACAACCCACTCTTTAACTGGCCTCATGATTGTCTGCTTTCTTCATCCAACTACTATCAACTCCGCTTATGCTAGATACTCACACTAAACTCCTCTTTTAAATCCATTAAACACATCTTTGATCAAACTTTCAGTAACTTCTTCAGGAATTAATTAGTCTTTTTACTGAAGAGGCTGTTGGAGCTCTGGTTTAACATTCCCTCGCCACCACATTGATGAGTCAGTATAGATCTTGTACTTGAATAGCTAGAATGTTATTTGAACTGATTTGGAGGCAAAATTTGATACCACTGAACCAAGATTGGTTAACATATTTCCTACGTGACTCTATTTGAAAAATCTGTGTGCTTTGAAATCTCTAGAGGATATGAGAGGCACAATGTACACATAAGCTTGTTTGAGTTTCTGTCAGTTCTTCCATTTTTGGCCTTGATTGTCTTGGACACTAAGAAGATTGCAGTACTAATGCATTTCCATATTTTTCTATTCTTTGCAAGGATAATACATTTCGTAGAAATATTGACATAGAAACAAGAATCATTCGAAAGCCACTCATTGACCAATTCAGGTTTCGGAGCTACAAAGCAGTATTGCAAACTAAAGTTGCTAATCATTTCCCAAATACCCACATGATTGATTCCATTTTTATTCTACTTGTATGTTTTCTTTCATTCTGCTTTTCAGAAGGTAATAGATAACGAAGTAGGCATATTAGAGCCCATTGGTGAATATTCTGCTAGTGGATCTAATATTGGATTCCTTTTCCAGCATGTGTCCTGTCCGGAGCTACTTGATCAACACTATGCTATGGATGTATCGCTAACAGAGAATAACATTCAACATCCTATCACCAAGTCCAGTGCTCGCAGAATTGTATGCCATGATACAGACCAGAGCACAGGAAAGAACACAACAGCCAGACACCATTCTATCAGTCTTTGCAGTGAACTAGAACCATACAGTGATGCACTCGAATCTATTCCAGACAGCAAGGTGCAAAATGTGCGGCAAAAGTCCATCACTTTTGAAAATGCCACTTACTATTTTCTATATAATCGTTTGGTTGACTTCCTCACCAGCAGAGACATTGTAAACCAACAGATCAATGAAGTGTTGCAGAGCTGTCAACCTGGAGAGGTGGTGATAAGGGATAGCTTGTACAGACTGGGAATAGCACACCTTAACACGGAGAGTGAAACTGAGGAGCTTGCATAACAACTGATCCTTAAAAAGAGTTATGGGAAATAATTTGCCAAGTAATGTATTTATTCAGTGCTTCTATTTAATTAAAAATATTGTGTTTGTGATTTCTTAAACCGTTTTGTTTCAAATCCTGTCAGTGATCATGGGTTGGGGAGGGATGGTTAGCTTTGATTTGGGTTCTGCCTGAGACTAAGTTACCACAGAACATTTGCTATTGGTAAAAAGAAACATGCTGCAGAATGTTTTTTGAATGTTTTCATACATTTCTGCACGAAACATGTTTGCGATGGAGTGAACCCTAACCACCCGTCACAGGCATATTTCCAAAATGTAAATGAAACATTTACAATAAACTGCAGAATTTCCTCTCATATTTTAATGCAGTCATCCCCTGCTCCAATTCAGTCTTGCAATGGAACATAAACTCTACTTTCACGGGCCATCACATGGATTGGGATTCGCACGATTTTATACGGTACAAAATTATCCTTATCAGCCATCCTGTAAATATGGCTGTGTAGCCATTTGCTCACCTTAAATGTTTGATGCAGAAATAGAGCACATGAAAGTTAACCTAGAATGTAGTGATGAACATGGGATCAAATCATTTTCTGTTGTTTATTGCACAAACTCGCAAGTGAGCCAAAGACTATTGGCTTCAGAACTGGGGAAAAAAAAGTCCAGTCTACCTTCAGTTACCATGGAAAGGCAATGTATATAACTTTTCACACCCTTGCTATGCAGTGACTATCTGAGTGGTATTTTTAACCCTGGAATCGCGTGAGTCCAAATAGAATTCTGTATTTACACAATTGAGCAGTGTTGTGTGTGAACTTGTGCCTATGAAATACTAGGTATGTAGGTCCTGTGTCCCAGTGACTGGATGATTGAATCAAACATATTCCTACAGGCTGTACTGAACCACCCCAGACTTGCAAAGCCCAAAACAAAGTGTCTGCTTTTAAATGTAATTCTACAATTGTGTCACCCTCACTAAGCAAATCTGAATACACTAACAGCCACAGTAACAATCAACTTAAGACAATCAGTTGAATTCATAATATGGCTCATTTATGTTTACTAGAAGCAAAATACATTCATACTCAGGTACCTGTTCTCTGCAAACAAAAGGGATATGTTCAAGCTTTGCACCTTTTTTGATTTGTCTCCAGAATGGAGAACCTATCGTTCCTGTTCATTTCTCCTTGGCAACACCTGAGAGTTGAATTTTGTATTTATCTTGAATGCAAGACAAAAGGTTTCGTGGTGTCTCTTCCAGCGATAGTCAACATCTGTACTATCGGGTGATTTTTTTTTTTGTTATTTGTTTTTGCTTGTGTGCTCATTCATTTGAGCAGCGATGATTCTAGTAAATAGAAGTGTTTCCCTTTTTGAGTATTTAGAATCAACATCAAGAATGAGAGATCCACAGGAATGCTGCCCTGTGTCTTGACGACTGTGCCCAAGTCTTTAAATGATTGTGCCCTTGATGATTTTCCATATGAGTACAATAGGCTTACTTCTGTGATTTACGAAGGATGATTTATTCGGTGAGTTATAGAAATCCCTAATAAACTATCAGTTTTCAACATATTGGTAGCTTTCCTTATTAAGGATTACTGATGGGTTGGATTGCAGAAAGTATTGCGTTAAGATGTTACATGCTTTCTTTCAATAAATGTAAAACCAAACCTGTAAATTAATGCACACACTAGTTAGATAATTTATCCTGCATTAGGTATCTTCAGTATCTAGGATTCTGGGACCATCTGAAAAAAATGTTTTAAAAGCACTTTCCCTTCCCAGCTATCCTTGAACTGTTTGATTGCAATGTGAGATTATATGGCATTATCTTTACGTTGTAAATTAAAATTCATTTTCAGACACATGAAGTCTCATTGGAGGTATCTGCATGATGTGTTCTTCTTGCGTGATAAGTTAACCAGTTGAGCACCTCAGTTGTGCCATCCAAAAAATAGGGTAGTGGCGTAATCTGTCTCTGAAATGTCTGTTATTTATCATACCAAGATTTTGAAGCATTCAGCATATTAATTGGGGGAGGCAGCGGGGGCATGGTTGGTAGTGCTGTAGATTTTGGTAGCTCATAGGGTTGGGTCATCAATTCCTGGGAGGGACATAGAGCAGAGAGTGTGGCACTCGCCTTGGGGGAGGAAGATTGAGAAGTCCGTGAGCACCCTGAGTTGAAATAAAGAGTACAAACAAAATAATGACATCACAGGAAAGCGTAATTTGCTTGGTGGGTGAGTAACCACTCTTCGTTAGTATGTGTAAAAAGCTAGGGGCAAATTAGTGGTTAGCACTGCTGCTTCACAGTGCCAGGGACCCGGGTTCAATTCCACCCTTGGGCAACTATTTATGTGGAGTTTGCGCATTCTCCCCGTGTCTGCGTGGGTTTCTGCTGGGTGGTCTGGTTTCCTCCCACAGCCCAAAGATGTGTAGGTTAGGTGGATTGGCCAGGCTAAATTGCCCTGTAGAATCCAGGGATGTGTAAACTCGATGGATTAGCCATGTTTCATGTGGGTTTGGCTGGGATATTCTTTGGAGGATCGGTGAGACTTAAGAATGGCCTCTGCATTGAGGGGATTCTGAGTTAGAAATAGCCCTCAAATAGCTATCTTGTTCATTATTAAGGGTCACTAGCAGAAGGAAAGCAGCAAAGCATGAAGTTAAGTGGTAAAATTCTGTTGTATTAAAGTTTAAATGCATATACTTAGTGGTAGTGAGGAAAAACATGCAACAAAATGTTTGTCAGTTAGTTGGTTAATTCAAGCACAATAAGGATTGCAGATAGCTTGCAGCTGAAGTATGTGGGAGCTTGTGGGCAACATTCTCAAACCGTAACTATCGTGGATGACAATCTTCATCTCGTCAGTAAGTTGGAGTTTGAGTTGCAGTCTGTGCAACACACGGCTGGGAATGTCGGGAGAGCAGTAGGTTACTTAGACAGTGGTTCCAGAATGCAGTCACACTCGTTTTGATTAAGGTTTGGGTTAGCATAACAAGTCTGATTGGTTATTAGTCAGGAACAGGCGGGTGTGAATGAATGAGCTGTTAAGAGGATGAAGAAGGTAGGGTTGCAGGGGACTCGGTGAATTGTTCAGCAGACTTAAGATTCTTAAAGCTTGCTTAGGTGAGAGCAGGAGCTGCAGGGTGGACGAGCAGACTGTCACATTCCACCATGGTACAGGAAGGAGGCCGGGGTAATAAAGGACAGTACAATCAAGTGGATAGAGTTCTCCGCAGCCAAGAATCAGACAGCTGTGTTGCCTACACAGTGCCAAGATTCTGGACATCTGCATGGGGGCTGGAGAGGAGCTTGCAGAGAGGGAGGGAGGATTCAGTCATGATCCACAAGGTAATAATGACATACTTTATCTCTATTATTACCTGAGCTAAAAGCAAGTTGACACAGGGTGAATAAGCAAGTGACATGAATTTGTGGCTTCCAGGTTGATGTAAGAGAAATGGGTTTCAATTCATGGGACACCAGCACCAATACCAGAGAAAGTGGGAACTGCCGGATTGGAACATTCTTCACCTGAACTATGCAGGACCAACATTGTGATTAATTGCATAACTAGGGTAGTGGAGGGGACTTTAAGTTGTGGCAGGGAGCAAATAATGTTAGCGAAGATTTGGTTGACCAAAGGGAAGCACTAGGGTAGTACAACAAAGTAGCAGCTTGGAAGAACCAGGTCATTCAGACCATTAATTATACACATTCTGCTGATCATCAATGTTTATTGTGGATTTCCTTTCTTCTAACTGATCCTGTCCAAACCTCTGGTGAAAGAAATGAGCAATTTTATATCACTGGTTTGAAAATGCAAAATAGTTTCCTATCTTACAGTTAAAATGTGAAGTACTGAACATGTAAAAACCAGATTACAAATATAATTTTTATTTTAAAAATGTTCCGTGGTTAAAAAAAATCTAATACACATCTTAAAACACAGTATAACATTGAGCCAGCAATAAATATACAATTATTTTGTCCTTGATAAAGTAAATTTGTGTTTAATACATATGTTCACAGCTTCTGTATCGAAAATTACCCATAGTGTAACCAAAAACATTTCATGGAAATTAATTTTCCTGTGTGACTATGTATGGAGTGATACGGCTTGTACCTTGTGCTCGATTTTAATGTGGCATTAATGACATCAACCTAACTATAGGCAATGTTATTAATGATTACATATCCCTAGACTGAGATATCATTAAATTGGTTGAATAGTTGCATTATAAAATTATTTTAACGGTTGCTCAATAGTTTGAATTAGCACATCAGAATCTTCCTAGCGTGATGCTGGAAGATAATAGAATGCAGAGTATTAACCACTGACCATCATGGTGTGCGGTCATTAAATAATTAAAAAGATCACCTTTCCCTCCTGTTATCCTTACCTCTCCTGATTTGTCTTTGCTGAATAACAGTTCCATGGGCCATGGTTGCCACCTCTTATCTTCTGCAAGTAATTGCTATTGATGCACAAGCTTTGGTGAGTATTGTCATATGATGGAACTACTAAAGTGATTTGACAATGAGCAAGACCAATGTTATTGCCCCCCAAAATTCTAGCTTTGTGACCATGCAGCAAAGTTGGCTGAATTTCACAATTTAAAAAAAACCTATCCATATTCTGCCCTCCTATCCATAATATTAATGTTATCTAACCACCCCCAAGTAATCGTGCAACTATCCACTGACCCCTGTGTAATAATGTTACCAAAAGTTTGCAAAAGAGCTAAGTTAATCAAGCTCTTTAAAATACTGCCTGTGACAGAAAACATCACTGGAAAAATTATATCCAACCTCATTTTTTCAGTCTCATTGGGATCCACTCATTTTTAAACACACAGTCCCACGCAGTGCATGATTTTAGAGCAGCAGTTCTTACTTTTTGGGTTCAGTCAGGCTGCGAGAAAAATGTCAAGATGAATAGCCTTCTCCTATATGGGTATCTTGTGTTTTTCTAAGGTAGTTAACTGAAGAAGTGACCAACAAAGAAAAGAACACAATGGTAAGCATACAAATTAACGACTGGAATTGCTTTAAATATACCGAATATGTAGGAGGGTTAGTATTCAAATTTAAGACAATTAGCAGAAGAGCCACAAGATTTTTTTTTCTATAATCTGGCTCTGCCTGAAAGGATGGTGGAAGCAGACACTCAGTAGTGATTTTTCAGATGAGAATCTATCTATAAAGAACAGGAGAAATTTTGAGGACTGGGGAAAGCATTGAATTTAATCATATACTGTTGTTCTTTCAAGGGACTGACACAGCTATCAAGGGAAAATGATCCAGTCTGTGGGATTGTGCACTAAAATAGATGAGTCAGCAGGTGAAGGGGAAGGTCACTTGTGGTGTCTGTGTTTTATCCTCTAACTGTGATTTCTGATCTTATGGTAAAGGCACTTGGAAAGTGGGCAGGCAGAGAGGTTGCTGAATTAATGAACACTTAAAGAAGCTAACAAAGCAAGTCAAATTCATATCCCAGTTTTTTTTTTTATTTCCCAGCTGAAAAGAATGCCTTTAAAGTGCAAGAGGAAAGTACATCACTTGGAATTCATTTAAATTATGGACTTTGAAATTTTAAAAGTGTGCAAAATAGTAATGACTCGTGTTGTAATGCTGTGTCATTTAGTCAAAATTCAGGACTTTATTGCAGGCAATCCTGACAAAAAAAAAAATTTGGCATTCAATGGGAGGACATTATGACTGATTTCTCCAGATACACCTGCTGTGAATGTTTGTCCTTGCTTTTCCGTACATGGGGCTATTGCAGGAAGATGTGCATCAAATGCCAGGTAGTTCTCTGGTGGAAGAGAAGATCATGAAAAGTCAAGAGTGTGTCTGTTGTATATAAACTCAACCATTGTTTCATGGATATTGGACGAGATTTAATGCAGCTGAGAAATAAGAGGCTGAATTTTACCTTTGTTGATGGGAAACAGAAGACCAGACAGTATCCAAGGCCAAACCCACGCATTGACAAGTTAGAGATCTTTCAGCTTGAGAGGAGCAGCAGGTTGTGATCAAAGGCAAGTCAGAGACAGTGTAGTTTAAAATGGAAGTGCCCCTTCTCTAATGTTTTAAAGTCATTTATTTAAAAATAGATTCAGCAGCTATACCAATACTGTGGGGTTACCTTCTTGTGCAATTCTGTCTATAGGGCTGCCTCTGCCTACTTCAGATCACCCTTTCAAATAACCTCAATTAATGACCCTATGTGGGTAGATAGCTCTGGTAGCCTCAATCCCACCTCTTCAGAAATAGCCTAGAGACAGAACGGAATTGGGGAACTTGCACGCCGAGTAGAGCTCATTTTTGATACCACCTGCCTCCCATCCTAGAATAATTCGAAATGGAAAACAGGCAGACATCCTTCACAACAGCGACATCACCCTTCAAGAACTTTTTTTAAAATCTGATGGCTACAGATAGTATGCAAGTTTAAATGTCTGAGCATATTTGTAGAACGTAACATACTATTTAGCATGGCTTATCTACTTTCATGCTAATAAAGTGATTGATTCCATGAATTGTTCCAAGTTAATGGAATCTCCAAATTAATTTAGCAGAAACTGCCAGTGGCATTGAAGTGTTTAGCAGCTACACAAGCGCATGGTGCTGGAGGTAGTATATAAGCATGGATAGCGGATTGGCTAACGAATAGATTTTTGGGATATTGGAAAAGGATTGCGATAAGGGGTCATTTTCAGAATGGCAATCTATACCTCATGGAGTGCCAAAGCAGTTGGTGCTTGGGCCACAATTATGTACAATATATATTAATGACCTGGATGAGGAAAGTGGATGTACTAGAGCCAAGTTTGCAGATGGTAGAAAAATAGATGGCAAGGCAAGTGGCGAGGATAGAGTATACAGAAGGATTATATACAAGTTATGTGAGTGGGCATAAACTTGGCAAGCGGAAAATAAACTGGGAAAATGTGAGTTTATGAGTTTTGGCAGGAAGGACAGAGTAGTTAAATAAAATGCAGAAAGCTACAGCATAAAGTGATTTGGGAGTTCTTGTGCATTAATCGCTTAGCAGGTAATAGGGAAGGGAAATGGAACATTGGTTTTTATTTCAAAGGGAATGGAGTATAAAAGTAAAGAGATCTTGCTTAAAGTCCAAGGTGCTAGTTAGACCTTAGCTAGGATTTTGTGTGCAGTTTGGCTCCCTTACCTAAGGAAAGATATGCTGGAATAGGAAATAGTCCATAAAAAGACTTACTATGGTTTCCGATTTACAACATCTGCAGCTCTTTTGGTTTTTATTTTTATGTTGATCCCAGGTATAGAAGGATTTTCTTATGAGAGAAGGTTGGATAGGTTGGACCGTACTGATTGGGTTTAGAAGGGCGAGAGGTGACCCAGTTTAGAAATATAATATTCTTTGGAGGCTCGATCATGTAGATGTGAAAAGGTTGTTTCCTGGGAGAGTCTAGAATCAGGGCATATCTCAGAGTAAGGGATCATCCATTTAAGACAGAAATAAAGAGGAATTTCTTCTGTCAGACAGTGGAATTCTTTGCCACAAAAGGCTATCGAGTAAATTCATGGCTGCAATAGATAGATTTTTAATCCATAAGGGAATCAAGAGTTACAGAGAAAAGACAGAAAAGTGGACCCTTCCTCAGAACTGGTGGTTGCTGGGAAAACATTGGTTTATGTGCAGAAAATAGGGAGGGGAATGGGGTGGGGAGTAAACGATATGATAGAGCCAAAAGAGAGAGAAGAGCAGTTGGATAGACAAAGGAGTTGATAACAATCTGACTGGAAGGGTGAATAGTTGTTAATGGGGACTGTTAGTGACTAACAATAGGTAGAGTGTAATGGCAGGCTGTGTGATAACAAGGCTGGTGTGTGGGCTAGGACATGGGAGAGTTAGGCCCTAAAATGATAAAACTCGATATTGAGTCCAGAGGGTTGCAGAATGTTCTATTTTCTGCTCAAAAAAAGACCCTGAGCTACCTGTTGCCTGCCACCTTAACACACCACCCTGTTCTCTGGCCAACATCTCTGTCTCAGGCTTGCTGCAGTGTTCCAGCGAAGCT
>NC_063343.1:56333331-56434245 GCF_021869965.1 Rhincodon typus | reverse complement strand
CTGCCAGACCTGCTGAGTTTTTCCAGCAATTTCTGTTTTTGTTTCTGATTTCCAACAACCGCAGTTCTTTTGATTTTTTTTTTGATTTTGCGTAGCAGGGCAGCTCAGTCCAAGCAATTGATATATCATGAACCATGGAGAATTCCTTGTTTAATGTGTGTGGGAAGTGTTGTCAGCGGGAGGAGCTCAAGCTCGAGGTTTCAGAGGTTAAGCATTTGCTGTGTTTATTGGTCTGTCGCTGAGGTGACCACCCCTACCCTACAGCTGAAGACAGAGGAGGGATTAATTTTTAATTGAGATATATAAAAGTATAGCACCCTAATTCTCTTTCACAGAACGGTTATAATCAAAGCACAGGGTTCTAAATTTAAAGGAAGATGGAGAGAATATTTTTTCACTGAGGGTTGTGGGACTCCGGAATTTATTGATTGAAAAGGTTGGTAGAGGCAGAAATCCTCTCACGTTTAAGAAACACTTTGAGAAGTACGAAATGTGGCATAGCTTATAAGAGTACAGACCAAGAGCTGGAAAGTGTAATTAGGCCGGATAGCTCAATTTCAGCCAGCAGATGTAATGAACCAAATGGCCTGTTTTGTGCCCTAAATTTCCCATGTTTCTGTGGTCACCATAAGCAACATTTAAAATGCAGGCTGCAGGAAGTTTTCTTTTGATTTCTTGGTCAGGTTTCATGTTGGTCACAGTTCTCTGATCAAGGCACAATAATAGATGCCTTGGAATTATACAATAACTTTTTTTTATATACTGCATGAGTTCAAATGCACCATTCTTAAACTAGACATTTTTACAATTTTTACGACACATGTAATAATGCAAAATGCTGCATGACAGAGACCAGATGGAAAATTGGTTCAGACCGTGGTGTTATTAGACTTTCTGACTGTGGAATGGATGAAGTGGACTCATTCATGGATTTGTTGCAGGTATTTGGGAAATGACAGCCTCTGTTGCAACTGACATCTGTTGTATCTCTCCCCATTGATATCATGTGAATACTTTACCTAATATTCATAATGTTATCACATGGTGAGCAGAACAAGGGTAAATTGTCCATTTGTGTTCCTTTTCTCCCTCTCCCCTTAAATGTACAATTTGTGCCTCAGCATTTACTTACTCTTGCATATGTTTCATTTTCCATGACTCAAAAAAAATTAATGTTTTGACTTTCAATTGGTAAAATCTCATTGCTTACTTATTTTGTATATCTCGACTGCTACATTAGCAGCAGAAAATCAGTACAAGGTCTACAAAACAACCATATCCATTCTAAAGCATCAAAGTTCATTTCCAATCACAAATTCCTCCTGTTAATAAAAACTTTACTTCGTATGAAACAATGCCGATCATACAAAATCTGGTCAATACTTATTCCATTACCTCAGCCCCAAAATTGAGTGAGTCTGATGGTAATTTGAAGTGGTATTCACTTAATAGAAATGCACACAAACTATAATAGGGAATGTACAATATTTTGCTGTAGTCATGTTATTAGCAGTCACACCAATGGCTTCAATCCTTGTGTGTTATAGGAGAAATGAAACATGTAATAAACAAACCATAACCCACTTTTTTCTGGGATGCTTCCTTAATATTTCCACGTGTTCAGTGCCAAGCTTACCTAGGACAGGTACAATACCCCAAATCCAGCTGTCCATAAACCAGAATTGTCCAATAACTGGACAGCACGGTGGCTCAATGGCTGGCATTGGTGTCTCACAGCGCCTGGGACTCTCGTTCATTTCCACATTCAGGCAACTGTCTGTGTGGAGTTTGCAAGTTCTTCCCGTGTCTGCATCGGTTTCCCTCCCATGGTCCAAAGATGTGCAGGATAGGTGGATTAACCTTGGGAAATGAAGGGTTACAGGGATAGAGAAGTGGAGGTGGGTCTAGGTGGGATACTCTTTGGAGGGTTGGTATGGACTGGATGGGCTGAATGGCCTGCTTCCACACTGTAGAGACTCTATTCTATAACTTCTTCCCCTTGTGCGTCACTCAATATTTACAGCATTTATGATTTGCCCTGTCTGTATGTGTTCATCATTTACATTTAGCATTGGTCCTTGGTTGCACTTTTCATGATCCAATGTAGTCACGGAGTGGTGGATTGCACCTTTCGCTGAAAATGCGTGATTGTGTATAGACCTGGAATCTATTGTGGATTTGCACGCATTGGGTAATCCAAAATCTCAGAAAGTCCGAAATCCGGCACAGTATCAATGCTGAGGGGTGTCGGATTTGAGACAGTGTACCTGTAGATTGTGTAGACACCCAATAAAAATGGTACTTTTGTAAGTGCTGCAGGCTGAAAATGTAATTTCTTCATTCATGAAGCAAGGCAAAGTAGAAAGCAGTCTGTGCATCACTCTTCAGTTTGGTATTCCTTCATATATAATGGAAGACAACTGCAGACATAATGACTGAAGTAAAAGCCTGATTGGCAGTGCTTCGCTTGAGTTCTGCAAGGCAACCTGTAGCACCTTTGATTTGCGGAGGGAAGGAAAAATAAAACAAAATTACACTTTTTGCACAGGACAAGATCATGTTCTTAAAGCCAATTTCTGGAATTAAAACTATTGGGATCAAACACTTTAGCCTCAATTTCAATCTGTTCATTTTTCTTTAAAATATAAATTATATACATGACTTGATTCTACCTGGATTATTCCCTTTTGCTGTCTCCATCATTATTTGCAGGCTATATCACCTATCCCTCATAATTAGAATCTAAGGTTTCATTAGAATTATTGTCCATATTTTCTTTTGTGCAAGATTCTTCATTGATTACAAAAATGCAGCTCTACCCTGGTGTAACTTGTAAACATGTCATCACTAGTATTTATTGTCTGTCTGACTGAACTTATGGTTGTGCAACCCTTATAAGAATAAAGCTGACTGATCGGATTCTATGCTGGAGTAGTCTTGTATCTTTACAGCTAAGTGATCTGGAGTACCCAGATCTGGGTGAATGTATTAATGGAAAAATCTGTAAATACATCAATGCAAATCAGCTGTTGTTCTAGTGCCACGCTTTGGAAATTTAGATGCTTAAATGCATCATGTGGAAGTATTTACAGGTGCCTAGCACTTCTGTTAGGGCACCTTCATGACAGTGGCTGGTCTAGGGCAGAGCATCAGGTAGACAATGACAATTAACCCTGGGTCTACACTGGAGAAACTTGCAGTTGATATAATGTGTAACATAACTTGTCTTTTTACACTGTAAACTGTTCAGGAAAGTTAGGGAGATGATGTAATTAAATACATTACATCAAAATTACCTTCACTAACGAATGATCATCAGAAATCTTAAAATATGACTGACTGATTCAATGGTGGTTATAGGGGAGGGAGGCTGATTTAGTGTGATTAACATATCTTAAAATGCTATTAATTGAAGCTTGCTCTTCAGAGTTAATTTCATAGGATTTGGGGTGGTGAGATATGGATTTGGGTGAGGTGATTAAACCAAATGACTTACGTTAGTTTGGACATTTCAGTGAATGTTTACACTTATAACAAATGCTTCTGTTGGTAACACTGGTGTCTCAGAGCCAAACAATGATGAATCAAAGTTCCAGAAAAGGACATGAACACAAATCAAGGCCAACACTCCAGTGCAGTACTGGGTGAGTGTGTGCCAACTTTCAAAGGAGGCATAAACTGAGACTCCACCTGCCCTCTCAATGGAAATAAAGATCCTATGACACTATTTCAAACAAGCACAGAAGAGCTTGAAGATAGTAAGAACTGCCGATGCTGGAGTCAGACACAACAAAGTGTGCAGGAACGCAGCAGGCCAGGCAGCATCAAAGGAGCAGGTAAGTTGACGTTTCGGGTCAGGACCCTTCTTCAGAAATGAAGAAGAGCTCCCCCTGTTATTCTGCTTAGTATTTCTCCCTGAATCAACATCAGAAAATCAGATGACCTGGTTGTCATCACATTGCTGTTTGTGAAAGCTTGCTGTGCCCAAATTAGCTGCTGCATTGCCTACATTATTTTCACATTCACAATAAAGTTGATAAATTAACAGCATAAATAGTTGTAAATGAGTTGACTCTAGGCCTCCAAACTGTAGTGGTGAGGTAGGAGTGGCATTGAGCCGGAAATTAGAGATGTAGCCAATAACGTGCTACAGTCATCGTAGTGATTTTATAGTTTGGGTAAACCACATTAATGATAATACTGGCATTTAGTTACATAAAATGAGATGGAGTTTATTAATAGTCTTTTCAGAAATCCTTTAGGAAGAAGTGACATTAACATGATAGAATTCCTTATTGGATAGAAAGTGAAATAGTGCATTCCCAAACCAATGTCCTAAATCCAAACAGGAATTTACAAAGGTATGAGGTGTAGATTGGCTGCAATGTACTGGGTAATTTAGTTGAAAAGCGTCAGTGGAAAAACAATGGTTAATTGTTAAAGAACAAATGCACATATTACAGCAGTTATACATTCCTAGGTATTCTACATGCCAGAATACTAAAGCAGTGGCCAAGGAAATAGTGGATACATTGGTTGTCATCTTCCAGAATTTGGTAAATTTTGGAACAGGCCAAGAAAGATTGGGAACTGGCATATGTCACCCCACTGTATAAAAAGTGGGGGGAGGGTAAGAGAAAACAAGACTTGTTAGCCTAACATCAGTAGTAGAAAATGTTGGAATCTGTTATAAAGGATGTGACAAAAGTAGTCTTAAAGTACCAACAGTAGTACGGAAAGTCAACATGATTTTATGAAAGGGAAATCGTGTTTGACGAACATACTGGAGTTTTTTTGAGAACATAACTGGTAGAACAGATGAAGAAAGACCATTGGATGTGGTGTAGTTAGATCTTCAGAATGCTTTTGATGAAGTTCCACATATGTCTGTTTTTCTAATCAACCTGTTCAGAAATATCATTACACACCTCTAGAGCAGGTAGGACTTGAACTTAGACTTCCTGGTCCAGGGTAGGGACACTACCACTGTGCTACAAAGCCTTCTCTTGAAGTTCCACATATGACATTAGTGTGCAAAGTCAAAACACATGAACTGATGGTAACATAGTGACACAAATTCAGACAGGAAAGACAGAGTAAGAATAAATGGGTTGCTTTCAGAGTGTAAGGTGGTGACAAGTGGACTACTGCAGGGGTGAGTGCTTGGGCCCAGAAATACACAATATATATCCATGATTTGGATGAGTAATCAAAAGTATAATATTTCCAAGTTTGCTGCTGACAAAAAAAATGGTGTGAATGTGAGTAGTGAGGAGATCATAGAGAAGCTTCATGTCAATTTAGACAAGTAGAGAAAGTAAGCAAACATATGGCAGGTGCAGAATAATGTGGATCACTGGACTCAAAACGTGAACTCTACTTTGTTCCCACAGACACTGCCAGACCTGCTGAGTTTCATCTGCAACTTCTGTTTTTGTTTCAGATCTCCAGCATCTGCAGTGTATTGTTTTATTCATAGGTGTAGCAAGTAGTTGGGAAGGCAAATGGTATGTTGGGTTTCAGTAGAGGAACAGGGAAGATCTATGGTGACCATACAGGGCCTTGATAAGAGTACTGTGTGCAGTTTTGGTCTGGCTACCAACAAATTGAAAAACTTGCCACAGATGAAGTGCAGGGAAGGTTTAAAGACTGATTCCTGTGATGGCAAGTTTGTTGTAAAAGGAAAAATTAGGCAAATCAGACTTTTATTAACTGCATTTAGAAGAATGAGAGGGGGTGTTATTGAAATACGTAAAATTCTGAGAGGGCTGAGCAGACTGAATGCAGAAATGATATTTCTCCTGACTGGGGTGGGATCCAGAATAACGGTTCACAGTCTCAGGATATGGGGTAGGCCATTTTGGACTGAGATGAGGAAAGATTTCTTCACAAAGAAGGTGGTGAATCTATGGAATTCTCAACCATTGACAGCTATGGAGGCCAAGTTAATGAATATATTTAAGAAAGAAATAGACAGCTTTCCTGAAGCTAAAGGTATCATGTGGTATGGGATGGGAATGGCAATATGGCATTGAGATAGAAGATCAGCCATGATCACACTGAATGGCAGAGCAGGTTCAATAGGCCAAGTGACCTATTCCTGCTCCTATTTTCTATGTTTGAATGTTTCTTTTATTGTTCCTGGCTGTAACATGCTTCGAGATGTCCAGTGTCATAGAGTCATAAAGATATACAGCACGGGAACAGACCCTTTGGTCCAGCATGACCATGTCAACCAGATATCCTAAATAAATCTAGTCCCATTTGCCAGCGTTTGGCCCATATCCCTCTTAAACCCTTCCTATTCGTACACCCATCCCGATGGCTTTTAAATATTGTAATTGTACCAGCCTCCACCACTTCCTCCAGCAGCTTATTCCATACATGCACCACCCTCTGCGTGAAGAAGTTGCTCCTTAGGTCCCTTTGAAATCTTTCCCCTCTCACTTTAAACTTATGCCCTCTACTTTTGGACTCCCCCACCCAGGGGAAAAGTCCTTATCTCTTTACCATATTCATACCCCTCATGATTTTATAAACCTCTATAAGGTCACCCCTCAGCCTTTGACATTCCAGGGAATACAGCCCCAGTCTATTCAGCCTGTCCCTGTAGCTCAAACCTTTCAACTGTGTGTATGTTGACTGGCATATGTTGTTTAAAACTACCAGTTTAGGCTATTTTATACCTAGATTTTGAGCAGTACTCATCAATTCTACAACGTAAGAGATGTGGGCTTCACTTATAATGGTGACTGGTGCTTCTGAAATCAAAGAAGATATCAGCACCACCTTTGAAATTTGTAAAACAGTGATACCCATAATGCATTCACTTAGAGAATTATGAGGCCTGTAGTGGGGAAGCAAAATACATTTTTAAACTATGATGATTATTTTGGTAATTAAGTTGAAATGAAAAATTATCATTCAGCCTATAAATTTGCTTCATTCAGCCTTCTCATGCACCATTAACTGTTGCTTTCTCCCTCACTATATTAAACACTATATAAGCTAACACGCTTGTATCTCTGTGAAACTCTGTGCTACACCCCCATCCCACCCCATCGATTCTTCTTTGTTAGACAAATCCAATTAGCTCCTGCATAAATATGTCAGTTGACCGAAAATTCATCGCTTTCCTTGTTACGTAAATGTTACATTCCAACCAAGTAATACAGATGAGAACCAATGTGATAATGAAGAAATTGTTTGTTAAAATGTGAATACCTGCATGTCTGGGGATCAAACTTCTTCCCTTTGCGAAAGCACGAATACACGGACTCTTTGCACTCGCAGGTGCATTTGCTGCTGTTCAACGGCTGATTCTTTGGGCAGTTCTTCCTACATGCACACTCACAGACTTCTTCATCCCATTTCTTTGGGGGTTCACAAACGCCATGATGCTCTGTGTTACTGCAAACACATTTGCAAGTACTCTCGTCAAATTCTTTGTTGGGACCACAACTCGATATGGAAAGTCTGTTTGTGCACACGCAGCTACATGTGTCTTCATCGAATACCATGTTGGGCCCACAGAAATCATCCGCCTCACTTCCACTATCATCTGCTGAGTATGGAGAAGAAATGTCAGCAATATCCAATATTATGGCAGTCACTGGTATAAATAGTTTTATTCCCTTTTTCCTCCAATTCAATGTTAGTTTTATTCTCTCTCAATTTCTGAACAATCTGGAGGGCTGACAATAATCTACCCCCAGATTTCTACAAAGATTCTATTTCAGCTGATAAGTGTGTGTACTCTAGTTATTTTCTTGTCCTCTAACTTCTATTTAGTGATTCTGCCTTTTGGAATGTGCAAGTTTGAGAACTGATAATAATGCAGTCACATTCACTCATCATTTACTCCATTAGACAACACTTCACACACAGTTTTACATATTAAGCCTAATTAACAGGATTCAAGAGGAAAATACTCTGCTAGTTTCTTTCCTGTCCTCTTTTTGCACCAGGCCTACATAATGTCTCCTTCACTTAATCATACAAATTGTAGAAGTGTGAGGAAAATAGTGTAGATATTACAATGGATTTTCTTACTCATTGTTTAATTTTAAAATAACTCTAACCTTATCACTGCAGCTATATCAAGGCTGTAGCATAAATTGCAAAGATACTTGAAGCTTTTCAATATTCTGATTAAGAAATATTTTACAATTTAAAATAATAATACTTGTAATGACTGCCATAAACTATATTCTGCTGATATGAAGTTTTGATCTAATTATTGGTGTGGTTTTGCTAACCAGGTAATACTGCACTAATCCATTTATTTCATTGACGCCTATCTTCATTCAATTTTGGGAGAGTAATGTCAATGTGTTGTTCTCCTGTTTTGACAAAACCTGCGCAATATGCAAACAGGTTCCACTTTTTTACAACTGCTTAAATCGACACGGCTGACTCCATGGGTACAATAACTGTGAAGGGTCTGCAGAATAAGCGTTTGCACACTAACACATTACCCACTTCTCCTTTCCTTAAAGTATACTTGGTTTATCGGGTAGTATCCCCACCTTTATATTAACAAAGCTTACACGCTCTTCTCTGAAGAACATTTTCATCTCCCATTTTAATAGATCGGTAATATAATGGACTTAACTATGCTGTGGAACACTATTAGCAGAGTGAGCTCAGATCTTGCTCTCTTGGCTACACCCTAACAATCAAAAGTCTCCTTACAAATGTTTTCCAAGTAAAGGTTTACCAATAATTTGAAGAGGTGAAAAGCAAATTGATAACCTGGTTCTGAATTGCTGGCTTCTAAGCTGAAGTCTTCCAGTTCGGTGACACATCTGCAGTACTGGGGATTCCAGGTGAGACCAAGTGGACACGTTTTGTTCTCCATAATGCATCTATGGAGAGAAATGTTTGAAAACTAACTGTCAGGTCCATCTAATAAGCGTCTGAACTCAGCTATTTTTATCAGCTGTTGGAGCTTACAGCTGCAGTATGGATTCCCAAGCACAGGCAGAGAACTTACTCACTAAGCTCTAAGCATCTTCTGGCCACTTCATTTGCCCAGCTACCTTTTCAAGCATGCTTCAACTTCATTCTGAATAAATTTAGGTGCTAAATGCAGATTTTTAGTTAAAGCAAAGCCCTCCTTAGAACCAGAGTCACCTTCCAAGCTGCGACACTTCCTTCTTTCTTTGCTGAGGTTCTTCTCTGATGAAGACATGTTGTATAATTTCCCTATGTCTTTGGAGTTTTTGGGCTTTTTTTTTAAATTCCATCTCTGTTTCCATTACAATGCTTTTTATTTCTCTCCTTTCTTTCCAATTCAAATTGTCTTATTGGCAGGAGCAAAATTCCTCCAGATGTTGGAATCTGTACTGAAAACAATGCTGGAAATCACAGTGAGTCAGACAACGTCCATGGAGAGAGAGCAAGCTAATGTTCTGAGTTCTGATGAACTAGATCTAGACTCGAAATTTTAACTTGCTCTCTCTTCATGGATGCTGCCTGATCCACTGTGATTTCCAGCATGTTTTGATTTCAGTTTGACTTATTCGCAATTCTCTCTTCCCTTATTTCTCCTCCCTGTTCTTTTTCTCTACTTTACTTCTAGTTTAAGTCTTTCCATTTTTATCTCCGAGTCAGTTTATTTTTCATTACCACCTATCTTATCTAATTCCAGCTGTGACATGTCAATTTCAAGTTTCTCTTGTCCTGATTCTAAATGTTGGGAAATCACTTCAAGCATCTAATCCTTATGAGATCCTGCTTTTTTGTCTACCTTCAATTTGTCTGCTAACTCTCTCCGTTTAGCCTCATTCAAAGTTTGCAAACAATTTACTGTCCTGACTTCAAATCCCAGAAAATCCTTAGCACCAATCAAAGCCGTTTTTCAAAATCCAACCAATGCCATAAAGTTCACTATACACTATTGTTCTATGCTTAGAATCCTCATGTACCAGTTTCTTTAAAAGCAAGACAAATCCTTCTTAAACTTAATGAATTCAAATTTCAGTGAAGAGCCTCACATATTCCTGAACCACTCAGTTCCCAGAATGAAACCTGGCTTGATTCATCATATTTCTGAAGAAGGGTCTAGACCTGAAATGTCAGCCTTCCTGCTCCTCCGATGCTGCTTGGCCTGCTGTGTTCATCCAGCTCTACACCTTGTTATCCCTTGATTCATCATATGTTGAGTTTTGTCCTTGTTTAGTAAGTTACTTGGTGGTTAATCGCCAAAACATATTCATACATGGCTGTAGATATTCTTTAATAATGGAACGGAAGTTCATCACACAAAATAAATGTGAAAGACAGCTAGCAAGCTCTAAAACACATAGCAAAACAAAGTTTCAATGTGCTTCCCAAGACTATTACAGAGACTCAAGTCCAGAGAGATTACACATCTTATATGAACCCTTTAAGGTTCTGCTTAACTGAGTCCTGGCAATTTATTGGCCTTCAGCTGTGAAGCCAATTCAATGAGATCTTTTCAAATATGCCAACGTGATCTTTTCCACAAATATAGGCACCTAAACTTTCTCACTTCTAACAACCTGCATACTTCTAACTAAAATATCTTGCTTTAGAAATCTCACAAATTAGATGCTTACGCTAAAGGAACAAAAACATAATTTACTGGAGAAACTTAGAGGTCTGGCTCATCTGTGTAGAGATAAATAGAGTTCATGTTTCAGGTCCAGTGACCCTTCTTCAGAACTGGGGGCTGAAGAAAGATCACTAGATCCAAAATATTAACTCTGTTTATTTCTCTACAGGGGCTGCCAGACCTGCTGAATTTCTCTGGAAAATTCTGTTTTGTTTCAGATTTCCAGCATTTGTAGTTCTTTACTTTTTGCTTATGCTAGGTACGATTCCCTGAAAAGCTGCTTCTAGGACAGAAACTCAACACTGGTGTTTTCTAAATTGATTTGTTTTGTTAAAAAGCTTCACCTTAGATTCTTCTGAACTGAAATCAAAGCTAATGGCCTTACATGTTTACCCTACCTGTCACGGACACAACTGGTGGGGTGCTTCAGAACTTAATATTCATACTTTTTTTTTGTTTGGGATAAAAATTGATAAGTTCAATGTTTCAAGAAGTAACTTGCTTTTAAACATATGAGTAATGAATCAAATCAGACACTTGAGCTGCACTGCTACAAATTGACGTTCATGCCTTTAAATTACAAAAATAAATAAAGCCCAGCATTGTTATCTTGTAAAAACTGCTACAAAAATCTGTTCGGTTAGGAGTATGTTTATCAATTAAGTGTAACCAAATGCTTCCGTCATCAGTATTTCTCAGTTTTTTTACCCATGATATTTGAAGCCTGCACTGCAGCATGGAGCTTCACCTGGAAAGCAGGTTATCATGAGCCATTAGATTTATTGATGGTTTACTTGGAAGACTGGGAGCAAAATGCCAAAGTACTCATATGTACTTTTACAAGCGTTTACTATTTGGTAGCACTTTGAACAAAACAAATCTAGTATGTAGGTGCAATACATAATCAAGAAGGCTAATGGGATGCCCTGCTTTATGATGAGAGGAATGGAACATGAAAAGAAAGATGCTACGCTTCAATTATACAGGACATTGGTGAAACCGCAAACTATGTGGAGCTTTGGCCTTCCTATTTAAGGAAGGTTTACTAGATTGATACTTGGAACAAGTATGTTGCCATATAAAGACAGTTTGGATAGCCTGAGCTTGATTCCACTGGAGATTAGAAGACTTGGGGTTGACGTGATCGAAGTGTATGGGATCCTGAATGGTCTTGACAAGGTGACACGGAAAGGAAGTTTCCTTTTGCATGTAAGACCCAGGCTAGGTGACATTGTTTTACAATTAAGGGTTGCCCTTTCAGGACAGAGATGAGGACACACTCCTTCTCTCAAAGTTGTTCAGCTTTGGAACTGTCTACCTTGGAAGGTGATGGAGGCAGGGTCATTGAATATTCTTAAGACCAAGGTGGAGAGATTTCTGTTCAGCAGGGATTCAAGGGTTATTGGTGTAGATGGGAATGTTGAATTTGAAGCAAAAACAGGTCAGCATTGATTGTTTTGAGTGGTGGAATAGGCTGAGAAGGCCAATGGGTCTACTTCTGTTCTTACTTCACATGTTCATATTTTAAAAACATGAAGAGGATTTGCAGCAGAGCAAAAGAGTGAGTAGCAAACCTTTGCTGAATAGCTTGAAGACTTAATTAAGATCTTATAGGTAAGCTTGAATAAGTTTGAGGTAGCTAATAGTTCAGGTACTAAAGTAAAGTAGATGAATGTGCAGGTGACTTTTTCTTTCAGGCTGGAAGATGAGCTAAAAACATAAGACTGGAGAAAGCTGCAGAGGATAAGACTGTACAGCAATTTGTAAACCATGATCATTCCAAACACTGGAACATAAAGACCCCATGATGGCCAGTGAGGATGGGATTGATAAACAGATTAGCAGAAAAGGTGGAGTCACTTTGACATAAGTGAGCGTTAAGAGAGTAGGTAGATTCAGTTGAAAACTTGTGCCAGAGATTTTGGCAAGTGCAGAGTACAATAACTTAAATCTTCTCAATGTTCAGTTCGAGGAAACTTTGTATTAATATCAGACAACTTTAGGGAGGACATCAATGCTGGTGTGTAATACATTCATTGAGATCATATAAAGTAAGAGAAGCTTTGTTATGAAAGGAGATTAGAAATAGGAACAAGAGCAGACTGTTCAATTCCTTGATCCTTGACTAATAAAAATCTTCTCAATCTCTATATTGAAATGTTCAATTGACCTAATTTCAGCAGCTTATGAAGGAGAGTGTTTCAGAGTTTCACTGGTCCTTTAAGTGAAGACGTGTTATCTGACATCAGCCTTAAAGGACCTAGCTCTAATTTTAGGTTGTACACTCTCCCATTAGAGGAAACAGTTTCTCACTATTTACCCTACTAAATGTGCAATCATCTTAAATGTTCAATTAAATAACCCCCTTAATCTTTGATATTCAAAGATTAGCCTAATCTATGCAACCTATTCTCATAATTTAACCTTTTACAGTTCCAATACAGAAACTAGGCCTTTTGCCAATGAAATAAAAAAAGTTTTAGAGGTGAGCTCATTGGTTCATGGCAATTCAGAAGTTTTAATGTATTAAATTTGGTAAAACTAACTGTTTATGAATCAGTCATTAAATAACCATGGTGAGAGGGGAAAGATTTAAATGGGATCTAAGGGGCAACATTTTCATGCAAAAGGTGGTACATGTATGGGATGAGCTGGCAGAGGGAGGTTTAGAAAAATAATTCCAGTCTCTTAGAAGAACTGAATTCAAAATCATGCTTAAAATGGAAGTCAACAGTTATTTTGAAGAAACAGATGGATGAAAAATAAGGGAAATGCTTAAGTTAATAGTTCTATCAGGAGGCCAGGCTGAGTCACATATTCCAAGCAACTTTCTCAAAAGCTGCAGATCTTTATGGCTGAGAGACTTGGGCATGCTCCATTACCTGGATGAAATTTTGAAAGTTCAAGTTATTGGATCTATGTAATATTATATTTTTCATTTTTTACTTCAAAATAACTTAGAGAATGTGTATAACAAGTAAACAGCATTTTAGCAGGACACATTTGAATCGGGAACAAAAACAAAGTTGCTGGAAAAGCTCAGCAGGTCTGGCAGCATCTGTGAAGGAAAAAAAACAGAGTCTGGTAACCCTTCCTCAGAACTGACCTGAAACATTAACTCTGTTTCCTCAGAACTGACCTGAAACATTAACTCTGTTTTTTCCTTCACAGATGCTGCCAGACTTGCTAAGCTTTTCCAGCAACTTTGTTTTTGTTCCTGATTTACAGCATCTGCAGTTCTTTTGGTTCCCATTTGTATCAGATTGGCTCAGAACCATAGCAGTTGTTGAGTCCCCACGGCGTGGAAACAGGCATTTGGCCCAACAAGTCTGCACTGACTCTCTGAGCAGCATATCACCCAGACTCACCCCCACCCATTGCAACTATTTTCCATAGTTAATGTACCCAATTACACATCCCTGGACACTGTGGAATTTAGCATGGCCAATCCACCTAACCTGTATATATTTGGATGGCGGGAGGAAACCACATCACCCAGAGGAAACCCACACAGACATGGCTAGAAGTTGGAAACACCACACAGACAGTTGTCCGAGGCTGGAATTGAACCTGGGTCCCTGGTGCTGTGAGGCAGCTGTGCTAACCACTGAGCCACCATGCCACTCAGTCTCTGACCATTACAACGTATTTATAACTTATATACTCCAAAAGGGGAATAAGGATAAACAAATAGTGTAATTAAATATAAGCACAGAATCCCATGACAATTAAAATCACACATGGTTATCATCAGAATAGAGAATTGGGACTGAACAGACATGTTTTAAGTTGGCTCCCCTGGCTTCATATGCAGGGCTTAACCATTGAAATCATTGCTGTCTTCTTTGTAGGTTTCAGTATGGAACTTGTCTCTTTAGCAGGCAATAAAGACACCTATTAGAAAGCGATGTGATCCATTTGTGACTTGGAGGAGCACATCTGCTTCCTCCAGCCCACTAAGTAAAGCCACAGCCCCATCCCCACTCCAGCAAACTCAGGTTAAAATGACAAATGGTTACCCAGTTGGTCATGATCTACATATTTAAAGAAGAAATCCACTGGCTGCAGATGGAAGAGTGTGGCATCTGCAAAAGGAGCAGAAGGGCTGGTGGGTAATTCTCCCACTCACTTCTTAACTGCTCTCCCTCCCTAGTCTTTCGCAACAGAACCACGAGTGATGGAGTCTGCTGTTTTGTTATTGTGTCCAGTGTCGTTTGGTACCAAAAAGCAAAAATTCCTAAGGATGAGATTTAGCATCATTTTCCTCCTTCTAACTTTTCACTCCCACCCCTCATAGCCTATTAACCTCCTTCACACACAGAAGTTGATTTCCACGAAGGAATAGCGTAATTCGAATTTCGCTCTGACCATCCTGGGCATAAAGATTTGCAGGTTTTGAGAGAGCTGCTTGGAATATGGGTCTCAGCCTGCTTCATGATAGAACTATTCATTTAAGTTTTTCCTTTAATTTCATCCATCTTTTTTCAAAGCTTTGTTGACTTCCATTTTAAACACAGTTTTGTATTCAGTATTTTCTAAGAGACTGGAATTATTGTTCTAAACCCCTCCCCCTTTGTTCTTTCAGCCACGATTTTAATTGTTTTTTTACTGATTAATTCATAAATAGTTGAAGTTAGTTTTACCCAATTTAGTTCATGAAAACTTGTGAATTGCCAGAAATTGAACTCGCTGAGTAGCTACTGCTGAAGTAAGCTTCAGTCCAAGAGTTCTTGTCCCTTGAATGTGAAATTCTGGAACCTGACAGTGACGGGGCGTGAGCACATCAATCCTTACCCGGTCTGTGAAATGTGAAAAGAACGTCTGATAATCGAGTGGGACTGTCCGAAGGTGTCTCGCTTGGCCTGACATGTACAGGCAGTATGATTGATGAAGCTAATCATGACTAGCTTGGAGAATCCAACTCGTGGTAGTGTGATTTCGAACAACTAGAAGAATAAAACACAAACTGTTTCTACAATGATGAAACCAATTTTAATACAGAAAACAGCTGATAAAGTAGTACAAAGAATTTAGCAAAACAACTGCATTTGCACTGATAAAGGGAAGGCATTTGCTGTAAATTTCTCTGGGCAAGTTCCATACAAACATGATCTTTGTGCTGATCTGCAATTTTCTCTTTGTCCCTTGACCTTTCCCACGTTCCTGACATATCTTTCTTTGCCCACAGTTTTCTTTCTAACTCACAATTTGTATCGGTGAATTTTCATTTAAAAAAAAAATCAACTGAACATTTGCATTGCACTTTTCATGATCATAGATAATTTGCAATTTTTAAGTGTAGTCGTTATTGTAATGTGGAAAAAATGTCTCCTTTTTGCATCTCTTTGCTTCAATCACCAACTCTTGTGTCTTTCTATGTTACTGTGCTTCCTTGATTACTTTCATTCGTTTACCTTATCTCTAGCTTTCTTTCAATTTCCTCATTGTATCTCTAATATTGATCCCTACCACAGTGTTAGACATGTGGAGGTGCCAGTGTTGGACTGGGGTGGACAAGGTCAGAAATCACACGACACCAGAGTTAATGTTTCGGGTCTGGTGACCCTTCCTCAGAACTGTTCTGAGTTCCAAGGAAGGGTCACCGGACCCGAAACGTTAACTCTGCTTTTTCCTTCACAGATGCTGCCAGACCGGCTGAGCTTTTCAAGCAACATTGTTTTTGTTCCTGCTTTACAGCATCCGCAGTTCTTTTGGTTTTTATTACTGTCCAACAGGTTCATTTGAAATCACAAGCTTTTGAAGGGCTGCTCCTTCAACTGGCTACCTGACGAACAAGCAGCACTCTGAAAGCTTGTGATTTCAAATGAACCTGTTGGACTATAACCTGGTGTCGTGTAACTTCTGCCCTTGTCTACCACAGTGTGACATTTGCATTGCTATTCAGCAATAAGTCTGAGTTACATCTGTCCCATATCTCTTTCATTCCTATATTTATGTGCGTTTGTCTATTTCATATATATATTTAAGCCATAGCCATTGCTTCCTCTCTGTTTCAATGTTTAGGGTTTTGAACATTTCACCAAGTTAAAAACGTCTGCTTCTCCTTCACAAACCGATCTCTCTCCTCCCTCATCTACCTTCCAATATCTCAATCTCTGTCCTGTCAAGAGCAACATTGTAAATGCAGGTTGAGCACATTGGGAAAGGCTGAAAACCACATTGTACATCCAGCATTGGTTGAGTGAGAAGGCTATCAGCAACTCATTCATGGAACCTGGATGTTGGTAGCCAGGCCAGCATTTATTGTCCATTCCTAATTCACCTGGAAAAGGTAATGGTGAGCTGCCTTATTCAACCGCCACAAATCTTGAGGTGCAGTAACACCGCAGTGCCGTTAGGTAGGGAGTTTGAGGATCTTGAACTAGCAACAGTGAAGAAATAGAATGCTGTTCCAATTCAGATGGTGTGTAGCTTGTGGGGGTGCTTGAACATAAGAACTAGGAGCAGGAATAGGCCACCTGGCCCTTCGAGCCTGCTCCGCCATTCAATAAGATCATGGCTGAACTTTTCATGGCCTCAGTTTCACTTAGCCGCCCTCTAACCACAACTCTTAGTTCCTTTACTGTTCAAATAATTATCTATCTTGACTTTAAAAACATTCAATGAGGAAGCCTCAACTACTTCACTGGGCAGGGAATTCCACAGATTCACAATCCTTTGGGTGACGAAGTTCCTCCTCATTCAGCTGTAAATCTGCTCTCCCTTATTTTGAGGCTATGCCCTCTTGTTCTAGCTTCACCTACCAGAGGAAACAACCTCCTTGTTTTTATTGTATCTATTCCCTTCAAAATTTTATATGTTTCTATAAGTTTCCTCCATCGCTCTTCTAAATTCCAATGAACATAGAACATAGAACACAGAACACAGAACAGTACAGCACAGTACAGGCCCTTCGGCCCACGATGTTGTGCCGAACTTTTACCCTAATCCTAAGGTCTATCTAACCTCCACCCCTACCTTATACTATCATCTATATGCCTATCTAATAGCCACTTAAATGCCCCTAATGAGGCCGACTCCACTACCCTCTCTGGCAATACATTCCACACCCCGACCACTCTCTGAGTAAAGAACCTACCTCTGACCTCTCCCCTATATCTACCTCCACTCACTTTAAAACTATCCCCCCTCATAATAGCTACCTCCACCCTACGAAAAAGTCTCTGGCTGTCCACTCTATCTATACCTCTGATCATTTTGTACACCTCTATCAAGTCACCTCTCATTCTTCATCGTTCTAAAGAGAAAAGCCCTAGCTCTCTCAACCTTTCCTCATAAGACCTTCCCTCCGTTCCAGGCAACATCCTGGTAAATCTCCTCTGCACCTTTTCTAACACTTCCATATCTTTCCTGTAATGAGGCGACCAGAACTGAACACAATACTCCAGATGTGGCCGAACCAGGCATTTGTATAACTGGAGCATAACTTCACAGCTCTTGAACTCAATCCCTCTGTTAATGAAAGCTAACACACCATACACCTTCTCAACAACTCTATCCACCTGGATGGCAGCTTTCAGGGAACTGTGGACATGAACCCCAAGATCCCTTTGCTCCTCCACACTGCCAAGAATCTTTCCGTTAACCCTGTATTCTGCTTTCAAGTTTTTCTTTCCAAAATGAATCACCTCACACTTTTCAGGGTTAAACTCCATCTGCCACTTATCAGCCCAGCTCTGCATCCTAAGAATGTCCCTTTGTAACCGAGAACAGCCCTCTGCACTATCCACAATGCGACCCACCTTCATATCGTCCGCGAACTTACTAATCCACCCTTCCACTCCTTCATTCAAATCATTTACAAAAATCACAAATAGAAGAGGACCCAGAACAGATCCTTGTGGTACACTACTCGTAACTGAGCACCATGTTGAATATTTTCCATTCACTACCACCCTTTGTCTTCTAAGGGTCAGACAATTCTGAATCCAATCTGCCACATTTCCCCCTATCCCATGCCTCCTTACCTTCTGCATGCTTACCATAGGGAACCTTATCAAACGCCTTACTTAAATCCACGTATACCACATCCACTGCTCTACCTTCATCCACGTGTTTGGTCACCTCTTCAAAGAGCTCAGTAAGGTTTGTCAGGCATGATCTACCCCTCACAAATCCATGCTGACTATCATGAATCAAACTGTGCCTTTCCAAGTGATCGTAAATCCTATTTCTCAGACCCCTTTCCATTAATTTGCCCACCACTGCCGTAAGACTAACTGGCCTGTAATTTCCGGCGTTATCCTTCTTCCCTTTACTGAACAAGGGAATGATGTTTGCCTCTCTCCAATCTTCCGGCACTATACCCGTGGAAAGTGAGGACGAAAAGATCATCACCAAAGGCCCAGTGATTTCTTCCCTCGCTTCCCATAGAATCCTTGGATAAATCCCATCAGGCCTGGGGGCCTTATCCATCTTCAACTTCCTCAAAATTCCTCGCACATCTTCCTTACTAACAGCGACCTCCTCTCGCCTACCAGCCTGTTTCAGACTGTCCTCCTCTACAACTAGGTCCCTCTCAGTTGTGAATACCGAAGAAAAGTATTCATTAAGGACCTCTCCTATCTCTTTAGGCTCTGTGCACAAATTCCCTTTACAATCCTTGATCGGCCCTACCCTTTCTCTGGTCATTCTCTTATTCCTCACGTATGTGTAAAAAGCCTTGGAGTTTTCCTTGATTCTATCTGCCAAGGTTTTCTCATGCCCCCTTATAGCTCTCCTAAGCCCTTTCTTCAGCTCCTTCCTGGCTAACTTGTATCCCTCTAGAGCCTTTTCTGTTCCTTGTTTCCTAACCCTTACATAAGCATCCTTCTTCCTCTTAACCAGTCATTTGACCTCTCTTGAGAACCAAGGCTCCCTCACTCGACCGCATCTTCCCTGCCTGCTAGGGACAAACATATCGAGCACACGCAGTATGCATTCCTTAAACAATCTCTACATTTCAATAGCGCTCTTCCCTGACAGCATCTGTTCCCATTTTATGTTACCCAGTTCTTGCCTAACAGAATTGTTATTACCCTTCCCCCAATTATAAACCTTACCCTGCTGTATGTACCTATCCTTTTCCATGACTATTGTAAAAGCAACACAGTTATGATCGCTACCGCCAAAATGCTCTCCTACCAACAGGTCTAACACTTGGCCCGGTTCATTGCCAAGCACCAAATCCAAAGTGGCCTCTATCTACATACTGTGTCAGGAATTCTTCCTGAACACACTGGACAAAATCCGTTCCATCTAAACTATTACAACTAAAATGTTTCCAATCAATATTTGGAAAGTTGAAGTCACCCATGACTACAACCCTGTGACTTCTGCACCTTTCCAGTATCTGCTTCCCAATCCGCTCCTCCACTTCTCTGCAACTGTAAAAAAATCCCAACAAAGTGACTGCTCCTTTCTTGTTCCTGACCTCAACCCAAACTGACTCTGTAGACATATCATTTTCGAACTGCCTTTCAGTAGCTGCTATACTAGCCCTGACGAGCAATGCCACTCCCCTGCCTCTTTTTCCACCCTCCCTATTTCTTTTAAAGCATCTAAATCCCGGAACTACCAACAACCATTCCTGTCCCTGAGTTCCCCAAGTTTCTGTAATGGCCACAACATCGTAGTTCCAAGTACCGACCCATGCTCTAAGTTCATCCGCCTTATTTCTAATACTTCTAGCATTGAAGTATACACACCTCAAACCATCTCTGTGTCCGCAATTATGCTCCATCGACCGCATTTCTTTATTAACAACCTCACTCCCTGTTGTGTCTGTTGGAAGGCTGAATACTCATCCTCTGAATTACAAATCCAGTTCCCCACCGCCTGCCAATCTAGTTTAAACCATCCCGTATAGCTCAAGCAAACTTCCCTCCCAGGATATTTGTGCCCTTCCGGTTCAGGTGCAACCCGTCCATACTGTACAGGTCCCACCTTCCCCAGAATGTGCTCCAATTATCCACATAATGGAAGCCCTCCCTCCTACACCTGCCCTGTAGCCACGTGTTTAGCTGCACTCTCTCCCTATTTCTTACTTCGTTATCATGTGGCACAGGTAGTAATCCAGAGATAACTACCCTGTTTGTCCTGGACTTCAGCTTCCAACCTAACTCCCTGTACTCGTTTTTCACATTCTCTATCCTTTTTATCCCTATGTCATTGGTACCGATGTGTACCATGACTGCTGGTTGTTCACCCTCCCCCTTAAGGCTCTTGAAGACACGATCCGAGACGTCACGGACCCTGGCATCCGGGAGGCAACATACCATCCGTTCATCTCTTTCGTGTCCACAGAACCGCCTGTCTGTGCCTCTTACTATTGAATCCCCCACTACAATTGCTCTCTTATTCTCCCCCAATCCCTTCTGTGGCATTGGGCCAGGCTCAGTGCCAGAGACCAGTCCGCTATGGCCTTCCCCTGGTAGGTCATCCCCCCCAACAGTATCCAAAACAGTATACTTATCATTGAGGGGAACGGCCACAGGGGATCCCTGCATTGTCTGCCTGTTCCCTTTCCCCTTCCTGACAGTCACCCAGCTACTTTTTTCCTGTACCTTGGGTGTGACCACCACCCTGTAACTCCTCTCTATCACCCCCTCAGCCTCCCGGATGACCTGGAGTTCATCCAGCTCCAGCTCCAGTTCCCTAACATGGTTTTTGAGGAGCTGGAGTTGGGTGCACTTCTCACAGGTGAAGTCAGAGGGGACACCAGCAGTGACCCTTACCTCCCACATTCTGCAAAAGGAGCATGCAACTGCCCTCGCTTCCATTCCCTCTACTCAAGATTTCCAGAAGAATTTAAAAAAAGCCTTACCTTACCGATCGTCGATACACATAACATAATCCCTGTCTTTTCAACCTCTCCTCATAAGCCAAGCCTCTCAACTCTGGAATCAACCTACCGAATCTCCCCTGCACCCCCTCCAGTGCCAGTACGTCCTTTCTCAAGTAAGGAGACCAAAACTGTACACAGTACTTCAAGTGTGGCCTCACCAGCATCATATACAGCTGTAACATAACCTCCATGCTTTTAAATTCAATCCCTCTGGCAATGAAGGACAAAATTCCATTTGCCTTCTTAATTAACTGTTATACCTGCAAACCAACTTTCTGTGATTCATGCACAAGGACAACCAGGTCTCTCTGCTCAGCAGCATGCTGCAATTTTTTACCGTTCAAGTAATAGTCCCTTTTACTGTTATTCCTATGAATGTGGATGACTTACACATTTATCAACATTGAATTCTATCTGCCAGACCTTTGCCCACGCACTTAAACTATCTATACCCCTCTGCAAACTTTCAGAATCCTCTGCACACTTTGCTCTACCACTCATCTTAGTGCCATCCTCAAACTTTGACATATCACACATGGACAAGCAAAGCAGCGACAGGCACAGGAGTTCCTAGAAGCCTGGTACTCCACGAAGAAAGCCATCAACAAACACACAGAACTTGACCCCATATACACTCCACTGCTAAGGAAAATCAGACGTGAGGTAATCCAGCTCAACGGACTCCAGAATTTAAAAACCAGGCAGGAAAACACAACGGCGCTTCATCAGAGGCTGCACTGATGATGTTATCCAGCAGGGTAATGAAACATCTGTGGAACAACAATGAACCAGCTCAGTGAGCCAACCAACCACAACACCCACAACCCAAGCTACAAATCTACTCCAAAATATTACACATGGTCCCAAACTCCAAATCATCTACGTAAATTATAAACAATTGCAGTCCTAGCACTGATCTCTGAGGCACACCACGAGTCACTGCTTGCCAACCAGAAAAGCACTTATTTATCCCCACTCTTTGCTTCCTGTTGGTTACCCAATCCTCTATCCATACTAATACATTGCCCGTAACACTGTGCACCTTTATCTTATACAGCGGCCTTTTGTATGGCACCTTGTCAAAAGCCTTTTGGAAATCCAGATACACTACATCTACTGGGTCCTCATTGTCCATCACATAAGAACATAAGAACCAGGAGCAGGAGTAGGCCGTCTGGCCCTTCGAGCCTGCTCCGCCATTCAATAAGATCATGGCTGATCCTTTCGTGGACTCAGATCCACTTACCCGCGTTCTCACCGTATCCCTTAATTCCTTTATTGTTCAAAAAAAATCTACCTTTTTTTTAAAAACATTTACTGAAGTAGCATCAACTACCTCACTGGGCAAGGAATTCCATAGATTAACAACCCTCTGGGTGAAGAAATTCCTTCTCAGTTCAGTCCTAAATCTGCTCCCTCTAATCTTGAGGCTATGCCCTCTTGTCCTAGATTCACCTGCCAGTTGAAACATCCTCTCTACTATCTGATCTATTCCCTTCATAATTTTATATGTTTCTATAAGATCCCCCCTCAATCTTCTGAATTCCAATGAATATAATCCCAATCTACTCAGTCTCTCCTCATAAGCCAACCCCCTCAACTCCGGAATCAACCTAGTGAACCTCCTTTGCACCCCCTCCAGTGCCAATACATCCTTTCTCAAGTAAGGAGACCAAAACTGCACACAGTACTCCAGGTTTGGCCTCACCAGCACCTTGTACAGCTGCAACATAACCTCTCTGCTTTTAATTTCAATCCCTTTAGCAATGAAGGACAAAATTCCATTTGCCTTCCTAATTACTTGTTGTACCTGCAGACCTACCTTCTGTGATTCATGCACAAGGACACCCAGGTCCCTCTGCATAGCAGCACACTGCAACTTTTTACCATTCAAGTAATAATCCTTTTTACTATTACTCCTACCAAAATGTATGACTTCACATTTATTTACATTGTATTCCATCTGCCAGACCTTTGCCCACTCACTCGATGAATCTATGTTCCTCTGCAAAGTTTCACAGTTGTCTGCACACTTTGCTTTGCCACTCATCTTAGTGTCATCTGCAAACTTTGACACCCTACACGTGGTCCCCAACTCCAAATCATCTATATAAGTTGTAAATAATTGCGGTCCCAACACCGATCCCTGAGACACACCACTAGTCACTGATTGCCAGCTAGAATAGCACTCATTTATCCCCATTCTTTGCTTCCTGTTAGTCAACGAATCCTCTATCCATGCTAATACTTTACCCTTAATGCCATGCATCCTTATCTTATGCAGTAGCCTCTTGTACGGCACCCTGTCAAAGGCCTTTTGGAAGTCTGGGTAGACCACATCCACTGGGTGCCCATTGTCCACCTCGCTCGTAATGTCTTCATAGAATTCCAAAAGATTTGTCAAGCATGACCTGCCCTTCATGAACCCATGCTGCATCTGCCCAACAGGACAATTTCTATCAAGATTCCTTGCTATTTCTTCCTTGATAATAGACTCAAGCATCTTCCCCACTGCAGAGGTTAAGATAACCGGTCTATAATTCCCCATCTTTTGTCTACTTCCCTTTTTAAACAGTGGCTTTACATTTGCTGTTTTCCAATCTGCTGGGACTGCCCCAGAGTCCAGCGAATTTTGGAAAATTACCGCCAGTGCACCTGCTATTTCTCCCGCCATCTCTTTTAGTACCCTGGGATGCATTCCATCAGGGCCAGGAGACTTATCAATCCTTAGCTCCATTAGCTTGCCCAACACTACCTCTTCTGTAATTATGATTGTTTCCAGGTCCTCACCTACCTTCGTCTCTTTGTCAATTATTGGCATGTTATTAGTGCCCTCCACTGTGAAGACCGATACAAAATACCTGTTCAATGCCTTGGCCATTTCATCATATCCCATAACTAAATTCCCCTTCTCATGCTCTAAAGGGCCAACATTTACTTTAGCCACTCTTTTTCGTTTTATATATTTGTAGAAACTTTTCCTATCTGTCTTTATATTCTGTGCTAGTTTTTTCTCATGTACTATCTTACTTTTCCTTATAGCTCTTTTTGTGGCTTTCTGTTGACCTTTCAAGTTTTCCCAATCTTTTAGTTTCATGCTGTTTTTGGCCACTTTGTATGCCTTCTCTTTCAATTTGATAGCCTCCCTTATTTCTTTAGACACCCATGGCAGATTACCCCTTTTCTTACAGTTCTTCCTTTTCATTGGAATATACTTTTGCTGAGCACTTTGAAAGATTGCTTTGAAAGTCCTCCACTGCTCGTCAACTGTCCCACCATAAAATCTTTGTTTCCAGTTTACTTTAGCCAAGTCCTCCCTCATTCTATTGTAGTTCCCCTTGTTCAAGCACAGGACCCTGGTATTGGATTTTATCTTCACACTCTCCATCTGTATTCTAAATTCAACCATACTGTGATCACTCCTTCCAAGAGGATCCCTAACTATGAGGTCATTAATTATTCCTGTCTCATTACACAGGACCAGATCTAGGATAGCTTGCTCCCGCATTGGTTCCATTACATACTGTTCAAGAAAACTATCACGGATACACTCAATGAACTCCTCCTCAAGGCTACCCTGACCGAGCTGGTTCGACCAATCTACGTGTAGGTTAAAATCCCCCATGATAATTGCCGAACCATTTTTACAGGCATTAGTTATTTCTTTGTTTATTGCCCGCCCCAATGTGATGTTATTATTTGGTGGCCTATAGACTCCGCCTATCAGTGACTTTTTCCTCTTAGAATTTCTAATTTCCACGCAAATGGATTCAACCTCATTCTCCATAGAACCTATATCATCTCTCAGCACCGCCCTGATGGCGTCCTTGAGTATCAGAGCTACACCACCTCACTTACCTTCCTGTCTGTCCTTCCGAATAGTCTGGTACCCTTGGATATTTAACTCCCAGTCGTGACCATCCTGTAACCATGTCTCCGTAATGGCTACCAAATCATATTCATTCGCGATGATTTGTGCCGTAATCATATTCATTTGCGATGATTTGTGCTGTAATATCTTCAACTCACTGTTAATGACAAATGCTGTGGGCCTGCCAATAATAATACTGAAGACTCATGCTTCAGAAACAGCCATCCCGCTAGCCAAGTTGTACCAGTACAGTTATAACACTGGCATCTACTTCAAAATATGGAAAATCATCCAGCAAAACAAATACATTCTGACCAATTATTGCCCCATTGATCTATTTTCAAGCTATCGTCAATTCTGCTATTAAGTGGCACGAATTCAGCAATAATCTACTCATTGATACTCAGTTTGGTTTCTGCAAGGCTACTCCTCATTACAGCTTTGACCCAAACGAAGACAAAAGAGCTGAATTCCAGACGTGAAGTGGGAGTCATTACCTTTGACATCAAGGCAGCATTTGCCCAAGTGTGACATAAAGGAGCCCAAACAAAAATGGAGTCAATGGGAATCAAAGTGAAACCTCTCCACTGTTTGGAGTCATATCTAAAACAAAGGAAGATGGTTTTGATTGTTTGACACCATTCGTTTAAGTCCCAGGATTTTGCAGAGGAGGTCCTTGGGGTAGTGCCGTAGACGCAACCATCTTCATCAATAACTTCCCTCCAACATAAGATTAGGTGTCATGATATACACTGATAATTGCACAGTGTTCAGTACCATTTGTAATTTCTTGTATAGTGAAGCAGCCCACATTTGCTTACAGCTGGCAATATTCAAATTAGATTGAAAAGTAGCAAGTATCAAAGGCACAGGTCGTGACTAACAGCGGAGAATTTAATTATCTCCCATTGACATTCAATGACATGACTGTAACCAAACCCTGCACCATCAACTTCTTAGGGTTCCTATTGAGCAGAAACTGAACAGGACCAGCCTTATAAAGAAAACGGCTACAAAAGCAGGTCAGAGGCCGGGAATTCTACTTCAGGTAATTTATCTCCCGACACTCCCCAGAGTCTGTCAAGCACCTATAAGGCACAAATCAGGACGGTGGTGGTGGAATTCTCTGCACTTGGCTAGATGCATGCAACTTCAACAACACTCAAGACGCCTGGCTCTATTCAAGACAAGACAGCTCTTTTGATTGACACCCCATTCACTACCTTAAATATTCACTTGTTCCGCCACAGCTGAACATTAGCAGTATATGTGCACTATAGCTACCTGCCAAGTTTCCTTCAGCAGCACCATGCAAACCTAGGGTCTATGTCATCTGGAAGGAAAAGGTGCAAATGACATAGAAACACCATCTTCTGCAATTTCTCCACACCACACAGCATCCTGACTCAAAATAATGTCATCATTCCTTCACAGTCACTGGATTAAAATACCCTAACCATCTTCTGAGCAGCAGTGTGGGTGCACCCACATGGGTTGCAATATTCAAGAAGATGGCTCAGCACCCCTTTCTCGAGGTCGATTAGGAATGGACAGTAACTACTGGCCTTGGCAGTGACAGTCATATTCTAAGAAATTGTATAAAACATATGTGTGACTGGGAGTTGCCAACATCATTGATTTGATTGCTATGCCTCTGACACACCAACAGCGAATAAAAATTTCAGACAAGCAAGTCAAGCTACACAACATTTCAAAGTGACTTGATAGGAAGAATTACTTACTGTCTTACTCACGTACGAAGTACTGATGTTAACACACTGTAGTCCCTCGTTGTTGCAGCAGCCTCCACATCTGTGGATAGACACACAGGGAGGTTTGTAGAACTTGTTTGTGGCAGTCCCAAGCTCTTTCCCCACATCCAAGCACACTTCTCTAGGTTTACACTGAGTCTTTTCCCATTCAAGTTCAACATCTGTCAAATGATTTAGTTTAGTTATTAGTTGCTTATTATGAAACATGTATTTAAATAAACTACTTAGAACAGCAGATAGTTTGCAGGATCTTTTACAGGGTAAAGCAAAGGTTATAAGTCAAGTCGTTAAGTCTCACCTCAAAACGGAACTGATTCTAAAGTATTGCCTTCCTACTGTTACAAGTTATTTCAGTTTTTACATAAATCCTGATACCAGATACCGTTTCCTTCTAAAAGGAAGGAGAGATGCTTTGGAAGTACCTATTCTCATCATAGAGATACTAGGAACTGCTATCTGAAGAAGTTTCTGAAGAAGGGTCTAGACCCGAAACGTTAGCTTTCCTGCTCCTCTGATGCTGCTTGGCCTGCTGTGTTCATCCAGCTCTACACCTTGTTATCTCCTATTCTCATCATCATCCTTTCATTAGAAATGCTCTAAATAATTACAGATTTAAGAGAGAGCAACTTGCATTTATACTGTTCCTGCCAGCATGAGCTGCACATAACCTGCTATGTGAGGAACTGACAGCAGTGGGAAGGACATGAACCTGGCTAATGACATTTCCACACTCTGTGAAGGTGCATATTAACATATTGTAGTATAGGAATAGGAACTGGCCGTTTCCCCTCTTGAGCTCTCTCAGCATTCATTAAGATCATAGCTGATTTGCAGACGAATTCCAAAATCTTTCCTACTTAACACGTAGATTTGAACACTTAGAGTAGGATGCCAGATAAGTAGGGGGCCAGTTATGTAGGGTGACAAGTTGTAAGTGGGTAACTGTGCCTAGTGGTGAGGTGCCAGGGTGTAAGGCAAGCAGTGCAGTGTTTCAGGCAGTTTGGGGAGGATGGCAGAAGTTGGGTCTACTGGAGTGTGGGTTAAATGCTGGATGTTGGACCTGGTCATTTCAGGTCCGACATTAGTGGGAGGAGAAGGGGCTGGGGTGAGAAAAAATGTCGGGACATGGTCTGTGTGTTACATGTGTTTGGGTGGAGATGTAGCTGGGGGTGAGTGAAGTAAGTACAAGGTGTGTTGAGTATTTGGAGAGGCATTGACCTAGTGGTAGTATTGCTAGACTGTTAATCCAGAGACCTAAGTGATGTAATGGTGACCTGGGTTCAAATCCTGCTACAGCAGATGGTGGAATTTGAATTCAATAAAGATCCAAAATTAAGAGTCAAATGCTGACTATGAATCGATTGTTGGAAAAACCCATCTGCTTCACTGAGGTCTTTTAGGGAAGGAAACTGCCATCCTTACCTGGTCGGCCTACATGTGACTCCAGACCCACAGCAATGTGGTTGGTCTTAACCGCCTTCGTGGAAATTAGGAATGGGCAATAAATGCTGCCTAGCCAGTTACACCCTCGTTCCATGAATGAATTTTAAAAATTTAACCAGGGGTTAGACGTTATACTTAATTGTCTAACTTTTCCTGAGTAACTGTTCTACTTCAGTTCATCTAAACTATCCAAAGTCTCCGATTTAAATGATGCCTTTTGTGGATGGAAGGCACAGGGCAATAGCCCAGCAGAAATTACAATTTGTTGGGTAATGCCTTTGGACTGTGCTACAAGGGGGATTCCGCAGAGTCCCATGTGTAACTTCCACCAATGCTGGAATAGTGACTGTCTGGCCTTCGGAAAATTTGGGCTTTTCTCTGCATTACAACGGTGACAGTACTGCAGAAGTATTTTATTGGCAACTTCTGGGTGATCCTGAGTTTGATATAGACCATATAAATGTGCAAAATATGCAACAAATTTACTTAAATTTTTTTTTGTTCAGCACCCAACAACAAACGAAGCATTAATGTTGCTCACTTTTTATATCTTCATCTTGCCACGATAGTGTAAATGCTGCTGCCTCCTTCCACTCCTTTTCTTCAGCCTCTGTCATTTCCCGCTGGACCATGTGAATTCTCCTTTGCAGACATTCGTGGATCTTCCTGTATTCTGGATAGAAAATGTCCATCAGCTCTGTGACACTGGATGCTGACCTCAGTTGGTCCTCCAGTTCGCTGCTGGCCTGGGCCTGGAAGGAGAAGCTTGCAGTGAATCTAACACAGCAAACACAGGAAGTACAGAGTGAGCAGCCTGCTCAGTTGGATACTAACTGATTAATCTTGGGATAAAACTGCTGCTGTCAAAACAACCCTTCCTGCTCGACTGAGTCTTTTCAATTCCCGAGAAGTCAAACAAATTCACAACCCAGGGTACACAGGGAGCATTTTACTTCAAGCAAGCAAAACCACAGTCAGCCTATTACCATGGGACAGAACTCCAGCAAAGCTGAAAGGGAAATGTGAAATGAAACATCAAATTGTTAAGTGGAGAGTGCATGATGTTAAATGGCAGGAGCGTATCAGAATGAAAGAGTCATGGCAAGATAAATATTTAAGTATTAGACAAAAAGAGTGTATGAATAGCTATCAGGGCATCAAGGGATACGAGGAGAAGACACAAGAATGGGGTTGTGAGACATATCGGCCATGATCAAATGGCAAAGCAAAATTGATGGGCCAAATAGCCTAATTCTGCTCCTATATCTTATGGTATTACCTGTAATGAACAGGGTATAGAATCATAGAATCCCTACTGTGTGGAAACAGGCCATTCGGGGTCCATCGAGTCCATACAGATCCTACAAAAAGCATCTCACCTCGACCCAAACCCCTACCCTATTCCTGTCACCCTGCATTTCCCATAGCTAATTCACCTAGCCTGCAAATCCCTGAACTGTGGGAGGAAACCGGAGCACCTGGAGAATACCCGCACAGACACAGCGAGACTGTGCAAACTCCATACAGACAGTTGCTAAGGGTGGGATCAAATCCAGGTCCCTGGTGCTGTGAGGCAGCAGTGCTAACCACTGTGCCACCCTAGGGGTGGGAAGAATAACCGACACAGAGCTCATTGAAAAAAAATTGTAAACCTCCTGTGTTTTCGCACCATTTATTCTGTCTCAAAAAAAGTTCTTCATTGATGTATCTCAAGTGGCAAATATAAGAGGAGTAAAGAGGAAGAAGAGGATTGGCATCAACTGGGCAGGTCATCTGAAGAGCTGGCACAGGTAGAATGGACCAAAGACACTGATTTTTCGACTGCTGAACTGCAGAAATATATTTGATGTTGATCAGAGAACAAGATTTCCTTGATGGTTTTGTAGTCTCTATGGAAGCACAGGCCTATTATGTGTTTCCCATGGTTATACAGCTCTGTTACTTTGTGACTAATTGTGCACATAATTATGTGTCTTACACCAGATTAGAGCATCTCTATTTGTGTATGAATGGCTGCTACATGACAATGCATCCCTATTTGCATAATTGACTGACCCTTGATAATTGTGCCCTGTGACTGTATAGCCGATTGTCCCCTTTTGATGCACCCTCCTAGTTTCTGTCTAATTCCTTCAATACTGCTGCAACCTATATAGCTAACGGACAGATGTGATGGTGCAGAGATAGTAGGAACTGCGGATGCTGGAGAATCTGAGATAACAAGGTGTAGAGCTGGATGAACACAGCAGGCCAAGCAGCATCAGAAGAGCAGGAAGGCTGACGTTTCGGGCCTAGACCCTTCTTAGATAGGGTGGACAGTGGGAGCCTTTTTCCTCGGATGGTGATGGCTAGCACGAGGGGACATAGCTTTAAATTGAGGGGTGATAGATATAGGACAGATGTCAGAGGTAGGTTCTTTACTCAGAGAGTAGTAAGGGCGTGGAATGCCCTGCCTGCAAAAATAGTAGACTCGCCAACTTTAAGGGCATTTAAATGGTCATTGGATAAACATATGGATGATAATGGAATAGTTTAGGTTAGATGGGCTTCAGATTGGTTTCACAGGTCGGCACAACATCGAGGGCCGAAGGGCCTGTACTGCACTGTAATGTTCTATGTTCTATGTTCTTCAGAAGAAGGGTCTAGGCCCGAAACATCAGCCTTCCTGCCCCTCTGATGCTGCTTGGCCAGATGTGATGGTGCAATCCCTTAAGTTGTGGCTGACTAATAGAATGGATAGTCACATTGCTGTGTGACTGACTAATGCCACAGTCCTACTCCTACTGGGCTAACTGATACGAGATTACAACAGCAATGGGTTTTAGGGTCATATAATCGGGTGGGCCGTTTCCCCACGTAAATGTAAACAAAAGCGGAATTCCCATGGATTGGCTAGCATTCAATGTGTGTGGGTGGCTTAAATCAGAATCCCTCCAACCAGTTTAGAATCTCCGATGAAGAAGCGATTAAGTTTATTTAAAGAAGAAATGGAATTACTTGTTGCCCTCCACATTATTTGGGCAGTGGATGGAAGAGTGTTTGGGAGCAGTTTTTTTTTTAAAAATGCAGAAGAAAAATCATGCCACCTAACTACATGGCAGGACGCTGAAGCAGGTTCCACTGCTGTAGGCCGCCTGCATTTTGAACCATGTTTCGTAATTATTTGGCATCGCCAATAAGAAATAGAAACTCAGGGAGCAGTGGTCCTTTATGGTTGTAGCTGTGATGGACCTCATAGCATAACCCCACTGCCGCACAGATTCCCACCTGCACTCCCCATGCTCAACTTGATGTTCTGACTGCAAATGGACCACTCCCGTTCCATTCAACCTTTCTTACGGTGCCAAGAAAATGTAAACTCCAATCTCTTGTTTCTAACCCTATCACTGTTTCGCTACCTGACCCCACAACTGTCTTTTTTGTTAACAAGGTGTGGAGCTGGATGAACACAGCAGGCCAGGTAGCATCAGAGGAGCAGGAAAGTTGACATTTCGGGTCTGGATCCTTCTTCAGAAATGGCGGAGGGGAAGGGGGCTCTGAAATAAATAGAGAGAGGGCGAGGCAGTGATAGAAGGTGGATAGTGGAGCAGATAGGTGGAGCGAGGACGGACAGGTCAAGGAGGTGGTGATGAGGCTAGTAGAGGTGAGGGAAGTGGGGGTGTGGGTTGGTCAGTGAGGTGGGAGGAGCAGATAGGTGGGAGAAAAGACGGACAAGTCAAGGAGGTGGGGACGAGTGGGGGAGCTGGTCTTAGGATGAGATCAAGGGTAGGGAGATTTTGAAGCTTGTAAAGTCCATATTGAGACCATTGGGTTGTAGGGTTCCCAGGCGAAATATGAGGTGCTGTTCCTCCAGTTTTTGGGTGGCATCGTTGTGGCACTGGAGGAGGCCCAGGATGGACATGTCGTCCAAGGAGTGGGAGGAGGAGTTGAAGTGGTTCACGACTGGGAGGTGCAGTCATTTGTCACGAACTGAGCTTTTTGAAGAAGTGACAAAGAAGATTCATGAAGGTTGAGCAGTAGACATTGTCTATATGGACTTCAGTAAGGCATTCAGTGAGGTTCCTCATGGTAAACTGGTTAGCAAGGTTAGATCACATGGAATCCAGGGGGAGCTAGCCAATTCGATACAAAATAGCTTGAAGTTAGGTGACAGAGGGTAGTGGTAGTGAGTTGCATTTCATTGTTTAGATAAATGATATGGATGTGACTATAAGAGGTATGGTTAATAAATTTACAGATGACACCAAAATTGGTGTAGTGAACAGGGAAGAAGGTTATCCCAGAGTTCTTTGGGACCTTGATCAGATGGGCTAATGGGCCAAGGAGAGGCAGATGCATTTTGGTAAGGCAAACCAGGACAGGACTTGTACACTTAATGTTAGAGCCCTGGGGACTACTGTTGAACAAAGAGACTGAGGGGTGCAGGTGCACAGTTCTTTGAAAGTGGAGTCACAGGTAGACAGGGTGGCGAAGCTGGCATTTGGCATGCTTGCCTTCATTGATCAGTGCATTGAGTATCGGAGTTGGGATGTCATGTTGTGGCTGTACAGGACATTGGTGAGGTCACTTTTTGAATGTGGCGTTCAATTCTGGTCTCGTTGCTATAGTAAGGATGTTAAAGTTGAAAGAGGTCAGAAAAGACTTACAAGGATGCTGCCAGGGTCGGAGGGTTTGAGCTATAGGGAGAGGCTGAAGAGACTGGGGCTATTTTCCCTGGAGCATCGGAGGCTGAGGGGTCATCTTATCGAGGTTTACAAAATCATGAAAGGCATGGATTGGGTGAATAGCCAAGGTCTTTTTTCCAGGGTTGTGGAGTCCAAAACAAGAGGACATAGCTTTAAAGTGACAGGGCAAGACTTAAAAGGGACCTGAGGGGTCACGCAGAGGGTGGTGCGTGTAGGGAACAAACTGTAGGAGGTGGTGGTGGAGGCCTGTACGACTAGAACATTTAAAAGGCATCTGGATGGGTGTATGAATAGGAAGGGGCTAGATGCATGAGGGGCAAATGCTGGCAAATGGGATATCTGGTCCGCATCAACAAGTTGGGCCAAAGGATCTGTTTCTGTACTGTATAATTCAATGACTTTATAAATGTACTTCACTGGAATGTGAAGCATTTTGAGACATACTAAGAAAAGCATGAGACCAGCATAAGTTTATTCTTTTTCTATCAAGCTGAACTCTTTTGATTAAGTCAATGATACCTTGTCAACGTGATGAAAGGTGCAGTCAAGGCAATTTTAGTTTCACCTGAAAAGTTTAGTTGGCTGCAGATGAAATGCTGAACCAGTCCTGTCAACATAATCACCAACCTAATTTCTTTAAAGTGTTATTTTGTGTGCGCGGTGGTATGTGACGCCTCTCCTTTTTAATTGACTGAACTTAGACAAAGGCCTCTTCTGTCAGGCAGCAGATACAGAAGCTTGAACACACGCACCAACAGGTTCAAGAACAGCTTCTTCCCCGCTGTTATTAGACTGCTGAATGTTGATCTTGCTTTGGCAATCTGCTGTGCAGTGTAACCTGTATGCCTCTCTCCAAGCACCTTTTGATCTCTATGTCCTTGTTTGCCATGATCTGCCTGTACTGCTCACAAAACAAAGCTTTTCACTGTACTTAGGTACATGTAACTACAATAAATCAAATCAAATCAAATAAGGTCACCAAGAACGTGAACAACAAAGGCAGCAGCGAGGTATCAGTCAGCTTGCCTTGAAACACGGAAAAAAAACATTCAGTGCTGAAATGGAAATGAAATTAATGCCAAAATCTCTCTACAGATTCATTTCATTCCAATGCTGCTGTAGTGCCTTTGATTAAATTGCACAACATCTCTGTGGAAAAAGAAAGAAGGAAGTGGAAATTTATCGTGTACTTCACAACCTCAGAATACCCCAAAACATCTTCCAAATAATGAAATACTTCTGAGTGTAGTTCAATACAAGAAACACAATGAGCAAATATATTTAATTTAGTAACTATCATGAAATTCTGAGTTTTTTATTCAGTTGTGGGATGTGAATGTCGCTGGCTGGCCAGCAGTTGTTGCCCCACCCTAGTTGCCCTTGAGAAGATGATGGTGAGCTGCCTTCTTGAGACGCTGCAGTCTACATCCTGTAGGTTGACCTGCAATGTCCTTAGAGAGGGAATTCCAGGATTCTGATTCAATGAAAGTTAAATATTTCTGGCGATATATTTCTGAGTCAGGATTGTGAGTGGCTTGGAGGGGAACTTGTAGGGGTGGGGTTCCCATCCTTGATGCTGCCCTTGTCCTTCTAGATAGGAGTGGTAGTGGGTGCTGTCTGAGAATCTTTGGTGAATTTTTACAGCCCATCTTGTAGATAGTACACACTGCTGCTACTGAGTGTCGGTGGTGGAGGGAGTGGATGCTTGTGGATGTAGCGCCAATCAAGCGGGCCGCTTTGTCTTGGATGGTGTCAAGCTTCTTGAATGTTGTTAGGGCTGTACTCATTCAGGCAAGTGGGGAGTATTCCATCACACTCCTGACTTGTACCTTGTAGATGGTGGACAGGCTTTAGGGAGTTAGAAGGTAAGTTACTTGCTGCTGTATTCCTAGCCTCTGTCCTGTCCTTGTAGCCACAGTGTTTGTGTGGCAAGTCTAGTTCACTTTCTGGTCAATGGTAACCCCCAGGACATTGATAATGCAGGATTCGGAGACACCCTTGAGTATCAAGGGGTGGTGGTTTGATTGTCTACTATTGGAGATGGTCATTGCCTGGCATTGTGTTGCATGAATGTTACTTGCCAGTTGTCAACCCAAGCCTGGATACTGTCCAGATCTTGTTGCATTTGGCCATGGACTGCTTCAGTATCTCAGGAGTTGCGAATGGTGCTGAACATTGTGCAATCATTGGTGAACATCCCCACTTCTGACCTTATGATGGAGGGAAGGTCATTGATGAAGCAGCTGAAGATGGATAGGTCTTAGAGACTATGCTTAGGAACTCCTGCAGAGCTATCCTGGAGCTGAGATGACTCAGCTCCAACAATCACAACCATCTTCCTATGTATCAGGTATAACTCCAACCAGCAGAGAGTTTGTCCCCTGTTACCCATTGATTCCAGATTTGCTAGGGCTCCGTGATGCCACACTCAGTCAAATGTGGCCTTGATGTCATTCTCACCTCACTTCTAAAATCAGCTCTTTTGTCCATGTTTGAACCAAGGCTGTAATGTAGGTCAGGAGCTGAGTGGCCCTGAGGGAACCCAAACTGGGTGTCACTGAGCAGGTTATTGCTAAGCAGGCGCTACTTGATAGCACTGATGATGACACCTTCCATCACTTTACTGATGCTCAAGAGTAAACTGATGGGGTGGTAATTGGTTTGGTCCTGCTTTTTGCCTACAGGACATACTGGGGCAATTTTCCACATTGTTGGAAAGATGCCAGCATTGTAACTGTACTGGAAGAGCTTGGCTAGCAGAGCAGCACGTTCTGGAGCACAAGTCTTCAGTACTACTGTTGGAATATTGTCAGGGCCCGTAGCCTCTGCAATATCCAATGCCTCCAACCGTTCTTGATATCACACGATGCGAATTGAATTGGCTGAAGATGATATTTAACACCTCTGGAGCAGCTGGGACTTGAACCCAGGCTTCCAGCTCTTGTGGTATAGTCCTTGATGTATTCAAAGCACAGTGCACCATACTGAAGCTAATAGTCTTGTCGAATCTCCATTGATTCCAAGAAGCCACAGCCATAACCAAAAAGTTAATAATCAAGAACATAGCCACAACACAATTTATTACACAGATTTTGAAAGGATTTCAGTGGTTAATAACAGTAGATTATATTTCACCGAAAATTATTTTTGGAAACATATATCGTGACCAACATCTGGTCTTGCTTTGTCACAGGAGTAAAGGAATGTGAGTGAATCAGCACGTGTGATTTAGCCCTCAGATTTAATTTAAAGCACGAGGCATGTTTGTGTCATTAACAGAACAAATTATTGCTAAACAGACCCACTTCCAATTCTAACTGCCAACAGATCCAGTAACATTAACTAGATACAGAATTTTCATTCATCGTGCTGCTCCTTTTGGTAATAATGCAGGAACAAAGCTCTTGCACACAAGGATAATAAATATAGGCAATAGAAATATCAGAAGAGCAATAGAAATTAGAGAACGCTGAAATTGAGGCAGTATGATCAGACCTGAGGGACATTTCATTCATGGTGTGTCTGATCTGGAAATGTCTGAAGGACAAATGAGTAACTAGGGAGAGAATAGGGCCTCTTAAAGATCGACATGGCCATCTATGTGTGGAACCACAGAAAATGGGTGAGATACCAAATGAATATATTGCATCAATATTTACCATGGAGAAGGGCATGGAAGCTAGGAAACTTGGGGAAATAAATAGTGAAGCCTTGAAAAGAGTTCATATTACAGAAGAGGATGTGTTGGAGGTCTTAAAGCACATAAAAGGTAGACAAATCCCCAGGATCTGATCAGTTATTTCCCAGAAATTTGTGGGAAGCTAGGGAAGAAATTGCTGGGTCCCTTGTTGAAATATTTGTATCATCAACAGCCACAGGTGAGGTGCAGGAAGACTGGAGGTTGGCTATCGTGGTGCCACTATTTAAGAAAGGCTGTAAGGAAAAGCCAGGGAACTATAGACCGGTGAGCTTACATCAGTGGTGGGTAAGTTGTTGGAGCAAATTCTGAAGGATAGGATTTACATGCATTTGAAAGGCAAGGAGTGATTAGAGATAGTAAACATGGCTTTGCGCATGGGAAATCATGTCTCATTAACTTGACTGAGTTTTTTTGAAGAGGTGACAAAGAATGATGAAGGCAATGTAGTTGACGTTATCTACATGGACCTTTGCAAAGGTTCCACATGGTAGATCGGGTAGTAAGGTTAGATCACATGGAATCCAGGGGAGCTAGCCAATTGGATACAAAATTAGCTTGAAGATAGGAGACAAAGCATGATGGTAGAGGTCTGCTTTTCGGACTGGAGGCCTGTGACCAGCGGTGTGCCGCAAGGATCGGTGCTGGGTCCACTGCTTTTTACCATTTATGTAAATGATTTGGAAATGAATATAGGAGGAATGGTTAGTAAGTTTGTAGATGACACCAGAATAGGTGACGTTGTGGACAGTGAAGAAGGTTATCTCAGAGTACAACGGGACCTTGATCAGATAGGCCAATGGGCCGATGTACGGCAGATGGAGTTTAATTTAGATAAATGTGAGGTGCTGTATTTTGGGAAGGCAAACCAGGGCAGGACTAATAAAGTTAATTGTAGGGCCCTGGGGAGCGTTGCCAAACAAAGAGACCTAGGGGTGCAGGTGCATAGTTCTTTGAAAGTGGTGTCACAGGTAGACATTGTGGTTAAGAAGGCGTTTGGTATGCTTGCTTTCATTGGTCAGTACATTGGAGTATAGGAGTTGGGATGTCATGTTGCAGCTGTACAGGACATTGGTGAGACCAGTTTTATAACACTGTATACAATTCTGGTTGCCCTTCCATAGGAATGACGTTGTTAAACTTGACAGGGTGCAAAAAAAATTTACAAGGATGCTGCCAGATTGGGAGGATTTGAGTTATTGGGAGAGGCTGACTAGGCTGGAGCTTGTTGTTATCTGGAGCATGACGTTACAGAGGTTTAAAAAGTCATAAGGGGCATGGATAGGGTGAATAGCCAAGGTCTTTTTCCTAGGGTGGCGGAGTCCAAAACGAGAGGGCCTAGTTTTAAGGTGAGAGGGGAAAGATTTAAAAAGGGCCTGAGGGGTAACTTTTTCACACAGGGGGTGGCACATGCATGGAACGAGCTGCCAAAGAAAGTGGTGGAGGCTGGTACAATTACAACATTTAAAAAACATCTGGATGGGTATATGAATAGGAAGGATTTAGCGGGACATTGGCCAAATGCTGGCAAATGGGCCTAGGTCAGATTGGGATGTCTGGTCAGCATGGACAAGTTGGACTGAAGGGTCTGTCTCCATGCTGTATGACTTGTAATCATCACCAATACTTGTTTGACAATGATAAGGTAGAAAATGCAAAGGAAAGAATTCTAGATGTCACTGGGTCTCGTAATAACTGCAGAGTCACCAGCTGCCCCCATGACGGCTCAGCACAGTTGTAATGACAAAGCTACAGCAGCTCCCGAGGGTCCGAATTCCAGTGTCACTGATTGTCTTACAGCAGCTTCAGAGAACTCTAGGCTGACCCAGAGTAACCCCAAATGGTTGCTAGTTCTCTGGAGCCATCTGCTGCCTTTTGACCTCACTCCAACTGACCATAATGCTCAGTACTGTATCACATTCAAACTCATGTGTGCATTCCAGATGACTGCGTATTTGAAGCAATGTGACAGATACGCAAACTGCCATTCTGGAACATTTGAATGGACTTATAACACAGGAAACATTCCCAGCCTAAAGTAAATAGTTGTATTGAGATTTGGGATTTAATAGAGATATTTAAATGAGATATAAAATCTCTGTTAATTGATTATGTGACTACATCTATGTAAAACACAAGATAGACAATCTAAGTAGCATAATACCAATAGGTTTAATAATACAAATAAAAAACATCAAGTATGACACAGAAAACTGAGGGAGAGAAACTCTGCATCACCACTCAGACCGTATGTATTTAAATGATTATCCTTTTGCAGTAGACATGTCAGCTACACCCAGATGGCTGAAGGTTAATTATTGTAAATTCTACATCAAGTTTGCTAAAGAAAACTTAGTTTGGAGCCAATGTGGCATGCGCACAATTTTGGCAACGATTCATGGTGAGTATTACCATCCTATTGGACCCATGGATGTTCATTGCACATTGGTCAAACCAGTACAGTGTGATCCAATTTCTAAGCCAAGTTGTACCTCTCCAACCAGCCAGTAACTGGATCCAAAGGAAAACCCAGACTTTCTGATAAAGAATCACATGTCCATTTATCCCTCAGGATAATGTATCATTGCAAAGATTGTGTCAAGTATGAAAATAAAGGCAAACACAGATAGTTTTTGAAAATTGATCTGAACTTTATGTGAGTGTTATTCTTGGCTATAGGCCTTTTAGAGATTGAGAAAGATTGAGCTATTTTCTATTTGAGCTCCGGACAGTGGAAGTGAATGAGGAACAATTAATCGAGTAGATGCATTGTTCAGCACTCTGTTTAGGTCTGGTACACATTTGATCTTTTCAGTGAAATATAATCATTGACTTCCGTTAGCTAGCTGGAAAGAATGACTAATTAGCAAAGTTTAGTCTGTACAGTTTTTATGGTTCATTATCCATATGGAGATAATAAAGCCTTATAAACATTTTACATTAACTTTCACCATCACAGAATCGCTGCAGTGCAGAAAGAGGCCTTTCGGCTTGTCGAGTCTGCACTGACTCTCTGAACAGCATTCCACCCAGATCCATTCTCCTAACCCATAAGCCCACATTTCCCACGGTTAATCCACCTCGCCTGCACATCCCTGGATACTACAGGTAATTTAGTGTGGTCAATCCATCTAACCTGCACATCTTCGGACTGCAGGAGGAAACCAGAGCACCCGGCAGACATCCATGCAGACACAGGGAGAACATGCAAACTCCACACTGGCAGTCACTTAAGACTGGAATCAAACCTGGATCCCTGGCATGGTGAGGCAGCAGTGCTAACCACTGAGCCACAGTACCACCCAGTTCAGACTTTCTACATTTTCTACCATGCAAGTTACCTGGTGCCTGACCCTGGCTGTCTTGACAGACCAGTAACTCTTGTAAAAGCCAAAAAAACAGCAGATGCTGTGAATCAGAAATTGCTGGTAAATCTCAGCAGGTCTGGCAGCTTCTGTGGAGAGACATTAGAGTTAACGTTTCGGGTTGAGTGATTCTTCCTTACTCGAACCAAAACATTAACTCTGATTTCTCTCCACGGATACTGCCAGACCTGCTAAGCTTTTCCAGTAACTCTTGTATCACTTTTCAAAAAGATTAACTTCCATTCCCTTTGTATCTCCCACTATTTGGGGAAGTGGTTAGGTAATCTCTGCCTGACATCTAGTCTCCTCAAAAATATGGCCAAGACTAGAAATTCCTAGTGAAGGGAGTCTCTCATTTCTGTAGAGTGAGCAGTACCTTAGTACAAAGACATCGCTGCCCAGTAATTTTGCAGAACAATTATTTTAAGTGTGTCTTTGTGTTTAATGTACTTAATTAATTCTCAGTGTTGGTGTCAGCTTTGAATTCATTTTTTAAAGTAAAATCCTTTATATAATTGGCAAAGCAAGCAGTGGAGAAAGGAGATTTTCTTTAAACTGCTGAGTTATGATGATCTAAGTAGTGCTTGAAAAGGTGATACAGCAAGAATTGAATAGTAATTGACAATGGATATATAATAGAGTAATACAGCCAGGAAACAGGCCCTTCGGCCTAAACTGGTCCATGCTGACCATGGTACCCACTCAGATAGTTCCAATTGCCTGCATTTGATCCATATCCCTCTAAATCCTTCCCATCCATGTACCTATCCAAATGTTTTTTTAAATGTTGCTATTGTACCTGCCAGCCCATTCCATACATGGACCACTCTCTGCGTGAAGAAATTGCCCCGCAGGTCCTTCTTAAATCTATCCTCTCTAATTTTCAATTCCCCATCCCTGTAAAAAGACTATATGCATTCATCCTATCTATGCCCCTCATGATTTTATATACCTCAATAAAGGTCACCCTCATTCTCCTACGTTCCAAGGAATAAAGCCCTATCCTGGCCATCCTGTCCCTATAACTCAGGCCTACTAGTCCTGGCAACATCCTCGTAAATCTTCTTTGCACACTTTCCAGTTTAACTATGTCTTTCCTATACAGGGTGACAAAAACTGTACACAATACTCCAAGTGCGGCCTCACCAATGACTTACACAGCTGTAACATAATGTCCCAACTCCTATATCCAATGCCTTGATCGATTAAGGCCAGCAATATTCTTGAAAGAGAGATATTTACAGGGATTTGTGATTAGAATAGATGAGTGAGACTAATTGCAATGGTCTTTCAAAAAGCCACTACAGAAACAACAGACTTAAATACTGAGGAACTCTGAGTTCTGAGGAAGAGTCGAACCAAAAAGTTATCTCTGATTTCTCTCCACAGATGCTGCCAGATCCATTGAGCTTTTCCAGCAACTTCCGTTTTTGTTTCTGATTTACAGAATCCGCAGTTGTTTTGGTTTTTAGACTTAAATAGTTCTTCGATTCTGAATTTACAACTTTGTGCAAGGTGCTCCTACTCTGAGGGTGCCATGAGAAAATATTTTACAGATATTTTGCAAATTATAACACTGTACATTCTTTAAAACAGATAGGAATTTATGATTTACACAGCAAATTTTAAAAAGTATTCATACACATGTGTAACATATTTTCAGCTAACGTATATCACTTGTTTCATCTCTGTTCTTTGTGCTCTATATTGTATTGTTTTGATGGTTTATTCACTCCTGTAATTTATTCCCATCACCAGCTGACAGCTAAATAACCACTCCTCTGGAAACAGGACCTCACCCCACGCACACATCCTAAATCCCTCAGCATCTACTGGAATTGGTTTCACAGCCTATAGTTCTTCCCTAACTTCATATGGAGAATCCTTTGGGATCTTTCAATGCACCAAAGACAGAACATGGTGCTGCAATTTAACTTCTCATATAATAGGGCAACATTTCCCGTGGTACTACACTGAAACCTTCTTTAGGAAGAATGTAAAAGGAAAACTTATGACTGCAGAATGAGGATCAGTTTTGGTTTTAGTGACGCACCCAATTACAGAATCAACTATAATAATCAGGGAAATGTTATGATGCAGCAGGAGCCCAATAGCCCATCATGTTCAAACCAACATCATAATGCCATACACCTGACATTTGCCCCATACGTTTTGTGAATTATTTCTATTCAAATTGTCATCCAATGCCCTCTTGAATTAAACCTACCTCCATCCCACTTCCAGACCCAAACCACTCACTGTGTGAAGATTTTTTTTTTCAAGTCAGTTTAAATCTGTGCCCTCTCATTTTTAATTCTTTTATAAGTGGGAACATTTTCTCCACATCTACCTAGTCCAAGCCCCACTGATTTTGAAAACCTCTATTGAAACCTTCTCTAAGCAGAGCAGTCCCACCCTCTCCAATCTACTCTCATGAAACTACCATCATAAATTTCTCAACCTGAAATCATTCTTGTAAATCACTTCTGCACTCTCTCTAATGCATTCACATCCTTCCTATAAAAGGTATTGCCCAGAACTGTACATAGTATTCCAACAGAGCTCTAACAAGTGTCATACATAATTTCAGCATCACCTCTTTGTTCTTGTACACTCTGCCCCTATTCATAAAGCTTGTCCACCCATTCTGTCAATGTCTTTTTGCTGTTGTAAGTTGCCATCCTCACAGTTTGCAATGCTTCCAAGAATTATGTTATCTCAAGCTTTGAAACTATCTCCTGCACACTAAGATATGGATCATTTATATATATATCAGGAAAAGCAAAGGGTCACAGTGCTAGGGAACTCCAAAACAAACCATCCTCCAGCCCAAAAAATATCCATGGGCCATGAACACAGAGAACGCTGGAGAATCTCAGTAGGTTATAGCAGACTCGAAACGTTAAGTCTGTTTCTGTCTCCATATTTGTGACTAGACCTGCTGTGTTTCTTCAACTGTTTGCTTCAGATTTCCAGCATCCACAGCATTTTGCTTTTATCCATGACACATGACTATTTTTCCTATGACTCAGTCAATTCTGTCTCCTGAACAAAGAACAAAAAAAGGTCAGGAAAGCTCATTGAATCAAGCAGCATCTGTCTCTCTCCACACAGTCTGTAATTTGGTTGATCAACTTGGTCATCAGGACTGAAGAAAAACAGAAGTATGGAACTCTTTTTTTTCCAGTAGAAGGGGATAGGGGACAGGAGGAACAAAGAAGATCTGTGTACAGTCCAGAGGACATTAAATACCAAAAGAATTAATGATTCCACAGCTTAAAAAAAGTAGTAATAAATACAGTGAAACAACTTAGTTTGTGTCCAAATGACATGCAAATTGCTACATAAAAAGCAAGTAAGAAAAGAATCATCTCTTCAGAACTGAATCCAGAATAGTCTCAGTGGCATGCAGTTTGCAGAAACAATAAACCTTGGGTCCTTTGCCAACTTTTATTTCAATTCCTATATTCTTAAACTATGAACAAGTCTCAATGAGATCGTGCATTGTATTGACCACTAAGAATGCCTTTCCTATATTTAAATCATTGAATGCCTCAATTAGATTCCATTCCTTTAATTATTCATGGATATCCATGATTATGTAAATTATGTGAATATTACTTGAGGCAATTGGATGGAGTAGTTTGTGAATCAGATATTGTGAGAGCTGAGGATAATGCAGCTGATGTAACTATCAATAACTGTATCGAATTCCACTCTTTCCTCATGTGGTCAGCCTCAGAAATGGTCCCAAGTAAATTTATCCTAGTGATATAAATTACCACTTTACTAGTTAAAGAAAAATAACACGTAACGATGATTTGAGAATCATTCTTTTTAAGTTTCTACTTTTTATTCCAGTACTATCCTAAATCACTGACAGCTTGTGACTTTCCCTTGTGTTGATCTGTGGACAGATAGTAGGAAAGGCACAAATACTGAAATAACTCTTCCTTTGACTTGTTTTCTGCCTGGTCACCCTTCAATGGGGTCAATTTTCAGGTGGAGCATTTAGGAAGAGTGTTGTAGTTAGAAAGTTCACTCCAAATGCCCGATGATATGACTGTAAGACCATACCAGGTTTTGTGCTCGTGCTCAACGTAAAGTCAATGGGTGCACCAGTCACACAGCTTGTAGACAGCTCACTGAATGACACAGTAGTAAATTGTTGGGTGGTTGCCAAAGGAATGAGGACAGAAGCTCCTTAAGGTTGTCAGCAAATGGCGAATTATGAAAATTCAGACACTGTCATGTCATCCAGGCACCCCACCCCCCACCTCCCTGGCCTCCCCGACTTCTCTGGTACAGAACCATAGGGGTGCTCGTGCAGCAGGTGAAGAACAGGAAAGAAATGCTATTTCCCTCCAATTCTTGGCATCATCTACTCTGTTGCCTTGATTAGGTTGACGCAGTAAATGACACACTGGGGCTTCAGTCGCACGGTTAATGTCTCCCAGTCTCTTCCACCAATCAGTGTAAGAGCTGAGCTAGAGCCCAGAAGCAGGCTCAGTTGTACAATAGGAATACAGCCCTTTTCCATGACAGTAGATCGAGATACTTGCCACCCAGTCAATGATTGCCCTTCCTGAGGTCAGATTGTTTGCAGGTCCAGACTGCCCTGGCAACCAATGAGTTACTGCTGTTTATATCTCAAGAGATTCTGTCTGAGCTAAAGCAATCTGCCCATGGGGAACACCTCTCTTAGCGTAGGTTAACGAGCACCTAAGATAGATGCTATGGACAAGTTAAAAATGTCCACAGTACTTCTGGGTTCTGACCCATGGTTATGATGCAGTTCATCAAAGTTCATCTGAACATGAGTTTCTGAAAGGAGTCATGAAGCAAGTGGGCAAAGGACAGCCCTTGTCCTAAACAGTCAAACTCTCACATGTTGTGCAGGATTAAAGAGTAGGGAAATGAGGGGTACAGCAATCTAAAAGAATCATTTTCACTTTCTGTAATATTCAATTGGAATTGTTTTGCTCTCAGGCTGTATGCCTGTCATGGAATATACATTGTAAACATTAAACAATTATATCGAGGCATCTAAGCATGGGGACACGGTGAATTTTATTGCACTATTATTATAAACCATGGAGTTGACAATGTTTTTGCAGGTTTTATGAATCAAATATATTTTGGAAAAACTAAGTAGAATTGTAAAGAGGAGCTCTTAGTATGACGTGTATGCAAACAATGAGGCCCTGGACTTGGAAAAGTCTGCGTTGCGCAAACACCAACACTCTAGCCTACTCCACAAACATAGCATTTGTGACCTGCTTATTGCAAGCATGAACTGCTGACTAACTGAGCATTATTGATTTCCCTCCAACAGCATAGGGGAAGTCTAAAGGAACTGCAGTGCTACCTGATGCAGATCTTAGTGTAGGTGACAAACTTCGGCTCATCCTCCTTATGCAGTGCTTTTCCAAGACCTACAGGTACAGCTGATAGCCTATACACTCCAGTGGGAGGAAAAATATTAAGAGAGCACATCTCGGTTTGCTTTTTTTTGTTCCAATGTTGCTCCTGCTCTTTATTGTTATATTGCCAAGAGCAGAACTTGCCAGAAAGATTGTTGAATTGTGCTACCAGAGAAACATAATCATTCAGAACACTTTATAGCCGCAAGCATCATTTTGAAATTGTCTAAAAAAAAGTCTACAAGCAAAGCATCTCACAAAACATCATAGCAAGTTAGCTGAGAGCAGCACTTACTTATCCTGAAACACGGTGCCTCCTGATCTGTACCAGCAGTCTGTGATGGGCTGAACACATACTGGGGAGAATTTGGGTAAAGATAAATGTACTGAAAACAGGGGCAAGTCAGTAATTCCTATGAAGTGTGTTTCTGGTGGCTGTTCAGACTGTCGAAACAGAGGTCTTTCTGAAAATTGTATTAACTAATTTTCTTCTGCAGTTCTGGTCCCATGTCCACCTAATTTTTTCAATGTACATGATAAGCAAAAATTAATTACATATAATCCAGTGTCCTTCAAAGTTATGGCCACAAATACCACAATTAAGGCCTGAAATTTCTACACCTTTGGCAGAATGAAGTTCTCAATGCAAAAGTTCCTCTACTTTGAACCCAGCAGGTCCAACCTTCCCAGGGGTGGAAAGGAGATGGGATGCTTTGCACACATCCATTGTTCAAGGAAGCAGCTGCACACTTCAACAGAGCAGCTGCTTTCAAACAGAAGTAATTATCAATCAGCCAGCTTCCTAAAACACAATTTTTAAGCTTTAGATATTTGACGGGAAAATCTAAATCTAGTAGAGTATTTTGGATCAGTATGGCACTCTTTTAGAGAACTCAGGTACTCCTTTTGGGAGACGTTGGCTCTCCCTTTGGGATGGGTCAGGTGTCCCTTGTTGTTTGTTAACAGTAGATGTGCACAAAAAGTGGATGACTTGTTCAGCTTTCAACTTATTTGAATACCCTGCCTTTACATTTTCTAATAAAAAAAATCCTGCCAATCTGCTGTTGAGAAAAGAAAATCAGTGTTTGTAATTTTGACAATTACTTGCTGACATAAACCTGAAGGCTGTCATTATTGGATTAGTGTCCCTTGACTACTTCCACAACCTACTGATTATAGTGAGGAGTCAAAATATGGACATTTCAGAGAGTTTATATGGGATTAGTTCCTTTGTTGTGGGGCTATGAATACAATTGTGTTTTTTTTCAATGAGGGATTGAGTAAGTGATTTAAATTTATTTAATGGGCCTTAATATATTGAAATATAGAATTGATATTTAGAACTTTATTTGATTTCACCCATAATGGGTAGTAGTTGAGTTGGCATTAAGGATGTAAAGTCAAAAGGGGTGATAGGTTGGTATGATTTGGCATCAAATTGGTATAGGTAATATATAAAGAGCTATGAGATGAGTCAGGGTGTCATGGTTTGCGTGAGTGGAACTAAGTTGTCAAGGAAGGTGTGCAGGGCCATGCAGCTGAGTAGGGATGCATTTATAAAATATACACAGGCTATTCAGCCCACCATGCCCGTGCTACTCAACAAATGTCTGACCACATTAATCCACTTTCTAGCTTTTGGCCCATAGCCCTAGAAGCTATGGCAATGCAAGTGATTATCTAAATACTGCTTAGACGTTATGAGACCTTGACTTAATCACCCTTTCAGGAGGTGAGTTCCAGACTCCTATCACACTTTGAGTGAAAAAACATTCTCCTGAAGTTTTCTCTTGGCCTTATAGGTCTTACCTTCAATCTATGACCGCTGGTAATTGATCCATCTAGTAATGGAATAAGCGCCTTCCTACTCCCTCTGTCCATGCCCCTCATAACCTTACACAGTGTACAAATCTTCTCAAAAACCTTACGCAGCTCTATCAAATCCCCTCTCAACCATGTTGCTCCAAGAAAAACAAACCCAGTCAATCCCATCTATTTTCATAGCTAAGGCCCTCCAGTCCAGGCATTATCCTGATAAATCTCCTTAGCATCTTCTGCAATTCAATCACAACCTTCCCATAATGTGGTGACCAGAGCTACATAAAGTACTCTAGTTGTGGCCTGACCTACAATTTATGCATTATTTACCTTATATTATTAACTTTGGCTAATAAAAGCATATGTCCCATATGCCTTCTTAACCATCTTATCCAGCTGCCCTGCTATCTTCAGGAACTTGTGGATATACACACCAAGGTATCTCTGATCTTCAGTACTTTCCAGCATCCTGCTATTTACAGTGTAATTCCTTACCTTGTTCACCCTTCCCAAGTACATCACCTCACTTTTCTAGGTTGAATTCCATTGCCACTGCACTGTCCAGCTGAGCGTTCTGCAGGTAAAGTTATTCTCCTCATTACACCCACCCTACTATTTCTCATGTCATCTGCATTCACACTTAAGTTCAAATCATTAATGAACAATAAAAGGCTCTAGCAAGAGGTTCTGAGGAACCCCATTGGAATCAGACTTCCAATCACAGAAACATTCTTCTGACATCACCCTCTGCTTCCTGCTTCTCTCCCAACATTGGATCCCATGTACCAATTTACCTTGGATCCCATGGACTCTTTCTTATCTCTTGACTCGTCTGCCATGAGGGACCTCATCAAAAGCCTTGCTAAAATACATGTAGACCATATCAATTGCATTATCCTCATCAACATCTCAAAAAAGTTCAATCAAATTTGTAAATCATGACCTTTTACAAATCCATGCTGACTATGCCTGATTAATCCTTGTCCCTGCAGATACATTCTGTCCATCAAAATTCTTTCAAATAAACTTCCCCGCCATTGAGGTTATAGACTGGCCAAAACTTCCTAGTCTATCCTTTCTCCTCTTTTTCTGAAGTTAGCAGTCCTTGATACAGTGATTGTAACAAGGTCAGCCAGGTGGACCTTATATAATATGACTTTCCTGATTGGGCCAGATTAACAGTCCCAATCAGGGAGCCCTGGCTGACAGGTATAAACAGGAGTGTCAGAGGTTCTGTTCCCTCTGAGAACTGGCTCTGAAGTAATTGAATCAGTGTCAAGGACTCTCCACGTGTAAATAAAGGATGACTTTGTGATGGGATACTGGCCTCTGTTGAGTCATTTCACTCGGAAACCTCACCTGTCATCAAAGAGGTTTGAAAATTACTGTTAGAACCTTAATATTGCAGTCCTTGCCTCCCTTATCAGCCTGGAATACATTTCATTTGGACCTGCAGCTTTATCTACTTATAAGGCTGTTAAACCCACAAGTACCTCCTGCCTCTCTCGATGTTAAACGCAACTAATATTTCACAGTCTTCAATCCTGATGTCTAAGCCTGTGTTATTATTTCCCATTCTAAAGACCAATACAAAGTATGCATTGAGGACAGTGCCAACATATTTTGGGTCCACCTACAGATTACGTCTTATGGTCTCCACTGGGGCCTACTTTTTTCAGTGACATTCAGGACTTTAATCTGTCAGGAAGAGTTTTGAGCCTGGTAATAATTAGAGTTCTCTCATTTTAGAAAATAACATAATCCCTTTTCTGTGCACAGCAATAACAGAAGGATCAGTAACAGTCTCAGTTTGCATATCAAAAGCATCAAGCAAAATCAAGGAATTAAATTTCAGTTTTGTCATTACCTTTTCAGCATGCCCCTCATTTATTGTCATTCAATCTCCCGGCAAGGCAGTAGTGAATTAAATTAAGGATTAAACTGATCTAAAAATCACAAAAAGTTAATTTACAACAATAAGGACAATTCGTTCTGTACTTTGGAGGTCAGCTGTCCAGGCAGAAACCTGAAACAACTGTCTTTGTTATAGTTTAGAGCAGAAGACAGGGCTGTCAAGGGTTCAACTGGTTTTGGTCTCTCTCCTTAGCAACAAGTGAGCGTGGGTTGCAAGTCCTTTTGACCAGAAATAATCAGCATTTCAAAGGGACTGAATCAAAGCAGATGGTACTCATTGGGGTGGACATCAGTCTCAGCAAACTGGGAAAATCTGATGATAGATAAAACAAAGCATGTGCTCACTGGTGATTATTTAGTTAATCTCCAATTCCAGCAACCATGAAAGACAACTGCTCTCCTTTTGGATTTAGAGGGAGCAAAGGGCAAAGGGAGATCAAGTTCTCATAAAATGCTTCCCTAATAGCAACAGTGGTAGAGGCATCCAGGAACATCTTCTCCATCTCCTCTGCTAAGTGGAAAATGAAACGTGGCACACGGCAAACTAAAGGGTAATCCAAACAAAGTGAAATAATTTGAAACACATCCAGAGAGTGAATTGGCAGTTCCAATTACAACACCACACAAATATCCAAGAAATGCTGAAAGCACAAGCTTCTAGGTCTCTACGGGAGGCAGATGCTCAATATTTTTTTGGATTGCTTCTAAAGCCGTTTAAATGCAAGCAAATCTCTTGATTTGCTAAAGTTATAGTAACAGATACCTGCTCATCGCAGTACTATGTTTAACGAGGAAATACAACAGAGGAAGTTCTTCTGACGGTTTTCTCTAACAGTTTTTGGGTTACTTATAAAACACACTTTTCTCCTTTAAACGCTAAAGTGATTTATTCTGAGATGGTGATCATAGAATTAAAGATACTGATCTAGCTTATTTAGTTCACAATTTTTAAAAAATTCCTTTCTAACTTAGGTTGAATTTTATATTTTACAAGGCAAGCAATTTCTGCATTGAATATTTAATTGTTCGATTGTGCAGAACTTAAACATTGCCTAAAGGAGACATAACGTTCAAGTGTTTTTTTCATATTTCACTCATCAGGACTAGGATAGAAGCATTAAAAACACAAACTAGAAACAGGAGTGTGCTATTCAGCCCTTTGAGCCCAAGCCTGGGGCCAGACACAGATTGGACCATAACAAAATTGTCCAAGTAGACTGGTTGGATTTCCTGCCTCTGATTTCACCCTCAGTCATTTTCACAAGGGCAGGGTAGGTAGGGTGAACCCAGATCCTTCATTATTAAGAAGGCAATTGACAAAGTCTTGTGGAATCATTGAGAGGTCCCTCCAGGCAAGGCTTTTTAAAACATTTTCATGGAGGTGACTAGGTTTTAGCTGCATGGGGAAGTGAACCATGGACTGGAAGACTTTGAAGGGCTTAGATGATAAGTGAAATGGATTTTTATCCTTTATACAACTCATCACAAAATGCAATTGCAAAAGTTGGATCTGTGTCCAATAAGGCGAATTATGACAGAATTTTCCTGTTATAAAATGTAACTATACTTTAAACAACGTTTTTGTCACGTTGTTACTTCATCTAATGGAAAGCTATCAAGTAAAATATCAACATCGTAAATTTGGAAAGATCTTAAGAATTCAAAAAATTCATATAATGGGTAAAAACTTAGAGTACAATTCACACTATTAAAAGGGTAGCCTACTGTGATAACTGGTATGGTCCTAGCTAATGCTATTACCAGATAAGCCAGGTACCAGACTGTAATCCATTTCACTGAAATAAAAATTAAATTAGTTTTAACAAGGTGCTCTTGTATACAATGCTGCAGATTTGGAACACATGATAAAACAGATGATTGTTATGCAAAAGAGTTGAAAGTAAATTAGAATAAACCAAGCTATTTACACATAACGCATGTCTAAAGATTTTGAAATACACTACAAGCATTCCTTTAGAACAGAGAGAATTCCCTTCTCTATCACATCTATGGGGCTTAAATTAGCTGAATTAAATTTCAATACAGTGTGGAACTGGAATAACACAGCAGGCCAGGCAGCATCAGAGGAGCAGAAAAGTTGACATCAGCTTTGCTGATCCTCTGATGCTGCCTGGCCTGCTGTGTTCCTTCAGCTCCACACTAATTGTCTCTGTCTCCAGCATCTGTAGTTCTTGCTATCTCTGAATTAAATTTCCATCCTAGTTTTAAGAATCTAGTAGCCTCTTTCTTGAGTTGTCAGATAACTGAGCTTAGACTTTCTCAGCTTCAAATAATCCTTTAATAATTTTAAGCAAACACTTCTGGTCTGAAACTTTCATCCTCAACACCTTATACTGAGAGAGATTAGAACGGTTAAGAAATAGGTTAATCCACCTTCTTTAGGAGCAACTGATTTACATACCTAGCTTGAAATAGGATTTCTAAAAACTGAACTGAAACCAGATACAACACACACCTTACACTGCATAACCATGTGTAAGGATTCATCTTTTCTAGTTGCTCGAAGTATTCCATTTAGACTTCTGTTCAATTTTAGTCTGCTTGTTTACTCATGGAGTTTTATGGCATTTGGCTATGTACTGAAGGTTCTTAATATATTCTTATTGTCAGGAAACTTCTGTTCTAAAGTGGAAGAAAGATGGATTTTGGCTTTCAGTTCCTTAGAGGTCAGAAACTCACTTTGAACAGTGAGCTTAAACAAAAGCATTTCCAAGAAATCATGTGGCCTTAGATAAACAAACAGCAGGCCAGAGGGGGGCATTTGCTGGTGAGTTTGCTAACTTGAGGTTTACAACCCAGAGAGAGAAAGAGAATGAAGGAGTAGTTGACCCAGAAGTAGATTCATTCAGACAGAAGAAGGTAGATTTGAGCAAAGAGGTCCTTAACAGCAGATGTGATGTTATGAGCTGCTCAAGTAGATGGGACTAGGGAGAAAGTCCTGAGTTACTTAGAAGAACTCCAGAAAGAGAAGTTTGTGGAGTTGTCAGAGAGGAAGCAACAATGTGAGAGGTGATGATGTGAGGTTGTAAATAGGTAAGGGGCTGGGGGATTGGTGGTGGCCGTGGGAAATTAAAATGGTCAGATGTTTCCATTATACACAAATCACTCGCTGCTTGACATGGGAGCAATGACCCAATGTTTTCTGGGAATGTTGGGCTTTTAACCTTTCTGTGGTGAATTCAGCCTTCCTTCACTCAGGCTGTAAGTCTGCCTTCATTTCCATTGTGATAGGGCCATATCGAGCCCCATGAAAGATCCTGCCTGTTGGAAGTCTCAAGACTGTGGAATCATGCCAGGAGGTTTATTCCCACCTTCAACATGAAAATCGACCTCCTGCAGTTTGATTTGCAGACATTCATCAAGCAAAGTTGCTGTATATCACATATAAAACTTAAGCACTATTATATTATGCACTGATGTAATGAAGTTGGAGAGAACACAGTGCGGAACTGGAGGAACACAGCAGGCTAAGCAGCATCAGAGGAGCAGGAAAGCTGACCTTTCAGGGACCCTTCTCTGAAGAAGGGAAGTTTTCAGCATCTTACTGGTGTTCTGGTTCCAGTTGCCTCATCATGTGAAATCCTTGGTCGTACATCATCGTAAGATGGGCCCATGCCAGGGAAATTGCCCGTTCATAGAAATTAGTTAATAGAACACTCATTTAGTAAGTAAATTTCCCTCCCTTTATTATGAATGGGAGAAAAAGTAATCCAGTGTTTAGGTCTGTTTTAACGGATTGGGCTTGGTTTAAAGGAAGATTATCTTCATTAGAGATAGTAGGAACTGCAGATGCTGGAAAGTTTCCAGATGGATCCATCAGTATCCAGCCCAGTGACATTATTAGTGCAGGAGTGTGACTGGAGGATGTAACTATGTGTAGTTTAGTGAGGACAGGCATAAGGCATTTTGCATTTTTTAATTAACTAGCATTTTAGATTTTTCTCATCCATACATGTGATGTGGACATTGCTGACTAGGTCAGCATTTATTGCTCATTCCTAATTTCCCTGGAGAAGGTAATGACAAACTGCCTTGGGCTGTATGGACACCCACAGGGAGGGAATTCCAGGACTTTGACCCAGTGACAGCGAAGTGATCATGGCTCATGAGAGTAAAATCCAACCTACATGGGGAGGCAACAAAAACAGAAATTGTCAGAAAAGTTCAGCATGTCTGGCAGCATCTGTAGAGAGAAAAACATAGTTAATGTTTTGGATCCAGTGACCCTTCTTCAGAACTCTATGATTTCCAGCATCCGCGGTTCTTTGTGTTTTTCCCACATGGCGAAGCAACAGCCTGATGATATTATCACTCGACTGTTAATCCAGAGATCCAGGCTTCAAATCCTTCCATGGCAGATGGTGGAGTTTGAATTCAATAAACAATCTGGAGTTGACAGTCTAATAATGACCATGCATCTATTGTCAATTGTCTCAAAACCCATCTGATTTACTAATGTCCTTTAGAGTCAAAAACCGACATCGTTGCCTGGTCTGGCCTACATGTGACTCCAGACCCACAGCAATGTGGTTGACTCTCAACTGCCCTCTGGGCAATTAGGGATGGAGAATAAATGCTGGCCTACCCAGCAGTGAATAAAAAATATTCCTACCTACCACTGATAACCTTTCACCCATTTTTTTTAAAACCAAGAATGTATCCAGCTTCACCTTAAAAATATTCATAGAATTCTGCTCCCACTACCTTTTCAGGAAGAGTGTTCCAAAGACTCAATCATCGGAGGGGGAAAAAAGGAATTCACCTCATCTCTATTTTAAATGGGTTTACTTTTATACCTACCCCAAGTTCTACACATCCCTGTCCATACCAATCAGGATCTTAAATAATCCAATCAAGACATTTCTTACTTTTCTAAGCTCCAGCAGATACAAGCCAAGCCAATCCAACATTTTCTCATAAGAAAGATGATGGGTTCCCCCACTTAATACAGAGATAAGGAGGAAGTTCTTCTCATAAGGAGTAGTGAATCTGTGGAATTCTTTACTTCAGAGGGCTCTAAATGCTGGGTCATTAAGTATATTCAAGGCTGAGATGGACAAAATTTTAAGCAGTAAAGGAATGAATGATTGTGGAGAAAAGGCAGGAAGTTGAAATTGAGATTTATCAGATCAATCATGATCTTATGAAGGGTGAAACAGCCTCAATGGCTGACTTGTCTACTTTTACTTCTATGTCTTCTGGTTTTATAAACTGCTTCCAACACATTTGCATCCTTCCTTAAATAAGATAATCAATATTGTACATAGTATTTCAGATGTGGTCTTACTAATGCCCTGTATAACTAAAGCATAACCCTCTTTATTTTTGTATTCAATTCTCCTCACCATGAACAATATATTCTATTACTTTTGGAGAGAAAAAAAAAATCAAGACCTCGAGTCTGGTATGACTACTTCAGAAAAGTTCAAAATATAAAACGCTATTTCTCTTTCCACAGATGCTGCCAGACTTGCTGACTTTCTCCATCATTCTCTGTGCTTGTTTCAGATTTCCAGGATCTGCAGTATTTTGCCTTTATTCTATTATCTTTTTCAATTACTTGCTGTACCTATAAATTAACCTATTTCTGATTCATACACTCGGACACACTGACTACTTTACATTTCAGAGCTCCGCAATTTGTCATCATTTTGTTACTATTCTTCTTTTACATTTCTCCTGTTAAAAGAAAAGTTTTACATTTCCCCCACAGTGCATTGCTTCTGCCAGATCTTTGCCCAGTCCCTTAAACTATCTCTATCTTTTTGTGGACTCCTTATGTCCTCTTCACAACTTACTTTCCCAACTATCTTTGTTACATCAGCAAATTTGACAACCATACCTTCCATCTCTTCATCCAAGTCACTTAAATAAACTGTAAACAGTTGAAGTCCCAGCATTGATTCCTGTTGCACATCAATCGTTACATCCTGCTAATCTGAAAAGACTTATTGATGCCTACTCTGTCTTCTTTTGACCAGCAAACTTTCCATCCATGTCAATATATTACCTACTGTACCACAACATTTTGCTTTCCACCATAATGTTTGAGGCTTTTACTAACTCCTTCTGGAAATCATAAGTGCAATGCAGCCACTAGTTCCCCTTTACCCATAGCACATGTTACTTCTTCCAAGAAGTCCAAAAGATTAGGAGAACTCACGTTCACCACACAAAATCATCCTGATGCCCTCAAACTTATCCATGTATCTTTCTATTTCTTCTTTCACAATAGATTTTAATATTTTCCTGATGGCAAATGCCAAGCTAACTGGACCATATTTTCCTGCTTTCTGTCTCCCTCTCTTTTTGGATAAAAGGAATTAAAGTTGCTATTTTACAATTTAATGGGACATTTCCTGAATCGAAGGAGTTTTAGATAATTGAAACCAATGTATCAACTAGTTCACTAGCCACTTCTTTTCATACGTTACCATTATATCCAACAGGACCCAGGCTCCTGTCAACCCATACCTCCAACAATTTACTCAGTACCACTTCTTAGGTGATTAAAATTTCCCACATTCTTCCATCTTTTTTATTTTCTGATTAAAAGCTGCTCTGGGTTTGTGACCCATATCATTTATAGTGAAGATTGATGTAAAATACTTGTTTAACTCTTCTCATTTTTTAAATTTCCATTATCAATTCCCCACACTCACATTCTGTAGGAACTTTGTAAATTCTTTTCTTTTTAAAATATTTATATAATCTCTTAGTGTCAATCTTTACATTTCCTGCAGCTTTCCCTCATAATTTAACTTTTCCTTCCTTAAAATATGTCGCTTTTTAATATATATTCTGTCCAAATTTCTTAGCTGCTACCTGACTTTGCACTATTATATGCTTTCTCTATCAAATTTGATTCCAGTTTTCTTTAATGTTTCTAATTAACCACAGATGGTGGGTCCATCCCTTAGAATTTTTCTAACTCATTGGGTTGTATCTCTTCTGTGTAATCTAAAATATCCTCTTAGGTATTTGCCACTCTATCTTAATCTTGTCCTATCTTTTAACGCATTTGCCAATTCAATTTACCTAGCTCTACGTTCATGTTCGGAAAGTGATTTCATGCCTATACCTGAAGTATGCTTACAGAAGTTTTACTGCAACTGTACAAGGTGCTGGTGAGACCATATCTGGAGTACTGTGAGCAGTTTTGGTCCTCTTATTTAAGGAAAGATATTATTTCATTGGAGGCAATTCAGAGAAGGTTCGCTACGTTGATCCTTAGTATGGAAGGATTGTCCTATGAGCAAAGGCTAAATAGGTTGGACTCTACTTACTGGAGTCTAGAAGAATGAGAGGTGAATTCATTGAAGCAAAGAGGATTCTCAAAGGGCTTGACAGGGTAAATGCTGAGAGGATGTTTCCTCTCATGGGAGAGTCCTGGACGACAGGGCATAGTCTCAGAATTAAGGGAGGTCAATCTAAGACTGAGATGAGGAGGAATTCCTTCCCTCAGAGGATTGAGAGTCTTTGGAACTTCTTGCCATAGACACCTATGGGGGCAGAGTCCCTATGTATATTTAAGGCTGTTATAGATAGTGTCTTTGTCAAGGCGGGGGAAATCAATGATTATGGGAAAGGGTAGGAATGTGGACGCAAGGAATGTTGGATCAGCCACGATCCTATTGAACGGTGGCGCAGGCATGAGGGGTCAAATGGCCTACTCCCGTTCCTATTTCTTATGGATTTATGCCCTCATAATTGCCCTCATTGAAGTTTTAAAAAAGTAGTCTCAGACCCACTCTGCACTCCATCAAACTGAATGTAAAATTCAGTCATATTATGATTGCTGCTGTCAAAGGATGCCTTGAACTGAACTGAGATTTGAAGTCCTGGTTTTAACATGAAGTTGCCGCTCTCGTCCTTCTACAGGGTAGAGATTACTGGTTTGGAAGGTGCCGTCAAAAAGAGCCTGGGTGAGTTACCGTGGTGTACCTAGGATAAAGATCCTAAAGAGCCAGCGTAAAGTCATGAAGTCTGAATGAATTTCTGGGAATCTGTAATGTATCAGCGTTAGCAAAGTATGGATCGTGAAGCAACTTTAGTAATTTGTATATGAAGTAGTTGGGCTAGATTGGTTGACTTCAAGACATTTAAAAGAAAATGGTTGTACAATTGACATTCAAGAAGCTCCATTCTTACAGACTAGAAGATGGCAAATAATATCCCTATGTTCAAAAACACAGCTAGACATGAAGTAGAGAATTACAGATAGCTTAGCCTAACAGGAATAACAGGAATACTTATCTGTACTTTTTTTGTATATCATTTGATTTATTATAGTTACATGTACCTAAGTACGGTGAAAAGCCTTGTTTTGCGAGCAGTGCAGGCAGATCATAGCAAACAAGGACATACAAAATAATTTCAACATTTGTTAAAAAAATCAAATCACTGAAGAATAAGCAATCAATCTCAATCACTATTTTATCCAAATGGTTAGAACAAACAAATAAAATTACTGCTCAAGTATTGTACCTTGAACGTAGTTTTCAAAAGATATATGATGCGATTCTACATGTCAGACTTACAAATAAAATTTTTGAAGAAATATTTGGATTGAAAATTAACTTGGAAATTGGGTACTAAAGGTACCAATTAATGGAAAAGCTCCAGATCAGGGACCAGTCATGATTTCCAGGCATCTTTTCTGAATCTTACACAATTCATATTATTCAAGATATTATAGTGGAATAATCTTCTGTACTCACATTAAAACTATGATTAGCAATCACAGGTTGATTTTAACGTACGTAATTAAAATGAATACAAGTTGAAATAGATAACGATTTTAATGAGGCTGGTGGAATTGGGAGACAAGGTAAACGTAAACTGCTTGGAGTTTATGCAAGTGTCTTCCCTTAAAAGAACAACAGCTGATGTTTCAGTGGGGGCAGTATGCCCTTTTGAAATTGATTTAATTAAAAATCCAAAGATAATTAAATAATTGTTATTATTCAACCTTCTGAGTGTGCTTATTGACTATTCATTGAACATTTCAAGTCATTTTTAATGTAATTATCAAAATAAAGGTAAAGAATCTGAGAATCCCAAAATGCAGAAAGAGGCCATTTGGCCTATCAAGTCTGCACCGACCCTCTAAAGAGCATCCCAACAAGACCCAGAACCCTACCCTATTCCCATAATCCCACATTTACCACGGCTTGCACATCTTTGGACTGTGGGAGAAAACTGGAACACCCGGCAGAAACCCACACAGACACGGGAGGAACTTGCAAACTCCACAGAGACAGCCACCTGAGGCTGGTATCAAACCCGAGTCCTGGCAGTGCGAGACAGTGGTGCTAACCACTGATCCACAATGCCTTCCATAGGACTGCTCTCTTATTAGAAAGAGGCAACTGATAGTGAATCACTCCTGAAGGTTACTGTGCCTCAGATGAGGGGAGGGTTTGACAAAACAGGACCTCCATGATAAGCTTACCCAGTACAGCAACTGGACTCATGCTGTTGGCCTCACTTTGAATCACAAACCAACCATCTCGCCAGCCAACTGAGCTAACCAACGCCCATAACAATATACAGGGACACTGGCTCAAACACAGTGGCTACTAATAGGTGAAAGAGCTTCCCGCAATGAAGTTCTTTTGAAGTGTGAATATTTGTCTAAAGGGAAAATGCAACAGGTTATTTGCACATGCTCAAGGTTTGAAACGTCAATGAGTTAAACGAACGTAAAATCCATTCTTGATGATCACCTGGCAATATTTTCAAGCAACATCAGTAGAACTTCTCCCCACTCTGACTATAACTTCAAGTAGTGTCAAATGATCTTTTGCATTCACCTCAGAGAACTGATGAGGAATTGGTGTAATGTTTCACCAGAAAAGGCAGGAACTCCAAAAATGCAGCACTCCCTCAGTACTGCAATGTTTTGTCGGCCCAGTTTATGGATTCAAATCTCTGGATAAGGTATTGACTTTCTGACCCAGGAGACAGACCTACCTTGAGCCCAGGCTGTCCAAATAATTACTGGAGCTGCATGTGGAATACTTTGTAGATGATGGTTCAATTAAAAACAATTCTGAGAAGAAGATTTATGACTTATGGGGTCATAGAATCACACAGCATTGAAACAGATCCTTCAGTCCAAATCGTTTGCGCCAACGAGACATCCCAATCTGACCTAGTCCTGTTTGCCAGCATTTGGCCCTCGGGTCCTTTTTAAACATTTCCCCTCTCACCTTAAACCTATTCCCTCCAGTTTCGGCTCCCCCAACCTAGGAAAAAGACCTTGGCTATTCACCCGATCCATGCCCCTCATAATTTTATAAACCTCTATAAGGTCACCCCTCAACTTCCAAACCTCCTGAGAAAAAAGCCCCAGTCTATTCAGCCTCTCCCTATAACGTAAACCCTCCAGTCCTGGCAACATCCTTGTAAATCTATTCTGCACCCTCTCAAGTTTAATAACACAGCTGTCAGTCGGAAATCAGGCTGTATACCAGGAGGAGAGATGAATCTTTCTGGGAGGAAAACAGTTTTAAAGTAGCTTGAGACCGAACCTGGTGACATAGATATGATATGGACTGCCAAATCAATCTGTAAGGTCGGGCTTATTTTATACCTGCTATTTAATATGTAACTGAAAGTTTATAAGCAATTGCAATTTGCCTCTAATGTTCAAGTTGTGGCAATTCTGGATATTACAGTATAGGTATTTTTCTTAGTGTTTATTTTGTTTGAATCTTGTAAAGTAAAACTTCATGTTTTAAATGTGGAATCTTCATTGTTTTAGTAATAACTGGAATTTTGATTTTTTTCTTAAAAAAATAAGATGTTCTTGATCTATTGATCTCAGAGAGAAAAAAAGAATCAGAGCACAGGATGCTGCACAGGCAGACAGCAGCTATAACAATATGCATTCATATATCATTTTTAACAAAGTGAAATATCTGAGGTTCTTCAGCAGACTATTATTAAGGAAAAATTGCCACTGAGCCCACGTGTGACCAGAAGCTTAGTCAAACAACTAGGGTTTAAGAGAGATTTAAATGGAAATACAGTGTGAAGTAGAGGGGCAGGGAGGTTTAGAAAGAGAATTCAAGAGCTTAGGATCCAGGCAACCAAAGACACAATTCGAGATCATTATAAGCAAAAGTATTCTTTGGAAGGAATGGGTTCCATTAGATGAACTGCCTATGTTTTGTTCTCCGCGTTCTTCCGTTTTTAGTTTTAAAAACGTACTTAATAAAAAGGTGAATGAAGCCAGGAAATTTCTGACTATTTGATCTACAATTTTTTTTTAAAAAAATCAAACAATATAACAAAAAAAAACAACTTTAAGCCCATGAGAGAAAATACAAGGTATGTCAAGAATATTCAAATAATCTGAACAGAAATGATAATTTAATTCAGGAGGCCAGTTTCCAATTTAGACGAAAACAGATATAAAATGATGTTAAGCAATTAAAATTAACACATTTTAAAAATATCAAAGGAGAAAAGTTTCAAAAATGAACCAAAATAAATGAGAAATTAAGTTGGTAATTTGAAATGACAGAAAGATAAAGACAAAAAAAATGAAGGAATATTTGAAACAATAGAATTGTGGTGCCATTTTACAACAGGCGGAGTATTAAAGGTGTAAGAGAACAAAATAATAAGTTAAGAATTTTATGATTTTCTTCTCCGTAGTTTTCTCTGTAGAAAACGACTGGTGCTCTTTCTGGTAATTGAAAGAAACCAGATGCTTTGATTTCATGCAGGAAATGGAAGGCAGTAATGAAATGGTCACTCAAAAGTTAGCGTGCTGGAATATCAATAAGGCATATGAGCCAAGTAAAATGTATCCAAGAATACTTCAGAATATGAGAGGAAAAATATATTTGGCTGAAAATCTTTTGCAGCTTGTTAAATCCAGAGATAGTACTTCAAGATTGGATAGTAGCTAAAGTTATTCCAATTTAGTTTAAAGAGAAAGGTCATGAGTATATTCCAAGGAATGATGGGCTGGTTAACATGACATTACAGCACTAAAGCAAACAATTCAGGTTTGTTTGAAAGTACATACAGTATGGGTTCTACATCTAGCAGATTGATCTGGAGGGGAGGTGATGGCCTAGTGGTTAATTGCTGGATTGTTAATCCAGACACCCAGATAACATTCTGGGGACCTGGATTCGAATACCACCACAGCAGATGGTGGAATTTGAATTCAACAAAAAGAAATCTGGACTTAAAGAATCTAATGATGACCATGAATTGATTGTTGAGGAAAAATCCATCTGGTTCACTAACGCCCTTTAGGGAAGGAAACTGCCATCTTTACCTGGTCTGGCCTACATGTGACTCCAGACCCACACCAATGTGGTTGTCTCTGAACTGCTCTCTGGGCAATTAGGGATGGGCAATAAATGCTGCCTGGCCAGCGAAGCCCTCATCCCATTATTGAATAAAAATAAATCAAATATTTATGATTACCAAAACCAAACAGAGATTCTGCCTTAGGTTGAACGTGTAATGTGGTAATTAATGCTCACCTTTTGAATAAAGGAAAAAAAAAATCAGAATATTCTGAGAAGTAATAGAATTGAGGGGTGTTACATATCTGCCCCTGGAGAAGGCAATCAATGAGGCAGGTGGGATATAGAATGAAACTTAACAGCAACTTAATACATAACAGGAAATAAAGGGTAATGACCATTAAATAGCAATTATAACATTAGACAGGCATAACAAGCAAAGTAAGGAATAGATCAGTCAATGCAAGTATTTCATGTCACTCCATGGGTAGAATTTTCTCCTCCCTGGAGGTGTGAGAAGGGGAAATAACTGGGAAAGTTGGCCCTGGAGAGATAACTGTCCCTTTGTCATCCACAGCTTCCTGGTAGGTAGCAGAAGAGGTTAGTATCCTGACTGGGAAACCAGTATCACCAGCCTGTTGGTTGGGGGTAATGGGGGCTCCGATTGCACAAACTTGCTGCTATCAGAGGCAAGGGCGGGAGACAAAGAGTGGTCCGTGAAAACCACAACCCCACTCATACCTCCAATCTCACCACACTCCACCCTCAACTCTATCTCCCCATGACCCTACCTCACAACAAGAAGAAAAAAGTTACTTACCTCACCTTTGGGTCCCTAACAGAGATGGTCTCAGTTGGTGGTCTTTAGGATCCAGAAGCTTCTGGCCTCTGATTGGCAGCTGCTTCCAGCAATCTGGGAGGCCAATGCTGAGGCTTGAGAAATTGACCTGAGCTCTGCCTGGCTAATTGGTGAACAATAGGTCAAAGTATCTCAGCGGTGGGTGTGTCATATTTGTTGTCCCCAACACTTCGTCGATAAAAAAGAAAATTGCAACCTGTCATCACTGACAAATATTTATTGAAAAATCTATGTGTGACTCCTTGACATTGAAGATCTGAATTCTCGCAGACTTTCTCCTATTCTATAGTATTGATGATCTGCGACCCCTTCAATGCATTCAAAAGTAAGACAACTGAATAAACTGCTTTTTGGTAGTCTGATTGAGGGAGGAATGCCAGCTGGAATGCCTAAAAAGCTATTGGTCTCTATTTGAAACGTGCCATAAGATCTTTAATGTCCTCAAGGATAGGCACATAAGGCCTCATAATATGGGAGCAGAATTAGGCTATTTGGCCCATTGAGTCTGCTCCACAGTTCAATCATGGCTGATATGTTTCTCAACCCCATTCTCCTGCCTTCTTCCAGTAATGCTTGATCCCCTTACCAATCAAGAACCTATCTCTGACTTAAATACACTAAATGACTGGCCTCCACAGCTCTCTGCAGCAATGATTTCCACAGAATCACCATCCTCTGGCTGGAGAAATTCCTCCTCATCTCGGTTCTCAAGGATTGCCCCTTCACTCTGAGGCTGTGTTTTCAGGTCCTAGTCTCTCTGGCTTGTGGAAACATCTTCTCCACATCTACACTATCCATGGCTCACAGTATTCTATAAGTTTCAATAAGATCACCCCTCGTCTTTCTAAACTCCATCAAGTACAGACCCAAAGTCCTCAACCATTCCTCATGTGACAAGCCTTTCTTCCCTGGATTATTCTTGTGAAATTTCTCTAACCTCTCCAATACCAGCACATTCTTCCTTAGATATGGGGCCCAAAACTGCTCACAATATTGCACATGCAGTCTGACCAGAGCCTTATACAGTCTTAAAATGGATGCTAACATTGCATTTGTCTTCCTAATTGCCAACTGAACCTACATGTTAACCTTAAGAGAATCCTGAACTAGGATTTTGAAGCCTTTTCCATTTAGAAAATAGACTATGCCTCTATTCTTCCTACCAAAGTCCATAAGCTCACACTTTCCCATTTTGTATTCCATTTGCCACTTCTTTGCCCACTCTCATAGCCTGTTCAAGTCCCTCTGCAACCTCCTCACTTTCTCAACACTACCTGTCTCACCAGTTGTCTTTGTGGAATCTGCAAATTTAGCAAAAATGCCCTCAGTTCCTTCATCCAGATTGTTAATGTATAATGTAAATAGTTATGGTCATGACACAGATCCCTGCAGAACTCCACTAGGCACTGGTTGCATCCTGAAAAAGAACATTTTTACGTATTCTCTGCTTTCTGCCAGTCAGCCAATCCTCTATCCATGCCAGTACCTTTCCCCTAACACCATGAAATCATCTTATTTAGCAGCCTTCAGTGCATCACCTTGTTAAGGGTCTTCTGGAAGTCCAAATTGATCACGCCCACTGGGTCTCCTTTGTCTGACTTGCTCGTTACCTCCTCAAGAATTCTAACAAATTTGTCAGGCACGACCTCCCATTGATGAAGCTGTGCTGACTCAGCCCCATTTCACCATGCACTTCCAAATATTCCACAAATCTCATCCTTACTAATGGATTCTAAAATCTTACCAATGACCAAGGTCAGGCTAACTAGCCCACAGGTTCTTATCTTCTGCCTCCTTTGGTTCTTAAATTTACATTTGTCATTTTCTAGGCTCTCCCTGAGTCCAGAGATTTGGTCCACCTCATCTGAAAGACAACTACTCCAGCAATGTTGGACAACAACAAAAGAAGAATATCAGGTAGTTAGACAGCAGGAACAACAATAACTTGCATTTACATAGCACCTTTAGTTTAGCATGCTCTCTGAAGGAGCTCCACAGGAGCTAATCAAGTAGAACTTGATGCCAAGCAACATAAGATTTTATAGAATAGGTGACCACACATATCTGACAGTGTCTTACACCAAGATGTACGTTCAAATCCACAAGCTTCTGATTTAGGATCAAGGTTCTAGGAAATGAGATTAATAAAAATGCACACTAGAACATTTGAAGAGTCTATGGTGTTAATAATCTTTTGAATGTAAAATAAATATAAAAGAAATATTCCTTATATAACTCTTGCTGTATAATATCATCTTAAGAATTGAATCTAATTCTTCTCACTACCATCTTTATTAAAAAAAATCCATTGGATTAATGGATCTGATAAGACAACAAAGAAAGAAATTTAAACACACAAAACATTTGTAAGAGAACACGACAACTTCCAAATTTAAACAAAAATCACCTAGATTACCATTTTATACATTTCGTGTCACAAAGCACAGAAGCAACCTTAGAAATTAATGAGCAATTTGGGAAATTATTATGGCAAATTATTTAGTGGGGTTGCACTAATCAGGAGAAACATGAGGAATCTGTGTTCAAAATAAATCATTCTGCTGAAGATTTAGTACAACTTTTTTCATTGTGTCACTGGACGTAAGCAGTTAAAATACATTTGCATTCACGGAATGACAATCCTGTTTAAATTTCTAAGTCTCTCTGGAGCCGTTGTTGAAATATGTTAAGGACTTGACACTTGAAGCAACTGTGAACTTATTTTCGATTATATAAAGGTACTCGCTAAGCTTCACAATCACTGTAAAAATACCTTATGTTACATCCACTTTTCATTAGTGAAAATCTGGTGTAATATAATTCTGTGTCTTTCCAAAGAGTAGGATATGATAAAACTATCAGGTGAATTAAGTTACAGACAGTTCCCTGGTTTATTTGTGGGTACGCTACAAAATGTATTAAGCTGAGAGAACACAAGGGTTTATCCACGACAATGGTCATTTTTTTCAGATAGGACTAAAGAAGCGCAATGGAGAATTTTATTCCTTAATAAAATGATACTTAATGCAAATGGGCATGCAAAAATGAGAAAATATTCAAACTTCACTAATTTAGATAAGCATAGAGTAGAAAATCAAAACCAAAACAAAATCAAAGGCAGTGAACAGGATATTTGTTACATACATATTCATTGCTACTGAGGATATAATTGGATCATAATGAAAATAACGATTGGACTTTTGATAATGATCCCTCTTGGCATTCTAAAGTATAAGTCAATGTACTTTGTACCCACATTAATTTATTTTTTCATTGATTCGAACTGATTTAAAAGAGACTGATTAAGGTCATTATAATTACATACCCATGCAACAAAGTACAATTTAATATGACAGCTTCTACATGTAGTAAAGGGTTGGATGCAAGACAAATTTAAAATTTTTTAGTAATGATATTTCCAGGTTTACAAAATACCCATTTGTGTTGTATTCATGCAAGTTCCCCATATGGTGAGTTTCTGATATTTGTCTTATTGCCTGTGTGAGACCGGAGGCCAGGAAGAAAAACGTGTTATATCTAACACTTTATTGAATCTTAGAGCAACATAGTCAAGATGCGCATGCTTAAAGATATTTCTTGTAATATGCATTATAACATACGTTTCCATTGCTGCTGTGCATGTATCTTTCTCTAATTTGCCTTGTTACCTTGAATATTTTTCATCTTTCTACTTTTTAGTGGCACTGGCAGTCATCAGTCTTTCCTCTTGTAGTTGCATTCCTGGGTAATGAGGTATTAATTTCAAGTGCATAACTTTGGCATCTGGTTTCACAGTTGATGTGTGGTGGCATACAAGAAACTAAATGTCAATTACACATGTGCCCCATGTACAGGTGTTATTAAAACTTTTGCAAAAGATTTTAAGCAAAGTGTGGATGGAACTGATAAGTCACCCACGGCCCACTAGCACTCTGAGCCAAAAGGTTAGGGGTTCAAATATCCAAGCACGAAATTTAGACTGAGACTCCAGTGTAACAATAGCCACGCCATCTTTCAAATGGGTCGTTAAATCAAACTGTCCTCTTGCATGAACATAAAAGATCCATGACAAAGTTTAAACAGGAACTGAGGAGTTGGCCCCAGTGTCTAGCCAAAGTTATTCCTCAACCAACAGCACATTTAAAAACTAAGAACATCTGGTCATCATCATGCTGCTGTTTGTAGAACCTTGTTGCACTCAAATTGGCTGTCACATTTCCTACATCAGTAAGTATTCATCAAAAGAACTTAATTAGCTGTGAAATGCTTTTTGACATTGTGAGGTTGTGAAAGGCTTTACATGGAGGAGAAAAAAGTACATGAAACTATGTATGAAATGGACCAGCCTCTCCAATATACTTAAAAATCCTGATTTTTTTCTTTACATTAATCAGCTATATTATCTACTACAATCAGCATGCAAATAGGCAAAAAAAAAACAATTTTATTTACAAATTAACTGACACAAAGAGGAAACTGTAGAATATGCACACATCAAGAAGGCACACAACTGTACATAAATGGACAAGAAACATTTTACAGTCAATCACACTCCACAGGTAGAATAGTTTAAAACCTTAATGTTTTGGAGAATGTTCATAAAGAGATGCTGTAATACCCAAATAGTCTCTTCCAAACTGGAAATGCGAATATAATAATGATCAGCAACACACAAACACTTTCTGAAATAGAAAAATACTCAAAAATAAAATGAACCTCCATTAGTAAAGCACCACTTATGACCTCAATACATCTCACATGGCTTTACCATCAACAATGTACTATTGTACAGTTATTATTGTAATATGGGAAAGTATTAAACAAAAAAGGAGTTTTAAAAGGTTATGTGAAGAATAAATATTCATTGAGACAGAAACAGAGCAAAAAGTGAAGAAAACAGCAAGAACAAATTCAAATATGGAACAGCGGAAACAGAAAAGTATTTATTACCAAAGATTCTCCTGTATCACCCATTCGCTCTCATAATATATAAAACAAGAACACTTACCAACTCCAAATATCAACATTCTACAAATTATTTAACACAAAACCCCTCAGTTATAATTTTACAGACCATTCTGAAAAATTGAATTGTTGATTCTGTAAAGATAAATGACTAACTCTGCAATTAAGACGTATGACAGTTCATTTGAATGACAAGTTGTTAAATTAGGTTGGAAACATCCAGTTGGATCTGAATGTATTTTATAATTTTAGAATTTTCTCTTTATAAATATTCAAATATTTGCTGCTATCTTCTGAATGTTGTGCATTATTTCCTGTTCAAAGCATGTTGACAAACTTCCAATGTCAATGAACTCTGCCAGCACATGTATTCCAGTTCAGGGAAAAATCTTGCTATTGCCTCTCAAAAGTAAATTGAAACTCTACATGAACTGAGTTTGAGAGAACTAAATTGCATACCCAGATTCAGACTCCACAATTCAGCTCTATACATTAAGTACAAATAGACATAATTGCAGACTGTGATAAGTACTTGCAACTGCCCAAAAATGATAGACAGGAAAAATTGGTCTTTGGTCCGTGAGCTTGTATCATACTGTCAAGGACAATCTTAGTATCCAGTAGGAGATACATTATCTCTTAGGAGAGACAAAAACACAGAAAAAAAGTTGTCCAGTTTAGGGTCTAACAAGCTGGAAATTTGGACTTTGACCTCACAATGATTGGAAAACAGTCGATATCTCATCAACTTCTGTAAACTGCAATACATGCCACTGTAGGGACTTATCCAACTCCCTTTTAAATGCTTAAAATAAATCTGCATTCATTGATAAGCCGAAAACTTACAACAATGATCAATGATCCTTGTGAAAATAACTTTTCATAACTTTTCCCCATATATCTTGATTCCTCCTACTTTTTAAAAAAAATTCAGTCTACCTATATTGATTGCACTTAATCTCTTCAATACTTTAATATCTTCAATACAATTTGCTTGATGCCTATACCTTCCAACCATAAAAATACATGGCTTTTTAAATACATTCTGATAACTAGTTTTAAATAAGGCATCAGTCTCTTCTGTACCTTCACTCGGGCCTCTCTATTACTTACATTAGAGATGGAAAATGCTGAAAATATTCCATAAATCTGTCAGCCACTGCGGACAGAGCCGAGCTAACATTTTAGGTCGATAGCTTTTCATTGGATTAACTTTAACACTTGACAAGTGAGGGGAACAAAACTAATCACAGAACTGTCACTGTGACCGAATTAAATTTTGACACTAGGACAACATCTTGTTAGGTATTGTCTTAACACTCAAGCTTTTGCTGTAACTTCATAGCACTGGCTATAGACCTTTAACAGTTCATGGACACTTGGATCTTTCTCTATACTTTTGCCTTAAATTCATAATCCTGCATTGTGTACACACTCTTACCATTAGCCAAATTCACATGCATAACCCTACATTTAGCTATGTTAAATTACATCTGAGAGACACAGGCTGATTTCCTGATCTTGATCTGGTTGTAATTTATTTTTCTTACAGCAGGTCCTGACACCCACACAAATCTTTATATGATTCATCAGCTTACATACATTTCCTCCAAAGCCTTTTTCCCAATCATTAGTACAGATTGTGAAGAGTTAATGCCGTCACACTAATTCTTGCTCACGTAACCCCTCCAAATCAACCCCATGTGTCACTACCATTAATAACATCCTTCCATGAGTATGCAACCAATTCCCTCTCCAACCTAAAGTTGCACATTAATCCTACAGGATTTTAATTTTATTTAATAGCTTATTGTTTGCACCTTGACACATGGGCCAAACTACAGATACTGATAACAATCTCAGAAAGAAGAAAACAGTTGATATGCTCACCTTTAGGAAATTTAAAGAAAATTAAAATGATAGACTGTGAATTGAGTAACACTGACAGAAATCCTTATTAATAAAATCAATGTGTGATTCGGTCATTCTAAACTTCTTCTGAAGCAACTTTGAATGTTTAACAGTATTAAAAGTACAATACAAACACAAGTTGTTATTGCTGTAGTTGTAAATCAGAGGTCCCAAGCATCAAACACAAAGGGAGAATAAGAATGTAACATGAGAATTCTGTTGTGCATTTTATTTGGACATTAAAATCCACGCATATCGAAATAAATGTGTCCATTAAGGATTGTTTTAGGTCTCCTGTGTTCAATTACAGTACTAGGGCTAAAAGGAAATTACTGACAAATTTATGGAATTTGAGCAATGGGCTCTGTCTTGAACTACCTGATAATTATGAAAATTTTAGAAGTGAGCCAGCCAAAAATATGCATGCAAGCCAATGACACAATGCTTATTCGATGACAACTGTAGCCTGGCCTAATCATCATTCGGAATTTTAAGTCTGCAGTCTGTCATGCAGCCTGCACACAATCAGGTATCTGCCAACTGGAGCCAGTTCTCTCTTTGGTCACTCATCAAGAGGGTAGTCAGAGAATGGTTAGTGATTCCTGCCTTTCCGTCCCCGTATTGGGGATTTCACTTCAGATCATGGGAATTGTGTATACATTTCCAGACGAAAAATTTGCAGGACTCACAGGAGAAGAATAGAGGGAATGGGACGAATAGAATGAGTTTACTAATGGGTGGACAATGGGCTGAAAGGTTTCTCCCTGTGCTAAACGATTCTGTACCCAAGGCAGGATGGAGAATGTTGCTCAGGTATTTACTGTGTCAGATTTTTGGGACAGTCAGACCCCACAGCAAACAGGTGGGCGACAGAGCTGGAGAACAGCCAAACACCCCGCAATCACCGTGTATCTGGTAACGAAATCGATTCTTAACCGCAGTTCCTTAAAACCCTGCCCTGTTGCAAAACAAACTCCTTCGGTGCCACGAGCAATGTTATTCTGCATCGACAGGCTCCTCAATAAACGGGTCAATGGGCTCAAATCCAGCAAGATACAAACTACAATTCCAGCGAGCTGGAAAGATGGAACGTTAAAATGTAATAGGCTTCACCTTTACCTCTTTTTCTTCCTCCTCTTGATACTGGTCATAGTAATCCTGGTTGGACTCGTAGGCAGAGTTGGGTCCCAACAGTAGGACGTGCACGAAGGACAGAAACACGAACAGCCCTGATAGACTCCAAACTCGCCTAGATTTCTGACAGCTCCGGTGAAGCAACTTGCTGCAGCAAACGTGCATTTTCTTTTTTTTTGCTTTGTGTTTCCTCTCTCTACTAAAAAAAAGTTGCTTGAGCATAAAAGTCTTTAAGAAGTCGAGGAATAAACTTCCCAGTTTTTTTTTCCGAAGAGAATAGTAGTCCAGACAACAAAACGTCCTTTTTGATTTTTATATATAAAAAAGTATTTAATAAGCACCAATGCGCTTTCTGCTCACAAAACTTTCGGGGGTGAAAAAAAACCTGCGCCTTTTGAATGTGGAGCTACTTTTCTGAGGATGAAAGTGGTCGCAGATTCAGAGGCTGGAAGTGCAATAAAAAGGTGGTTGATGCCTAGAGGCAGTCTCTGTGCGCTCTTACCTCACTGCCTGTCAGCATACTTTCCCCATATAAAAAATAAGTTAAAGCATGTCAGTGCAAGAAATCTAATCCTGCCCTTCGCCGACTGCGCGCCTACATTAACCCCTTCGACCCCTGTCACACCCCATGTTGACCAATTTGGCTGAGAATAGGCCATTCGGCCCTTCATTTGAGTCCTGATCCTGCGTGAATTGCTTTTAAACCAGCTGGGGAGGGGAACAGAGGAAAATGATGACAATGTTGAAGAAAGTGTGAGCAGAGTTAAAACCTTTGACTTCATCACAACCTCTTGGATGGATCTCTCAGGGTATAAAACTGGCATCGTCCCAGATCACCCACCCGCCCTAACTTTTGCCCATGTGTTGTTACCGTGCCAACAATCTTTTACGCCAGAGGCTGTACCTTACAAAAAATCAGCCCAACACTAATTGAACTCCAACTAATAGTCTTAGCCGAGAATCAATTCTATCTCTGGTGTGTTATAAAATGCTGGAACTCTCCCCTCAATAGCACAATGGATGTACTCGCAATTACACGGAGGCTCAGTGCTTAGCACTGCTGCCTCATAGCACCAGGGACCCGGGCTCAATTCCTGCCTCAGGCGACTGTCTGTGGAATTTGTACATTCTCCCCGTGTCTGCACAGGTTTCTACCCGCAGTCCAAAGATGTGCAGGTTAGCTGGTATAACCATTACCATAGGGTGTGGTGGGTAACCCTGTGTGGGATGCTCTTCGGAGAGTCAGTGTGGACTTGTTGGGCCGAATGGCCTGTTTCCACACTGGAGGGATTCTATAAGCATGACTGCTGCAATTCGAGAAGCCAGCTCACGACCGCTCAGGGCAATTAGGGATGAGCAACCAATGTAAGATTTGCCAGTAACTTCCACATCCTTTAGAACAATTTTTTTTTAAAAGAAAGAAGTTTTTGCATGAAAGTGCATGAGAGTCCAGAGGTAAAAATGATCTATTTGCAACATTTCCCTGGATGCAGCGAAGAAATTCTGCTGCAAGCCCATTTCCCAACCCATGGGACATGGACAGGTTGGGAAAGCAAAGTAGGCATGACATAAAGGTACAGTTGCTGTCATTATTTAAATAACTATTTTTATCTCCACATTTTGTCCCTACTTATGGAGTTGTAGATTCTTATTTGGGACTGGTTAGCTCAGTTAGCTGGATAGCTGGTTTGAAATGTAACTATACCAACAACGCAGGTTCCGTTCCTGTAACTGGTTGGGGTTACCATGAAGTTCCCAACTTCTCAACCTCATCTAAGGTGTGATGACCCTCAGATTAAACCACCACCAGTTGTCTATCTCTAATAAGCAGACCAGACCCCTGAGAGCACAGTGATTTTAACTTTGCCTGTAAATGGATACAGGTTGCTAAAATTAGTGTCCATTTGAAAATCAAAATGGGTGAACTTCCTACTGTAAATCAGTGCTTTCTTCTTAAGTATATTCCATCACTGCCTTTTATAAATGATAGTGACTGAATTACTCTTTTTTATCAATTTCCAAAATGCTGTCTTATGCTACTCTTCATGTGGCACACCCAGAAATAGGCTTATTTATATTATGAGGAGTTTGCTTCAACATTAGCTAAGCTGTGAAAAATGGTTCCCACAACTTCCAAACATCAATGCCACAGATGAAGTAGTTAATTCAAAAAAAAAATTTACTTTGAAAAACAGTAAATAAGAACAACTGAAAGGGAGGGAAATGTCAAGTTTGTAATTTAATCTGAAATCTTGTTTTGCAAGTTTAAGTACAGAATGCTTCACTGTTGTTACATGGTTTGAAACCACATTAAGTGGCAATTTTCTCACCACTGTCAACCACTAGATGGCTGACCAGTTACAGTCAATTTCAATGGAATATCAAGACTTAAACAGAAATAATTGCATAAATGATGCATGCCTGTGGCACGGAAAATCACAGAAACTGTTGGAGTCATAAAGCCTTTAGATCCTTTCCTGCGAAGGTTACCAATTTCAGTGCCGTCCACTTATAGCGTGCTTCAGATGTTATCACAGCTGCGGTATGTTATTTTCTATTCCTTCCTCATTCTGTCACACAATCCTCAGCTGAGTGGGTGGGCAGGTGATGTTCATGACCCCCTGGCAATATCACCTTTCGACCCGCTGCTGGGAGAATGATGGCTGCCTCAGTACGATCATACCTTGAATTCAATCTTCTTTGCTTTCTTCGGAGAAGTTTTTGTTCACTGCTCACTACTTTGAACAGTCCATTGTGGTTTGGTTTAGATCAGGGATTTACTGTTAGACACAAATCGCATATACGATATGTTGAGTACACTGATGATCTTTGCCACAAAGGTTTCTGTTAGGGTAAAAGTATGTAGGTAATGGTCCATATCTGTACTCTGAATGTGAAACAATGTTCTTCAACATAATCGAGGTATTTGGAAGAGAAAGACTACAATCAGGCTTATAATTTATCTTGTTTACTTACTAACCATTGAATGTTTTCTCCCACTCTCTCCCCTCTCTTGTAACACTGAATCTAATGCTTCATTGGCCCCTCATTATCTCATTCAAGTATTTATTCTTCATATAAAAGCCCAGACAATGATGGTGCATTGATTAGATGGAAAATCCTGCTATATAAGTAATAACCGAACAAAATCCAACAAGCTTCCTTAAACTTTGTATTATAATATTTAGGAAGGATGAAGCATGAGCAATGGGTGGAATGCTATTAATTAGAGAGAATATCGTAGCATTAAAAGATTTGAATTTACATAAAAGAGTTGTCTAAATGAAATGCTTTGGGATTGAACAATGTTGACAATATTCTTATGTTCAGTGTACAAATAGAACAGGAAAAGGAAAGAACTCAAAGACTGGAAAACAAATAAAACAAAATTAAGATTAATCCAGTTCTGATGAAGAGTCACCCTGGACTGGAAATGTTAACTGTGCTTTCTCCCCATAGAAGCTGCCAAACCTGCTGAGTTCCACCAACATTTTCTGTTTTTGTTTCAGATCTCCAGCATCTGCAATTCTTTGTTTTATATTAAAATTAATCTTGCCCAGAATAAATGGAAGATAAAATTGTCATATAGATTCATAGAAATTGAAACTATTAAAGGAGATAGAAGGTTTGGGGAAGGGCGGTGTACAACCAGAATTTTCCATGTCCTTTGGGGACTGGCTAGAAAGTGGGATAGTATCTGGGGAATGCTCAATACCTTCCTGCAGCCAATGGGGGGAAAGATGACATGTGATCCACCCATAGGGAGACTATTTGCACCAAAGATGAGGTCAATTAAAGGTCACTTTCCTCCTCCATTTTACCTCCATCAGGAGGTCCTGCCATTGCATGGGAAAATGAAACCAGTAGGTGAGAAAAAGTAGCATCTCTGAAATTTAAGGGGATTTGAAGTGGGGACCAGAGAGGTCGTAGGTGCTGAAGTGGGGGGGAATAGAGTGCTCTTTTAGGCGCACTACCTGGCAAAGACCACCCTTTGTGCACCATCGCTGGGGCTCTCAATCCCACCTGTTAATTGCCTGCCCGTGGTAAAATGGTCCAGGCAGGCCTTGGACACCTTGAGCCAGGACTTGTTTCTGCCTTTATTGCCTGGAGTCCTGACTCCTGCTGGAATATTTAACTGCAAGCTTTTCTGAATTGGGAGGAAGATCCAAGAGGTCCCCAAAATGACACAGAGTTGGTGAACAAGCTGCCTTATTCCGTGGATGAGCTCCAAGGCAGACCTGCTGTGGCCTGCTGAACTCCTACAGACAAGGGTATCTCTGACCATATGGGAGAGAACAAGGCTGCAGCAAGTTCTGGAACCAGAAAAACTTAAAGGGAAAGAAGTCCATGCCCCTGGTGGAGGATGAGCAGTTTTGGTTAGCCAGCACTTTCCTTCTGACCTTAGCAGGAGAGCAGGGAGCTTGTGATATAGTAAGGGAGGAGCTTCACCTAATTGAAGTGTTGCAGGCCAGTGGAGCAGGAGCCAGGCACCTGAATGACAGAATGGGACAGGATGGGAATGAACCCTCCTCAGAGGAATATAACAGGTCAAGTTAGTAACTCTGAAGTTCGACCGTGTGTGTGACTACCACAAGAGAAGTGAAAGTGCAGGTAGAACAGATTAAACACAGGGCCCAGCCAATCAATGAGTGTCTACCAGAAAGTGGATACATCTGAGAGCAGCCAGGAGAAGTCGATTGAGAAGGAGGAACTGGAGGCTACCCCAGTTGCCAGGCTGGCAGGCACCAGATTCTTACTCTTAAATGCTTGGTTAGCACTCATCGTCAAAGAGCAGCGGGATAGCATGGCCACCCAGTTCAGTAAATTTAAAGAATTCTACAGGGATTAATTGGGGTGGGTACCAGTAACATTCCATGGTGCAGATGTGGGAGAACTCACCCAACCCACCCCCCAATTCAGCTGAGCCTTGACTAGCCAGACCAGGTCAGGCAGGAAACACAGCACATGCTGGACAACATATAACTGGGCCTAGCCACAGCAGCTAGTTCCCCCTTTGCACTAGCCCCAAAGTGAGATGGATCAAAACAGCTCTACACTTGCTCTTGGTATGTAACCGGAACAGGTTCATTCCCAATTCCAAACTTTGGGGATTTTAGAGTTCAGGTGGACCACTTGGGCTCCTTCAGTAATACCAGCCCTTTAAAAAGATACTAGCATGACTGCACAACCAAAGGTTGAGAGAAAACCCAGCCTTTGTCACCCCTGATGGCTTATATTAGAGCAAAGTCAAGCCCGTTGGCTTTGAAACTAGCCTGGCAATCTTTCAGAGATTAATTTTCAGAGGCTGACAAAGCCAGAATGTGGTTGATTTCAGCAATTGTATAGTACACCTAGATAGCTACATAATTTACAACAAGTATCAGAGTAACCACAGATCACCATCATCTTTACAAATTTCTGAAGCAGGTCAAAATAACCAGGACCAGGTTAATAAAATAAAATAATTCAAATGATGTCTCTCTCCCCATTCTGTTACAGAAATGGCAATCAGACTACTTAAGCACTGAGCATAAACCACTTTTTAGGAATGAGTTAAAAACAGACGTTTTACCAACCATTCCCATCATTTACATAGAGCACGACAAATTTTAGATGTGAGAAAACTGCACTGATCAAATTGTGAGGCAATGCTGTAGAAAAGAATGTGCCTTCAACATAAAATGGGTCAAGGCAGTTGTGACCCTAAAACGAGTAAGTCAGAAGGTCTGGAATCAAATTCTGTCATGGTACTCTATTTGTGGACTAAACTCAGACAGAATGGACCAAAACTCAACAGCTTTGTCAGCACTGTTTTGGAAATTGAAGCTGCTGCTCTGCCAACTGACCTATTTGTTCATGGGATTTAATTTCCATCCGTAGATGGCTATCCTGATAAAGAGATGGAGAACTTTCTATTTGCAGTACTGTAGTTGTTATGGTGAAAGTTCTCCCACAGTGGTTTATAGGCAGGGAATTCCATGAATCTGACACAATGACAAGGAAAGAATGCAATATATTTCCAAGTCACGATGGTGTGGGACTTGGAAATAATGTTGTTCCCATTGCATCGTTGCTGTTGTTGGTCTTAGTGTTTACATTCACAAGGGAAATGGAGATGCCATTGAAGTTTAGTGAGTTGAGGTGCATTGAGTTAATTTTAGGTTCAGCCACAGAGTACTGTTAATAGAGAAACTCGGTAGTATGCCCAGTGTCAGGATATTGATCAAAAGAACTGCATGTACTTATAGTGCATGTTACTGGATTGACTATTAATTAAGCATTAAGCCCAGCAAGCTATATTTTCTCAAGGCTACTCAGGGGGAGCAATGTTTGTGGATATGCTAGAAAAATATTTATAAAGGAGATTCGTATTGTGATAAGAGAAATCATATTATGGCAAGGTTGTAAGATGTTACTCTCACAATCTGTGACCATCCTTTGTATTTCTTGATTATACAATGCCTCATAGCTTATTCTTAAGTGTCTGTTTTCTATTGGCTAACTTGCCAAAACCTTTAATCTCCATTTTTTGAAGAAGAGGCCAGACTGTAAAGCTTTGTGGCTTTATATGATATTGAGGCCTACTTGCCTTCACAAAGACATACAAACAGTCGGATGGCACTATTTGAAGAAGAACAGAGAGTTCTCGTAAGTCTTCATCAACAGTTTTTAATGAACACCATGAAAAGAGATGTTATCTGCTCATTTATTCTCTTGCACTAAGTAGGGGACTGCTTGACCTACATTTGTGCTTGCTGTTTGTGAATATCTTGACTGCACTTTGAAAGATGTCCATTGACTGTAAAAACTGACATTTTTTATGGTGGCATGAAAAAGAGTGACATAAATGAAAATGCTTTCTGTTTAAGTCATTACTCTTTCTTAGACATCCATTACTATGTAGATAAACTACTTGGACTGGTCAATTACATCACAGTTTTTATCTCATTCCCAAGCATTGATTGTTCAACAAAAGGCTTGTCTTATGAGGAGGGATTGAACAGTTTAGTCTGGTACTCTGGGCTTAAAGAATGAGAGGAGATCTAATTGACGTATATAAGATGCTAAAAGGAATTGATAAAGTAAATATAGAGCAGATGCTTCCCCTTGTGAGGCAATCCAGAACAAGAGAACATAGTCTTAGGCTAAGGGGTGGCAGGTGGCAGAGATGAGGAGGAATTACATGTCTCAAAAGGTCGTCAATCTCTAGAATTCACAGAACCAGAGTGCAGTGGATGCCAGGATGCTGAATAAATTTAAGGAGCAGATGGATTTTTAATTAATAATGGATGACAGGGTTACGGAAACAGGCAGGATAATGGAGTTGAGGCTGACAGGAGGTCAGCCATGATTGTAGTAAATAGCCAAGCAGGCTCAAGGGCTGACTTGGATACTCCTGCTTCTAGTTTCCTGTTCTTATGAAGTTCTTAATCAGTTTATACTTTCCATCTCAGAAATAGCTATTGCTTTATATATATATATATATATATATATAAATGTATAAATAAATTCTATTATTAAATGTCTTGTATAAATATCTTCTTGGGTTTGGTGATTCAACTTCTATCCATTGTGATAATTGGCTCATATTGCCCCATATTTACCCTATGGTTGCACTATATGCTATATCTCTGTGATATTGGATCCCTAGCTATAACAAGAGAAATTAAGCACCATGTTATTTGGATTGGATCTTCATATCTTTTGCATGTATTTCTATCATCTTTTCAAAGGCTGGCTGAATTTGCATTAGATGATGCAAGCTTTGGTTCAAATTGTTCAATTGTTTTATTCACAATAAGGTGAACAGACCGAACACCAATTCATATTCAATACATGCAATCAATGAGGACAGGCTCACAGTTAGATGACTCTGAGCAGGGACTTTTCAGTGAGTTGTGAGGTACTCAGAGCCATGAACAGCTTAACTCAGTCCAGCCTCCTTGACAGACACAGGCTCCTAGTGCTGACATCACCTAAGCCTGACAAAAAAAAACATAAGAATCGAAAGTTTCCGTTTTTATATATAGAGTTTACTATTCATACTTTAATTTTGTGTGATAATATAAAACAGTGAACAGATTGTGCTGGGATAGTAGGAACTGCAGATGCTAGAGAATCTGAGATAACAAGGTGTAGAGCTGGATGAACACAGCAGGCCAAGCAGCATCAGAGGAGCAGGAAGGCTGATGTTTCGGGCCTAGACCCTTCTTCAGAAATGGGGGAGGGGAAGAGAGTTCTGAAATAAATAGGGAGAGAGGGGGAGGCTCACCTTTACTGGCTCCATCCCCGCCTCTTTGACCTGTCTGCCTCCTCTCCACCTACCTTCTCCTCTATCCATCTTCTATCCACCTCCCCCTCTTTCCCTATTTATTTCAGAACCCCCTTCCCCTCCCCCATTTCTGAAGAAGGGTCTAGGCCTGAAACGTCAGCCTTCCTGCTCCGCTGATGCTGCTTGGCCTGCTGTGTTCATCCAGCTCTACACCTTGTTATAACAGATTGTGCTACCCTCTTTAGTTTAACCACTTTATATAGCTGGTTCTTGAGAATGAGGCGGGCCAAATAGATCAAATGACTGTGAGAACATTAACCCGACAGTTGGCATTGTGTTATAAAGTTTAGGATAATGGGGGAAAATGACATTGGTCATTCCAGAATAGGAATAATGAATATGTGCACAATTGGACAAGAATTTAGGGGTGGTACTGGAGGATTAGAGAATTATAAACATTATGCCTTCGTTAATAATGCTTCAGTAGATCCAACGTTTATAGACCAATTATTTTAATTTCAGTGGTGGGTCAAATTCTAGAAATAGTGATTTGGGTTAGATTTAATAGTGACATGGAAAAATGAGGATTGTTTCAAAAGAGCCAGCATCAATTTGCTAAGGGAAAATTATGTCTAACTAACTTTCTGGAATTCTTTGAAAAGTTACCAAAAATGGTTGATAAGGGCAAGACTGTTGGTGTTGTGTATATGGACTTCCAAGAGGTGAAAGAAAAACAGAAATTGCTTGAGAAATTCAGGAAATCTGGCAGCATCTGTGGAGAGAAAGCAGAGTCAACATTTCGGTTCCAGTGACCCTTCATCAGAACTGATTGTAGCCAGGAAAAGGTGGCATACATGCTGTAGATAGGGGTGGGTGTTGGGGTAGATGATTGGGGCAGAGTTGGTAAAGGAGTAAACTATAGGTGGAGATGGAGCCCAGAGAGAGACAACAGCAGTTGAGCAGACAAAAGGATGGATAATGGTGACCAGAGAAGAAACAAAAATTGATAATAGAGATCATTGGTGGTTGAAAATGGGTTGGCTATGAGGAAAGCAGTCTATGTGATGACAGGACCAGAAGTCTGGGGGTTGGGTAACAGACAATGAAGGAGGTATTCAGGCACTAAAATTATTGAACTCGATATTGAGACCTAAAGACTACAGGGTCCCCAAACGGAAATAAGATGTGTTTTTCCAGCTCAATGTTCTGTACAGAGCAAAGATCCTAGTTTTATGCCTCTGCACCTCCACCTCAATGGATTTTGAATCAGGCCATTGTTTCTACGGCAGTCACTAATCTCATTTAATCTGGTGATCTCCCCTACCACAGCATCCAAACTCTGAGTTCCCCAAACTGCACACAGCCCATTTCTACCTTCTCCCCAAAATCCACAAACAGGACTGCCTGTTGACCCATTGTTTCTACCTTCTTCTGCCCTATAGAGCTCATCTCTTCCTATCTTGACTTGAATTTTTTTCTCTCCTTGTCCATAACCTTCCCACTTACATTTACAATTCTTCTGATGCTTTACATCAGTTTCACAATTTCCAGCTTGTGTGCTCCAGCCACCTCCTATTCAGCATGGACATGCAATCCATTTACACGTCCACCCTCCATCAGGATGGTGTTAGAGCTCTGCATGTCTCCTTGGATAAAATGTCTGAACTGTCCCCATCCACCACTACCCTCCTCCACCTGGTTGAGCTCGTCCTTATTTTGAACAACTTCTCCTTTAACATCTCTCACTTTCTTTAGATCAAAGGGTTGGTCTTGGATACGTACGTGGGCCCCAGTTATGCCTGTCTCTTTCTGGTGTACATAGAACATTTCTTGTTCCAATCCTACTTGGGTTCCTCCCAATAACTCTTTCATCAATGGCATCATCGGTGCTGCTTCCCCCACTTGCCTGGAATTGGAAAACTTTATCAGTCATTCTTCCTTCTCTGACTCTTCCCTTCCCTTCCCCTACATCTCTGTTTACATTTCTGGGGATAGGCTGGCCACTGATATCCATTACAGAGAAGATTAAGAAGTGACCTTACTGAGATGTTCAAAATTAAGAAAAATTTTGATTGGGTAAAGAAGGATTTTCTATTCCTACTCATTGTTGTGTCAGTTACTGAGGTCACATATCAAAATTGTCAGCAAGAGAGCTAGGAGTGAGATGAGGAGAAACTTCTTTACTCAGTGATTGTTAAGATTTGGAATACCTGGGAGAGTGGTGAAGGCAGATTCCATACAAGGTTTCAAAAGAAAGCTAGATATGTATTTGAAAGTGATGAGAAAGGGTTGGAAAATGGGTCATACTGGGTTGCTTTTTCAGAAACCAGTACAGACACAATGGGTCAAATGTCTTCTTTCTGTACTGCAATTTCTATGACTTGATGCGGTCTGACCAATGATTTGTTGACGTGCACCATTACTACCTTACGTTATACTCGATGACTCGAGTTATAAACCCAAGGATCCTAGCCTTTTGAACAGCTGCCTGGCCACCTTCAGACAATTCAAGGGGATCCTTCAAAGGGACCCCAACATCCCTATGTTCTTATGCTCCCTTCAAAGTTGTACCATTGAGCCTTTTTGTGTCTCTGTTTCTTCTATCAGAATGCATCACTTCCCACTTCTCTGCATTGAAATTCATTTGCCAGGTGTCCCATTTGGTCAACTTATCAACAACCCTCTGAAGTCAGTCAGCATCATCCTCACAATTCACTATTCTCTCTGGCTTAGACATTTAACACTCAACAGCCATCTCCAAATCATTTATATAAATCAAAAAAAAGCAAGTGTCCCAACCATGGTCCCTTGGGAACATTACTTTCATCTCATCTCCAGCCTGAGAATTGTCTCTGTATACCTAACCCTCTGTTTCCTAACTTTTAGGCAACTTCTAATCCAATGCTTACAAGGATCCATCAATCCCAAACATTTCTAATTTGTTAATCAACCTGCCATGTGCTACTGTAGCAAAAGCTTTCTGAAAGTCCAATTATACAACATCCATTGTCTGAGTTACCTTGTCAAAGAACTCAATCAGATTTGTCACACATGACCTCCCTTTGACAAAACCATGCTGACTGTCAAGTATTAACATACTTTTCTTTACGTTCATGTATTACGTTCTTTACGTTCAAGCTGACAGGTCTGTAGTTTCCCGGGTTAACTCTTGTCCCTTTCTTAAACAATGATGTCACATTTGCAATCTTCCAGCCCCCCAGGACTAATCCTGTGTACAGAGAGGCCTGGAAAATTTCTGCCAGTGGCTCTGAAATTTTCTCCTTTACCTGTCACAGCAATCTGCAATTTAGGATGCATCCCATGCAGGCTTCGAGACTTCTCTACCTGGAGTGCTGTCAGAGTTATCAGCCTCTCTTCTTACCTATCACTGTACTGCTCAGTTGCTCACCATCCATATTTTCAACCAGGTCATTGTCAGCATTTTCTAATTTGGTGAAGACAGAAGCAATGGATTCATTCAATACTTCTGTCATACGCTTTGCTTCAGTGAGCAGTTTACCCTGTTAGTTTCTTATGGACCCCATTCTATCCTTCACTAATCTTTTACTATTAATATGTTTGAAGAATATTTTATTATTTGTTTTAGTGCAGCCTGCCATCCTTTCCTCATGTTTCTTTAATGTGGAGACACTGGTGTTGGACTGGGGTAAACAAAGACAGAAGTCGTATGACACCAGGTTATAGTCCAACAGCTCTTTTTGAAATCACAAGCTTTCGGAGCCTTCATCAGGTGGAGGAGCAGCGTTCCAAAACCTTGTGATTTCAGATAAACCTATTGGAGTACAACCTGTTGTGTTGTGACTTCTGACTCATGCTTCCTGTTAGCCTTCTTTATTCTAGCTTTAGCCTCTGTCCTGCATTTGAGACACGCTTTCTGATTTCTATTGCTATTATTATTCCAATATTTATCATATGCCTCCTTTTTCTCCCTTATTTTCTCATCAATATCCTTGCTCATTCAAAGTACTCTAGCTTTGGATACCTTATATTTATCTCTCATTGGTATGTACCTTTCATCTCTTTCAAAAGTCTCCCTTATTTTGGGTATGTTTAACCGTTTTATCTACGAAAATGCTTTTCCAATAAACCCTGCTCCAATTCAACTTCGCGTTTGGAATCTTAACCATTGACCGATTTTTATCCTTTTGAAACTTATTCCATTATGATCACTATTTTCCAAATGCTCCCCTATTCTGATGTTCTCCACTTGGCCTGCCTCATTTCAACGGACCAGATCCAGCACAGCTCCCTCCATGTTGTTCAAGTCAATGTTAAAGACAGGTTTGTGTAGGAAGTTACAGTTCATGGAATAAAAGGGACGGTAGTAATATGAATACAAAATTGGCTGATTGATAGAAATTATTTCTTGCGTTTAAAAGAATTGAGAACCAGAGAGCACAGGTTTAAAGTGTTTTGCGAAAGAAGCAAAAGTAAGATAAGAAAAATGTTTTCAAACAGTGGGTGAATTGGGTCCAGAAATGCATTGTCTGGAAGTATGGCAACTTTACTTGAGGTATTTAAGATGGTATTTAATCATTGTTTGAATAGACACAATATGTCAGGTTACAATGAAAAGGCAAGACATTAAATCATATGCTCATTCAGCAGGTGCAGGCACAATGAACCCAGTGTCTTCCTTCTACAATGAAGCAGTTCTAGGATTCTGCAATCTCTGTTACATCCTCTAACTCCATAAGCCCTTGTAGTCCCAGCATTCCTCCAATTCTAGCCCCTTGAGGATCCCAAAGGTTCATTGCTCCATAGTTGGCAGCTATGCTTTCAGCTGGCTTGCACCTAAACTGTGGAATTTCTTCCCTAAACCTCATTGTCTCTCTCTTTTCCTTTAAAATGATCCTCAAGTCTTATTTCTTTGACTAAGTGGTTCACCACTTGTCTTAATATCTCTTTATGTGACGTGGTGTCAAATTTTACTTGGCACCACTTCAGTGAAGAACCTTGGGATGTTTAACTAACTTTTCTCTGCTGTCAGCCTTTAATTAAAATTGGTTCCTCTGCTTTCCACCATCACCCTGCTAAATGGAATCTACCAGCCTAACTATAAGCTCCAATTAATAAGGATCTTCTAGCAGCAGTATCAGTGCTGGTTGGAGTATCAATAATATCCTTAATTAGGCCCATAGGCCATGTCAGATGCCCCTTCTGAACTTTCATATAGATAACAGCTCACCGGTTTCATGATTTTCGACACTTGGCACCAAGTTTAGTTCAATTGTGCCACTTTTAAACATCATCACAGCTACCCAGAAGGAAAAAAAAACAAACTTGTGAATGGTGCAAACTTGAGAACTGTTTATCTTGCATACCTCAAAATGGAGCTCCAGTATGACCAGTACATTCATTTCCATGTATTACTGTTTTAGTTTTAACAGTGTTTTCTTTCTGGGAAAGCTACCTGTGACAACATATTCAAAGATTTCTGAATATGTAAACACCATATGTAATTATATACAATTGAATTAGCTGCACACTCTAACTATCTTCACTTCATCCTTTTTCTCTCCCTTGTATCACCAAATCTCAAATACTGTGAGGACTCATACCTAACCACCTCTCAGCTTTTCCTTCTTTCTCATACTGCTTCTTGTTCGATAAAGCAGTAAGTACCTGAAAGGGTTAAAAGCCATCATGTGATAATCTCCACCCACCAGGATACAATGAATTGTTCCGAAGAGAAGCTGAACAGTTTTAGCTGGTATTCAGTAGTATCCAAGTCACATGCCAGAATGTTTCAGTAACAGTAATGTGCACTTATTCTTCAATATAGCCTGAGGACCTTCCACAAAGTCTCATGTATCTCAAATATAGTGTAATTAGCTATCAAGAACTATGTCATTGACCTATTATGGGTATCAAGAATTAGCCTATCTTCTGCCAAAGATTTCATGTGGGAATCCATCCCCATTTGATATCAATAGCTAAAATAAGACCAAAAATAAAGATTGGTGGCGGTGAGTCTATCAAATGCATCCCAGATGGATTTAGTGGACATGACCACTACAGATATCGTACTGGCATAGCAGGTATCTGAATATACATGACATCCTTCCTCCCCTTCACCATCAGAAAATATGTACAGGACCTGAAAAGTAAAAGGCACCACAGTTTGACCTATAGATCCAAATAAATGGTATGCAGGATTAATTGGTATGCAAAGGTAAATCGATCTTGATTAGCAAAGGGATGAAAGATTATTAGGGCAATGCAGAAATGTAGACTTGGGATTAAAATCAGATGAGCCATGATCTTATTCAATGGTAGAGCAGGTTTGAAAGGCTGAGTGGCTTATTCTTGTTCCTTGCTCGTATGAAGCTGATCCAGCTCCTTTTATGCATGGCAGTTTGCAGCAAGAAGAAAGATGGATTCTATGGGATAAACACTGGGACGGCTGACCATTGCAATACATTGACATGAAATCTGCTCCATTTGATTACATAGTCCTTCTTCCCAAATGGCTGCAAACTCTTGGAGCCAAAACAGTGGCTGCTGCAGCTAACTTGGTCAATGCAAACCTGGTAGCCAAGAGGTTAGCTTGGCCAGCAACTACCATACAACAGGAGGGGATTTAGAAATACTTCATGGAGGAAACAATATTGGTCTTCCAGCCACCGACTTTATTCTCTTGCAGGCCCAGAGCAATAGGCCCAGAAAAATAATCAATGACTTATCTATTGCGCTTATATACATTAGAAACTAGAAGAGTGAGGAGACCTTAATGAAATACTTAAAAATATGAGGGGACTTGACAGGATAGATGTGGTGAGGTTCCCTAATAGGAGATTCCAGGACGAGACGACATAATCTCAGAGTATGGAATTGCCTATGTAGGACAGAAAGGTGGAGCTGTTTTTTACTTTCAGTGGATGGTGAATCCACGGAATTCTTAACTGCAGAGGGCTGTCAAATTTGGGTCATTATATATGATCAAGGTTGAGACAGACAGATTTTTAATCAGTAAGGGAATCAAGAGTTATGGGGATAAAGCAGGAGAGTGAAGGTGAGGATTATCAGATCAACCATGATCTCATTGAATGGCAGCTTGGACTCGATGGGCCAAATGGTCTACTTCTGCTCCTACATCTTGTGGTCGTATGGTCTTTCCATCAGCTCAACCATCAGGCTTATACTCTATCCAGTTGCGTCCTAAAATGATAACTGTGGACTTATCAACATGCTAAGAACTGAATTGCCATCGTAACAGGGATTATCAAATATTAGGCACATTGGCCACCAAGATGTATGACTTTCCAAAAACGTTGCTAAATGTGGAGTGACAAAGGGGTGGCAACATTTTCACCTCCATTTTCATGACAGTACCATCTTTGTTCTGCCCAGTAATAAAGTGGAAACTTATTGGCTGGTTTGCGATGCAGATTGATGTCAACAGTGTGGGTTCAATTCCTGCACTGGCTGAGGTTAACACGAAAGACTCTCTTTCTCAACCTCTCTCTTCACCTGAGGCGTGGTGACCCTCAGATTAAATCACAATCTGTCATATTTCTCATGAAAGATCAACCGATGGTCCTCCAGGACTGTGGGACTTCACCCTTTACCTTTTACTTGTTAATTGATACTTCAAGGTTGGGAAAAGTCTCATCTCACTTTCTTTCCTTTTTAAGAGGAACAGAACAAGATGGAGCCAAATAATGTTAAGAGTGACAGTGACATTAAGAAATAAAGCTGAATAATTTTCTCACTATTCATTGAGCTAAGGTAGAAACAGTGCCGCAGAATCCCCAGTTATCCTGCTCTGTATCCACTCACACCATCAATCAATTCAGTGTCATATATAGATAGTGTCAAATAAATATACAGTTCCTTGACCCTCAGCTCAAAACAGGCAGCAGAGCATGAGAATATCATTTCCACCAATACCACGGCCTCCTGTTCTTTCAGACTTAGCATGACTTTGCTCCATAAATTCAACATTAATGGCAGGTTTGAGCTGCATGTGGAACTCCATGAGGTCTGCAGGGAGCCAGTTAGAGAGCAAGCCTACTCAAACTCATTCAGCTTGTGACCTGGAACAGCTGTCAAAAAGAGAATACTTTCATCCCATCTGGCTGATCAAGCCTAGGTTTCGCAGATGAATGAACATTATTATAAAGCACAAAGGGTCTGTAACATGGCCTATCTTGAAGGCTAGATTGTTTATTTATCTCTTTTACTTCCTTATTTTTTGAGGTCATGTACTGTCAGCTCCCGCAATTTCCTAGTACCGTGGCCGTACACAAAGCCTGTTTTCTCCTGGTTGATTCAGCGATCAGATGTTGGACCTTTGTTTAATGGCTCCTTTGAAGGTTGAACTGAGGCTGGAATATCACTGTGTCAGCCATTAGAGGAAGCAAACTAGAGAACTAGGAATCTGTAACACAGCAGGCCATTGTATTGCCCCACTGTTAAATTGGAGAGTTTGCAGTCTATGAACAACATAAGTAATCTCCTTTTTCTCTGATATCCTTTCTCTTCTTAACCTGTGCGTGCTGATTTCTGCGGGGATTACGTCTTTGAGTTCATAAACAAACATTCAGCCGCTCAAATGAGAATCTGTTGTCTAATGATCCTGGATACTGAGAGTTGGATTTTCCATGACCAGTCTGCTGCCACTTCCCTGACGTCTCTGTAACCCAGATCCAGGAGTTGGAGCTGACTGTAAAATAAGGTAAGATTTGCATTTATATAGCACCATTCACAACCTCAAGGCATCCCAAAATACTTTACCACCAATGAAATGCAGTCATTGTTGTAACACAACAACCAACTGTCACACAGTAAGCTCCTACAGGCAGCATTTTGATAATTGATGAGATAACCTGTTTTCGGAATGTTGTTTGAAGAATAGTTATTGGCCAGGACACCAGGAGGAACTTCCTTATTCTTTTTCCAAATAGCACCTTGGCAATTTTTCATGTCCCTCTGAAAGTGTGGGTAGGGTTTTGGTTAAATAACACATCTGAAGAGGCCTTTTATAGCGCAACATTTTCAGTATCCTCAGGACTACGTTGTAATGTCAATGCAGTAGATTTTGTTGATAGACCCTGCAAGGGGATTTGAACTCATATTGTCCAATCTGGCGAGAAAAGTGTAACCCACTGGTTCATGACTGACACAAAACGTTTGTATATTAAGCTGCACGACTACCAAAAGTAGTCCTGCCACTTCCAGAGGGTGACATTGCAGCACTGCTGTAAGAGGGCCACTGTTACAATGTTTATTGGAAAGGGGGCAAGTAAAGGGGCTGAAGATTCTTGAAGACTAGCCTGGAATTTTTCATTTAGGTCTTGTTTCAGACCTCCTATTCACAAACCCAGCTGCCTGTTTCTGCTTTATTAGAGAAACTGGTGGCTCACCTGTCTGTTTTAATAGTGTTGTGTGTCTATGTTTTTACCTATGTTAATTGCTGACTGACCAGATTTCCAACATAAAGAGAGACAAGGACGACTGTGAGGAGGTAGGGGCTTTTCCTGGTTTCCTTGTTGTTCCCAATTGTAACCTGAATGTGCTCCATGCACTTCTCCGCTTGACTGATTGGACACCCCATAGGTTACTGACTCATTTCCTTAACCCACTCCAAACATTTTCTGATAACCGTGTTCTGTATCTCCGGTAGCAGAAACTTACCTGTTCTTGGGCCAAGGCCACTTTCTGGTTATGCAATCAATTCACAAGAGACAGTCATGCCACAGAATTAAGACTCCCCTGAGTCCTGAACAAAACACACCCTACCACTTGGAAATCCTGCTCCAGTAAGTATCCATATCGTTATATCTGTTACTTTTAGTTTACTAGGGAGTAACAGGTTAACAATACAGTCTATCCAGCTCTTTGTCTCAGTGTGTAAGCATTAAATCATTTCAAATAAAATCTATCCCTATTGTTAGATGTGCACAGATTCTCTGGTAGCCTGTAGGACAGTAGTGCTAGTTCAATCCAAGGCATGTTATTGACTTATTCAAAGGGATTTGTCATTCTATTGGAGGATGTGTTATTTCACATCATATACAAAGAGCACAATGATTAAAAGGTAGCAATGAAAGAGCTTGTCTGAAATGGCAGTGATCCTCTTTGAAATAAAGACTGCTTACTCCACATCAAAATCATTCTCATCACTGAAAGATCTTCCTGACAAATCTGTTTCCACACCATCACCAGTCTTCAGCCAATTTGATTCACTCCACGTGAAATCAAGAAATGATTGGAGGCACTGGATACTGCAAAGACTGTGAGCTCTAAACAACATTCCAGCAATTGTACTGAAGACTTGTGCTCCAGAACTTGCTGCTCCCTTACCCAAACTCTTCCAGTATAGTTACAACACCGGCATCTACCTAATAACGTGGAATGTTTCCCAATTGCATCCTGTACACAAAAAGCAAGACAAATTCAACCTGGCCAATAACTGTCCCATCAGTCTCTCGATCATCAGTAAAGTGATAGAAGGTGTCATTAACAGTGCTATTAAGCAACTCCTGCCTAGCAATAACATGCTCAGTGACTCCTAGTTCGGGTTCCACCAGGGCCACTCAACTCCTGACCTGTTCAAGCATCAACAAAGGAGCTGAATACCAGAGGTGAGGTTAGAGTGACAGCCCTTGACAACAAGGCCGCATTCGATTGAATGTGGCATCAAGGATCCTTCACAAAACTGGAATTGATCTGTATCGGGGGCACAATCTCGGCTGGTTGGAGTCATACCTGGCACATAGGAAGGTGGTTGTGGTTGTTCGAGGTCAGTCATCTCAGCTCCAGGATATCTCTGCAGGAGTTGCTCAGGGTAGTGTCCTAGGCCCAACCATCTTCAGCCACTTCATCAATGACCTTCCCTCCATCATAAGGTCAGAAGTGGGGATGTTTGCGAATGATTGTACAATGTTTAGCATCATTCGCGACTCCTCAGATACTGAAGCAGTCCATGTCCAAATGCAACAAGATCTGGACAATATCCAGGCTTGGGCTGACAAGTAGCAAGTAACATTCATGGCACACAAATGCCAGGCTATGACCATCACCAATAAGAGACAATCTAATCACTGCCCCTTGGCATTCAATGCTGTACCAACATGCTGGGGGTTACCATTGACCAGAAACTCAACTGGCCTCACCACATAACCACAATGGCTACAAGAGTAGGTCAAAGGCTAGGAATATGGCAATGAGTAACTCACCTCCTGACTCCCGGAAGCCTGTCTACCATCTACAAGGCACAATTCAGGAGTGTGATAGAATATTCCCCACTTGCCTGGTAGGGTGCAACTCCAACCACACTCCAGAAGTTTGACACCATCTGGGAAAAGCAGCGCACTTGATTGGCATCACATCTACAAGCATCCATTCCCGCTCAGTGGCAGCAGTGTGTACTATTTACAAAATGCACTGCAGAAATTCACCTAAGATCCTCAGCCAGCATCTTCCAAACCCATAATCACTTCCATCTTTAAGGATAAGGAAACTCCACCATCTGTATTTTTCCCTTCAAATCACTCATCATCCCGACTTGGAAATAAATCGCTGTTCCTTCACTGTTGCTGGGTCAAAATACTGGAAGTCCCTCCTAAAGTCATGTGGTCCAAGCTACAGCATATGGATTGCAGTGTCTGAAGAAGGCAGCTCACCACCACTTTCTCAAGGGCATCTATGGACAGGCAATAAATGCTCGCCCATTCAGTGATGCCCATGTCCCACGAATGAAGAAGTTAAACATTTGAAGCATGGAAATGCATGCAGGCCTTTCTGCACAAATGATCTAAATATACTTTGGTGTTGTTTGTTGAGGGATAAATGTTGATCAGACCAAAAGGAGTACTCCCCTCCTTTAATGGTGCCATTGGAAATTTAAGATCCATTGCAATCAACAAGCAGGGTTTTGACCCAATAATGCATCCAAGAAGAAGGATTACCTTTGTATTGCAATGATGTGAACGGGATCTGAGTCAACAACCTTTTGACTTGAAGGTTATAGTGACATTAAACTGGTATTATAGCAAAGAAGTATCAGAGAGAAAAACAATCCAGCATTAAATAATGAAAATGTTTTGGTTGTGAAACGGAAGGACTGGATGCTGTGCAAGAAGCCATGGTTGAATTTAAATTACAGAAACAACTAGATTAAGTGTTACACTTGACTCAAAATTTCCATGAACTGAATTTAACTTGGCCTTTTTATACATTCCACTCAGCACAATCTAAACGGAAGCTGAAACAAAAACATTTCGTATTGAAATTAATCTTCAACATTTCAGCTTTGAATCAGATGAGTTTTGGCCACGTAGTGAACTGTTGTGCACTAGAAGTGGGTAAATTGGCAATATTTTCTGCTTAGTTGAGATTTCATGCAAAGATTGTGCTTGGATCAGGGGCAATGGGAATGGATGAGAAAGTTGTTTCTTCTATTGGAATTTGCTCTTTGGATCTGAGTTAACATTGGAAAAGGAAAGGTATTTATCTGGAATTGGTCATGTAGCTTGTCCAAAGGATAAGTGCTCAAGACTACAAAGGCAATAATGTCAGGCTCTCCACAGATATCCTACCATTTACCAAAGTGGAGAAGATGGACCACTGTGTGCAGTTCTTGTCTCTGCACCAAAGGAAGGATATAATTGCACTGAAGGAGATGCAGAGGAGATTCACAAGAATATTGCCTGAAATGGATAAGCTCAGGTTGTTTTCCTTGGAGCAGAGAAAGTTGAGGGGAGACCTGATAGAGATGGATAAAATATGAAGAGTTTGGACGAGGTGAATTAAAAAGCAGTTGTTCTCCTTAGTTGTAAAATCAATAGCAAGGAGCATAATTTAAAGGTGGAATGCAAGAGGTTTAGAGGTGATTTGAGCAAAACCTTTGTCATTCAGAGGGTGATGGGAGTCTGGAATGCGCTACTTGTGAGGTTAATTGAGGTGGATAAGTGCACCTCACTTTTAAAAAGTAGTTGGATGAGCACTTATAGCCACAGATTCATAAAGTCATAAAGAATGGAAATAGACCCTTCGGTCCAACTTGTCCATGCTGACCAAGTTTCCCAAACTGAACTGGTTCCAAACTGGCATTTGGCCCGTATCCCTCTAAACCTTTCCTATTCATGTACCTCTTTTAAACAATGTACCTGTACATCTACCACTTCTTCCAGCAGTTAATTCACACGTGAACCACCATCTGTGTGAAAATGTTGCCACTCAGTTCCCTTTTGAGTCTTTCTCCTCTCACCTTAAAAATATGCTGCCTAGTTTTGAACTTAGCTCACCCTAGGGAAAAGACCTTTGCCATTCACCTTATCTATGTCTCTCCTGATTTTATAAACCTCAATAAGGTCGCCTCTCAACTTCCTATCTCCAGTGAAAAATATCCCAGCCTATCCAGCCTATCATTATAACTCAAACTCTCCAGTTCCAGCAACATCCTAGTAAATCTTTTCTGAACCCTCTCCAATTTAATAATATCCTTTCTCTAGCAGGGTGACCACAACTGCACACAGTACTCCAAAAGTGGCCGCACCAACATCCTATACAGCCTCAAGTCTATGGGCCTAATGCGGGAAGGTGGGACACGGTTAGCTTTAGCATAGCTTTGGCAGTACATACTTCATGTACAGCATACTTCTATGATTGTAATTTTTTGATGAAACAAGGAAACATTGAAGACCATTTACCTACTAGCAGTGCCTTCAAATGTTCTGCAGCCAATGCAGAAAAATAAATCAGACATTTTTCAGTCCTCAGTGGTTTCTTGCCCACTTAATTTGAATTCCATAATGTGAGGTGAATGCAATATATTAATAGATTCAACCACATAACACACACATCATACTTCATGTATTTGCCTCCAAGACTGGATGTTGCCAGGGTTGGAGCGTTTGAGCTACAGGGAGAGGCTGAATAGATTAGGGTTATTTTCTGTGGAGCATCAAAGGCTGAGGTGTGACCTTATAGAGGTTTATAAAATCGTGAGGGGCACGGATAGGGTGAATATTCAAGATCTTTTCCCCTAGGTAGGGGAGTCCAAAATAGAAGGCATAGGTTTAAAGCGAAAAGGGAAAGATTTAAAAGGGACCTCAGGGGCAACTTTTTCACGCAGAGGGTGGTGTGTGTATGGAATGAGCTGTTAGAGGAAGTGGTGGAGGCAGGTACAATTACAACTTTTAAATGGCATCTGGATGGGTACATGAATAGGAAGGGTTTGGAGGGATATGGGCTAAATGCTAGCAAATGGGACTAGATTAATTTAAGATATCTGTTTGGCCTGGATGAGTTGGACCAAAGAACATGTTTCCATGCTGTACATCTCTATGACTCTATGACTCATCTCAAATATATTCTAACAGATTCAATTGATTTGTTCTAAAAATACTGAGATCTGTTTAACTGATTGCTATTGAAAACACAGGGAAATTATGAGGAGATGGTGCAAAAGAACATACAATTAGACAGAGATAACAAGGTGTAGAGCTGGATGAGCACAGCAGGCCAAGCAGCATCAGAGGAGCAGGAAAGCTGACGTTTTGGGCCTAGACCCTTCTTCAGAAAAAACAATTAGACAGGTTTTGATAACATTTCATGTGGAATATCTGGTGCTTGCTGTTAAATAAATGTAACAGGAGATGGAAACTGTTTCTGATGCTGTTGAAGTGAGAGACTAGCTGGGATGTGGCCGAAAAAGGAGAAAGAGGGAGAGAGAAAAGGAAATATTTTCCTATTCCTTGTTTCCAGGAAGGATTCAGAGAAAAAGAAATGCTAAGATTTGCATCTACATAATGCTTTTAACAACCTCAGGATGTCCTAAGGTGCTTTATAGCAACGAGGTACATTTCGTCATGACATGCAGTTTCTTTTGTAATGTAGGAAATTAACAACCGGCTTAGCAGACAGGGCTCTCTCAGGAATAACAATGTGATGATTACCAGATTATTTGGTGAGAAATTAATATTGTGCAGGACACTTTTTTCTGTTCAAATATTCTCATGGGACTTTCTACAACCATATGAATGAGGCTCTCTGTTTAACATTTCATCCAAAAGACAGCAACTCCAGCAATGTGATTTACTTCCAGTATTGCACTGGAGTATGTGCCTAGGTGTTTGTACCTTGAGCTATCTGTCTTCTGGCTCAGAGACAAGAGTACTACCAACTGAGCCACAGTGGATGTCACATACTAGAGGAGAACAGAGGTTGGAAAATGGGTGGTCTCATTGCCCACTCCTGACCTCTTTCAGTTTAGATCTCCCTATTAGGATGAATTAATAATACCAATTGAAATGTCATTTAGTACAGATACTGGGATATATATGACAGAATCCTATAAAATCTATTCTGGCAGTGTTTTTGGCCCAGTGTGTGGTGTGCTGTGATAATAGAGCAGAGGAAGTTTTGCTTTTCCTTTTTTCCATCAAAACACTCAGGATTATCTTGATATTTCCAACATAGAATTTGACTACCATTTACTCAAAAATGTAACAAATCATTTTAAGGAACATTCCATCAGATTACCTACCACGTAAATGCATCTGAAAATGAAATACAGATGCTTTGCAGACCTCCACTTGTCTAAATCCTCAGAAATATTTCAGTTGAAAACAGAAAACTCTTTTAACACACATTCTTAATTTACAAATATTTAATTTTTATTTTGATTTGACCAAATTGGAGAGAGTCCAAAAAGTGCTGAATAGAATTAGTAAACAGATGCGATCTGATTAATAATATTTTGTGGCATATTTGGTATAATGAGATCTGACATGACCAATTACCTTCCACTGTATATGATCTGACACTCATCTCCCGTTGTTAGACCGACCCAAAACCTCTTTCTCCATGGGACCCAAACCATCCTCACCCTTACCCCATTGGATTTGACCTGACTATCCACTCCTATCATAACCCACTGGACTTGAATCACCCCCAGACCCAACACCCACCCTTCCCATCTATTGTTGGGTCCAATCCTCCCACCTAACCTACCCTCAACATTGTACCTTCGCCATCTTTCTCCAGGTATCTTACCTGCTTGGTAACACTCATTTTCCTTGGCAGCCTACCCACCTGGCACCCTACCCATGTAGTGATGCAGCAATTTGAATGTAACAGTTTAAAATAGAAAATATAAGACTAAAGATATAATGTTTATCTTTTAAAATGGGGTTCTAGATGACCATAGTGCTATTATTCCCCAGTTACTGCCCCTGAAAACATCATCTTGTCTTGATTGCTTCTTTGCAACACAGCCAATAGATTAATGAATATATTTTAAATTCAGGAAGTAAGAAACTCAAAAAGATTTACTTGTTTTACTTGTACTTACACATGACTGTGATGCTTAAAGGGAGTTGAGATGGTGATGATATGCCTGTGTTTAAAAGTGATTCAAGAATAAATTAACTGGATTGGAGCTAGCTTTAGAGCAACACTTTAAAAATGTAAACTTTTTAAAGAAATGTAAAACAATTTCTTAAAGTACACATTCCCTGTTGAGATTCCCACAGGAAGATTGTTGAAATCACCAGGTTTGGTACTGAATGAGGCTTGGAATAGTGATAGTAATGAGTGTTATGTCTCCAGCTGCTAAAAATTATATCAGTATTTTTATTTTGAAAGCCCACGTGAAATATAGACGTTAATTTTTGAAACAAATTCTTTTTAAAGTGAAGTTCTGCTATCACGATGTTACATTATGGCAAACTCCGTCGCCAGTCTGACATAGATAAGACAAGCAGACTACATAAATCACTGAATTCAGTTTCCCGTTCTTTCTTTTCTTTATTTTATTAATTTAATGATTCTTCTTGCTGTAAACTTTCTTCGCTCATTTTCTTTGTCTCTCTACATATCCATTTTCTTTTTGTGTTGCTACAATGTTGAAAACAAAGCTCTTCACATACACTTTTAGTCGAACAATGTTCAAGGAACTCCAAACTGCAGATCTCTCCATTGTTACCAGACATTTTGAGCCCTAACATTGAAATCATTACTCCTTATTTTAACTTGCCTCCAATATTTTTAGACTGTTGTCCCTGCTTTGAACACTTTAACCGGTTTCTATGTAAACTTGTTTTACTTGGATACTACACTTGTGAGAGAAACAAAAGGATCAGTTGCCTCTTTTTCACAAACTAACTACTTTTACTGTCTTTTGACTGAAATTCATGGATCTATGACTTGAATAAACACTGATGCAGATTTAATATTTTCAGGACACACTATGAGCTGGATCTAAAGTCTTCAAACTGGATGGACCAATCCCTTGCTTGAATGTACTAGGATGTGATGTCATCAGGTTGGCTATAGAACATCACCAGTCCAATCTCCTCAACTACAGGAAGTGAAAATGGATGTGGAAATTGGAATCCAGCCTTTTAAATTACTGCCTAACAAGCAACTGAGCTTGTTAATGATCCAGCCATCCGAAAATTCTTGTGGCCCACTGCATTTTTCAGGCTTCAGATTGAGACTGTTTAACAGAAGCTAGGATGAGTTGGCACAAGGGTTGGCATAAAGACTCTTCAATAGGATTATGTTTGAATGTAGTAGCATATCCAGATGATGAAGCTGGCAATGCCTGTATTTATTTTAACCCATTTTAAAAAAAATCTTGTTCAGCCGGCCATCAAGAAAAAAAAAGCAAATTGAGACGGGCAGCATGGCTGCCTCATGGCATCAGGGACCCAGGTTCGATTCCAGCCTCGGGCAATGGTCTGTGTGGAGTTTGCACATTCTCCCTGTGTCTATGTGGGTTTCCTCTGGGTGCTCTGATTTCCTCCCTAGGTCCAAAGATGTGCAAGTTAGGTGGATTGGCTATCCTGAAACTGTCTGTAATGTTCAGGGATGTATGGGCTAGGTGGTCTAGCCATGGTAGGTGAGGGGTCATGGAATACAGTAGAGGTCTGGGTGAGATGTTCTTCAGAGGTCTGATGTAGACTCAATGGACTGAATGGCTTCCTTGCACACTGAATCCTTCTATGAGAAGGCAGGGAGCTTTAAGTGTGTAGCTGTGACCAACTCTTGGTTTATGGCTTCACACATGTACCGCACGATGTCCTTATCTAGACTCCTTGTTGGTGCAGTGGCCCCCTTTCATTGTCTGAGCATACCAGTTCACTCTACAGTAGGGGCTGCTGCTTATAATGAAGGCTGCTCCCACCATGTTCTTCTAACTCCTGCTTGATCTAGTGGAGGAAAACTACTTCCTTCTCAAACTGGAAGAATCTCCTGCAGTTAACAAGATATGGTTTAATGCATGTTAACAACTAGTTTTAGATGGCATTGATCTGATGGACACCGTGACAGTGACATTAAGGAGGGTTAGATTAGCTCTCACTGCTTTGAGATCCTAAGCTGTTCTATTCAGAAGCCCATATGACATCATACCGGTTGATGATCTTGACACTCCTCAGTACTAACCCTTTCAGACCCTCTCAGATCCATATGTAAATGGTGGTAGAGGTTTGGAACTATTCTTCAAAGGCAATTGATGATAAATCAGTTGTTGCTTTTAAACCCGAGATTAATAGATGTTTGTTAAGCAAAGATATGAAGGGATATTGGCCTAAGGCAGGTTGATTGTATTAGGCCACAGATGAGGCCATGAATTCATGAAATGCTGGAAGAAGTTCGAGGCGCTGAATGGCCTACTCAGGTTCCTATGTATAACAGCTTTGAAACTTCCAATTGGCTGCATTATCTCCAGACTGCCATGAACTGGCAATCTGGCACATGATTCGATAAGCTGAAATGTCATTGTTGGAGGAGGTAGACCTCCCTCTCCACAGGACTGAGACAGGTAAAATCCACCCTCACGTTCATCGGGGTTTGTTAGTAACATCAAGTATGGTTTCCAGTTACAAACTTGACTCACCACTTTGAAAAAAAGGTTTCATGTGGGATAGCCATCTTCCTTTAGTCAAATTACTCGTTTTATAAAGTGTTCTCTTGAACTAGAAGATGCTCAGTTTAGTGCCACATTCAAAATGAGACACAAGATATAAGAACAGAAGTAAGCCATTATGCTCTTTGAACACTATTCAATACAATCATTCAATTCTGTCATTTGAAACAAATCATCAGCCCTAAAATCTTGGAAAGAATATAATGACTGGTTATGTGATCAAGACTTTGAGCAACGCTGGAAACCACAGTCTATTGGTTTAGTTACTGGGATATTTTCTGTGATGGAATAAGATTCATCTAAATTCTGATGATCTAGCTGATTATAAAACTCTGACATCAGTAAGAAAGAAGATAGCAGTCTAGAATGCACGTGTGAAGAGAGAACACTTACACACTACACTAGAGAGCTGTGTTTAAGAACTTACCATGCAAAATGTAAATAAAGGAATATCACTGAATAGAGATGACAGCATAAAATTACAAAGACATATTGATAGAGTAAGTGAATGGATAAAGCTGTGGCAGATGGAGTTCAACATAAGCAAGTGTGAGTTATTCATTCTGGACCAATAAAAGGATAGATCAGGATATTTTCTAGATGATATGAAGTCAGATACAATGCATGCCCAAAAAGATTTAGGGTTTAGGCGCATAGATCTTTAAAATGTCACAAACAGGTGCAGAAAATAATCAAGAAAGCTTTAAGGGAATGTTGACCTTTTTGCCTAGAGGACTGGAGTATTAGGATGCAGAAGTTATGTCACAGTTATACAAAACTCTGCATTGACTCCACTTGGAGTATTGTGAGCAGATCAGGGTATGAGACCTTAAGAAGAATATATTGGTTTTGGAGGGAGTACAATGTAGGTTTACAGAATGATACCTGTACTTCAGGGGTGAGGAGACATTATACAAATTAGACCTGTTTCCTCTACAATTTAGCAGGTTAAGGGGTGATCTGATTGAAGTCTTCAAGATACTAACAGGAAAAGACAGGACAAGATACTGACAGGAAAAGTAGATAAAGATAAACTATTTCCACTGGTTGGGCACTTGACAACTAAGGGGCATAGTCTGAGAACTGCTCAGGAGGTATATCAGGAAGCACTTGTAAACACAAAGGGTGGAAGATGTTTGGAACTCTCTTCCACAAACACACTGGATGCTGGATCAATTGTTAATTTTAAATCTGAGTTAGATTGTTGTGAAGCAAAGGTATTTGAAATAACTGCACAGAGGTCAGCGTCCCATCACCGAGTCACCCTTTATTTACTCGTGCACAGTGCACTGGTTGTGCCCAGCCAGCTTGGAATCTGTCCGTGAACTGAGGAGATTCTAAATCTCCTGGTTATATTGGTCAGCCAGTGCTTTCCTGATTGGCCCAGGTTAACAACCCTAGTCAAGAATCTCATGGTCAATGAGGTCCACCTGGTCCCAATCCCAACGGAATTAAAAAAAATGAGCCAAAGGCGAGTATATGGAGTTAGGCCACAGATCATTGAATGATGGAACAGCCTCAGGCTTCTATTCTTGTCTCCCTATAAGGAGTTGAAGAGCCTTACTTCGTGATAAAAAGTGAATGCCTCAAGAACAGTGTACGTGCAGACACCCACAGCACAGAGACGCTCTAGACTGGTATCTCAATATGTAGGTAACAGTATTGGCTGAAAGCACAGATAAAGCACAACCAGCTGAGACATACCATTTGGAGTGGGTGGACTCCCATTTTCTATTTGAGGCTGTGGTGGAATTCTGTAACCTTTTATGTACATTCTTTTTGTTTAAACATGTACTTGGATGACACTATTCAGAAACTTCCTACAAGGAGTTATCAAATTCAACAGTGAATAATTGTTTCAATACATAATTCACTGATAATGTGTTTGCGTAAGTGTCTTTGTCATTTAACTCTCTCACTTCACATCAGACTGTCTGATGACATCTTTTGTAACTCGTTCATCAAAATAAATATTGAATAAATTTCAGAAATGGACAAAGAATAACTGACCTCATAATTGCAGTTCTTCTTATCTATTATATTAAAGATGTCTGAAAAGTGATGGCATTTTTATGGAAAACAATTACATATAATTACTCTGTCATTCCACTTAAATTACTTTTAACTCAAACAGTGTGAATATTTCTGAGAACTGTGGTCACCAAAGATCTTCTTTTAAACATTCAATAATCATGTAATTTCAAGTTGACATACAAAATATTGTGGAATTACTTTATCTCAGGATGGAAACTCAGGCCTTGGAGAGGGGCCATGCAGAGTTCATTGACATGGCAGAAGAATAGGTGACCTCTGCAGCTGCTGGGTTCATCATCAGCTTCGGAAGTGATATTTTAATTTAATTTTGATGAGTCTCCACTATGTTTCCATTGACCATTTAATTTTTGCTTTTGTTACTGTGCCCCATCAGGGTCTGTATTTCTCGTTCAATGCTTATTTAAAAAGAACAGAGATTCTGGGCCTGAGTGAGATCGTCAGCATGTTATGTTTTCACCTCTAAACTGATAGGTTAGAAACCCTTTCTTGAGACGGTTTGAAACATTTGAAATGCACTTCATAGTCATAGAAATGGGCCCTTCAGCCCACCATGGTTATATTGACAAACAAAGAGCAAAACGCTTGGTTAAACTTAACCCTGTTTAAAAAGAAATAAGCCCATAGACACAAAGTTGGCCATAAGTTGGTCAAATTATGCCCGCATTAATAAAGCGTCTAGAATGGTCAAATTGGTATTGACTGAGATGGAAACAGCTTAGAGTTTCAGAGACATGTAAAAGTACAAGACTGGATCTGGGTGGGATGCTTCTCTTCGGAGGCGTGGTGTGGACTTATTGGGCCAAATGGCCTGTTTCCACACTGTAGGAATTCTATGATGATCTCAGACACCACTCTTCAGCCAATTTGATTCATTCCATGTGATATCAAGAAATGGTTGGAGACACTGGATACTGCAAAAGCTATGGGCCCTGTCATTCCGGCAATAGTACTGAAGAGATAGTAGGAACTGCAGATGCTGGAGAATCTGAGATAACAAGGTGTAGAGCTGGATGAACACGGCAGGCCAAGCAGCATCAGAGGAGCAGGAAGGCTGACGTTTTGGGCCTAGACCCTTCTTCAGAAATGCTGAAGAAGGGTCTAGGCC
>NC_063343.1:56303244-56332931 GCF_021869965.1 Rhincodon typus | reverse complement strand
GAAGAAGGGTCTAGGCCCAAAACGTCAGCCTTCCTGCTCCTCTGATGCTGCTTGGCCTGCCGTGTTCATCCAGCTCTACACCTTGTTATCTCAATAGTACTGAAGACTTATGTTTCAGACTTGCTGCTCCATTAACCAAACTCTTCCAGTACAGTTATAACACTGGCATATAATCTGACAATGTGAAAAATTGCCCTGGTATATTCTGTACGCAAAAAGCAGGACAAATCTGACCCAGCCAATTATCACCCAATAGTTTACTCTCAAACATCATAAAGTGATGGAAGCTGTTGTCAATAATACTGTCGAGCAGCACCTGCTTGGTGATGCCTAGAACATGCAGCTGCTCTTTCATTCAAAAGAGACAACTGGTGGTGATTTAACTTGAAGGCTACTGTACCTCAGGTGAGGAGAGAGGTTGAGAAGGAGAGTCCTTCATGGTAACCTCAACAGGTGATGGGAATTAAACCTACACTGTTAGCATCACACTGCTTTGCAAACCAAGCATCCAGCCAAACAAGCTAAACTGAACATGAGGGGTGATTGCATAGAGATTTTTATAATCAAGAGAGTCTAGGTAAGGTGAATAGCCAAGGTCTTTTCCCTAAGGTAGGGGACTCCAATACTAGAGGTTTAAGGTAAGAGGGAAAATATTTAGAAAGGATCTAAGGGGTAACTTTTTCACACAGAGTGTAGTGCATATATGGAGCAAACTGCCAGAGGATGTAGGAGAGGCAATTGCAACACTTAACAGGAATTTGGACAGATACATGAATAGGAAGAGTTTAGCAGGATGTGGGCCAAATGAAGGCAAATGGAAATAATTCATTTCAGGAAACTTGGTCAGTGTGGACAGGTTGGACCGAAGGGTCTGTTTCCTTGTTGTGTGATTCTATGATTGTATGGTTATAAGCCTCGAGAAGTTTAAAATTGAAGTGTTGCTGAAACAGGAGCCAATGCAGGTCAGCAGTCATGGGGAAGTCATAGTTCAGTTTAAATCGAGCGAAGTACCTTAACTTTCAGTGCAGACATAAACACAGGTAACTTGTCAGACAATTCAGGGGGTGCTCATGTTGCAGCCTGTCACTGTGCCACGTCAGTGCCATGTGCCAGCAACGATCTTTGTGGGCACACTGCTTATATGTCAATCAAACAGTCATGGTGTTGAAGGTAGAGGGCAGCAGAGCGTAATTATGTCAAAGGAGATTCCCTTCAGTCAGGGGCTGCTGGCACAGAAAGTCAAGGGCAATTGCTGACATCAGGCTTAGGCAAGGTCAGTTGGCCATTTGGGATGGTCACTGTCAGAAACTCCTCCTCCTTGGGAATGCGGAGCCAACTGTGGGGCACCCCACCATCCATCTCAGCTCTTTCAGCCTTATTGAGGTTACTTTCTCCAGGAATGAGACAAAAGGAGGGATTGAGTGAGATGAAAGTGACTGGCACAGCTGTTAGTGCTGATGCAGGTGGGGGAAGGTGGAGCAGTGTCCCAAGTGAGTGAGCAGGCAGCACAGGGTGAGTTGTGTGGGGCGGATTGGGTGGTGAGAGCAAGTGGGGAAGAATGAAACATACAATGAGAGTGATGGTGCATGAGCCTTGGAGTGAGATGCAGCACCAGTGACAGGCTGTGTGTGAAGTAGCAGAGAGAAGATGGTGGCACGTACCCTGGCAGAGAGGAGATGATCATTAATTTCGTTTGGCACTGCAGGCTGGGGACTAACCTGAATGGAAACCTTAGACCAGGCAGGCAAGGGCTGGAGTCATTGTTTTCATTGCCAATCCTGGGGCTACTGTACCATCCCAAACACCAGAAACTCCTTGTTTGCAAAGTGGGGACACAAATTTCCCCTTCTCAACTAGTTTTGGGGCAAATGTCACAAACTGAACAGGGCAGATCCATACTGCCAGGTGGACAAAGGCCTTTCAAACATAGGGCCAACCCCAGCTTAACGGTCTATTCTGGGATATCCTGGCAGTGGCTAGTTCTTTAGGCAATGGTAAGTAGTAGAATCCAGCTAACATCAGATGAGAGGGCCACCGTGGGGTAGATAGATAATGAAGTGAATTTAGTTTGATAGTGTGAGAAAACTTGCAAGGTCTTGTGGAGACTAACCCTCCTTGAAACCTGATAAAAATGACACTTAGCCACAATACGGAACATAGAACAGTACAGCACAGTACAGGCCCTTCGGCCCACAATGTTGTGCCAACCTATTATCCTGCTAAGATCAATCTACCCTGCATACCCTACATTTTACTATCCTCCATGTGCCTATCCAAGAATCGCTTAAAAGTCTCTAAAGTACCTGACCTCACTACCACTGCCGGCAGCGTATTCCACATGCCCACCACTCTCTGTGTAAAGAACCTACCTCTGACAGCTCCCCTATACCTTCCTCCAATCACCTTAAAATTATGTCCCCTCATAATAGTCATTTCCGCCCTGGGGAAAAGTCTCTGACTATCCATTTTGTCTATGCCTCTCATCATCTTGTAAACCTCTATTAAGTTACATCTCATCCTTCTTCACTCCAATGAAAAAAGTCCTACCTCCCTCAATCTTTCCTCATAAGACCTACCCTCCAGTCCAGGCAGCATCCTGGTAAATCTCCTCTGCACCCTCTCTAAAGCTTCCACATCTTTCCTATAATGAGGTGACCAGAACTGAACACAATATTCCAAGAACACAATATGGTAGAAGTCAGCCCAGCTAGTCGATGACTCAGCCATCATTCGGTAAACAACCACATGACTATCCCCAATGAACTCAGTTATGTTCAGAGCTTACCAACATACACATGTGCATCATTCCTGGCTCTATTGTTGATGAAGACATCTATTGATGTTTTTAACGTAGTGTGAAATTTGTCAAATTATTCCTCACAAAAATTCTTTGTTAATTAAGTGATTAATCTATCACATGTAGTACTTATTTTTCTACACTGTCAAGTTGTTTCTGACAGATCATTCTGTGAACGAGCTAAGCTTCAAGGGACCCTGAACCGTACATTTGGAATTTCCAGCAATTCCTCAGAAAACAACTATATCATCTTCAAACATGTTTAATCCATAATTTTGGATACATGCATAATAATGAGTGATAATAATGTTTCGGCAACTAGCTGGATTTGAACCAAGGGCTGGAATTTCGCTCTGGAAGGGAAGGAATAAGAGGTGCCAAGCCTACCACAAGGGGAGGTTTCAAAGGGGTGCCCCCCTTAATTGGCAGGATGTCAAAGTTGGAGGGCTTCCTGCATGAAAGGCACTGCAGAATATAGTGAAAGGGAAGTATGAGAGAGGGTACTTTAAAATGGAGGTGACATCTTTCCAGCCTTTCTAAAAGACAGATTCAGTAGCTAGGCCACCACAGAGGTGGGGTCAGGATGTTGGAGGGAGATCCTGCTATAGGGTCTGCTCAGGCAAGATTCTCAACCTGTTTGGAGTACCTCCTATCCCCCTCCTCTGGCTTCCTGCTTCTCAGTAAAAACAATGCTCCCTTTGTGGTATATCACAGCATTCCCTGCGGGAAGGTGAGACTTGAATTCCAGCCCTCTGTCTCAAAGGTAGGAACACTACCAGTCTGCCACAAGAGCCCTACTGTTGCTGTGGGAACTTGGGGGTTCACTGAAAAATTCCAATCGTCCTCTTTAACTGGCCCCAATTAAGCTCAATTTGAGCCTGATTGGTTATTCACCATATGTAGGTAGGTCGCCCTATTGGCTCCTGATTCTACGAAGAGGGCCCAGAATTAGGTTGGCACAAAGGGAGTGGCCTGCTGGCTAACGTGGCTATTTTCACCTCCTGAGATAACAAGGTGTAGAGCTGGAGGAACACAGCAGGCCAAGCAACATCAGAGGAGCAGGAAAACTGACGTTTCCGGTCTGGACCCTTCCTCAGAAAATGAAGAAGGATCCAGACCCGAACAGTCAGCTTTCCTGCTCCTCTGATGCTGCTTGGCCTGCTGTGTTCATCCAGCTCTACACCTTGTTATCTCAGATTCCCCAGCATCGGCAGTTCCTACTGTCTCTTATTTTCACCTCCTGACTGGTTTCAATTCTTCAGCTTCAAGTGTTGCGATAAATCTGTTTATATGCATGTTCAATCATGCTCCTGCATGTCAATGTTGATCAGAAATATGAGAAATGAGCAAACTGGTGAGTTTATGGTGGCAGAACACTCTTCTGTAAGATTTAGTACATATGATAGGATTGAAGCCTTCTCATCTGAAGTAAATTCAGTGTAAAGTGGTCTCACTCCAGTTCTCTGTGGGTATGACTGGATCAACAAGAATAAAATTTGTTTCAGTGGTGCACATCTTGTAGCCACTTCCCCACAAAAAAACCCAGCAACTCTTAAAAATTGCCTGTGATTACATTCTAGTTGAAGATAATGTTGCATCTGGTGCTTTGCAAATGCTGTGTCAGAAATATAAGAAAGAAAGTGTCTGAAAGTGGATCATCTCGCAAGGACCAGGGTGAGTTAGCCAGCTCTTAAATAGTCATCATCTCTGTCCCTTCAACAGCCGAGAGTGCAAGAAGCAGCCCTGAAGGGAACATGATAAGCTGCAAAAGCATTGGACTATTCCTGCCTGCCCTGTGTTCTGATCTCCCACTCACTCCTGCCCTCAGTGATTGCCACAGAACTGTAGTGATTGTAATGTGGTCAGCCAGCTGGACCTCATAGAATATGAGTTCCCTGACTGGGACTGTTAATCTGGCCCAGTCAGGCAGCCCTGGCTGACAGATAAAAGGAGGGGTGTCAGGGATACTGGCACTCTGAGAGCTGACTCTCAAAAAACAGGACTAAAGTCAAGGACTGATCATATGTAAATAAAGGGTGACTTGGTGTCGGGATACCGGCCAATAACTATCTGCAAAATTCTGTCTTGTCTATCTCCTCATTATTAAGCCTCAACTTGGACTCTCAAACTGTTCTGCCTTTCTTTTTTTCTAAGAGTTCTGCAGCTGTTTCAAGGTGCTGTGACTGTGAGCACTGTAGAAGTACTGCGCTTTCTCTAAAAACAATCAATTCCTGCTTTGTGCACAATCTCTGTCAGTGAGCACGGGTAATGATGATTGGTGTAAAAGAAAATAACAAACAAATTCGCAGAAATGTCAGAGAAATCATGTGAAATCAGGAAATCCTGCGTTCAATCTGAAGTAGGATTAGAATTGTCTGTTTATATGAGAAATGGAAATGTGTTAATCTGAAAAATGTAATACCACAGCATGGTAAAAGGGTCAATTTTTCTCAGGAATTAGTGAAACAAATTCACTTGCATGGTTTCCCTAAATCCCTAAATGGTTACGAATCTATTCAGAAATCAATGTGTTAGTTAATTAAAAGCATATCCTACAAAGAGAAAAATCTGGCTACAATTATATCATGTTCTGAGAGACATGTCAAAACATCTCTCCTACATCTCTCTCCCAACAAATTCTCCTTTTAACTGCTATCTGTGCTTACACAACTCCCCTTCTTTAGTTGTCATTCATGTAGCGCACAATGGGATAAATTTTCACTGGAGGTGGGACCAGAAGCAGTTGGTTGGTAATTTTGTGCTACCACACAGCATGTTGCTCTGCAGAAATGTTCCAGCCTCAGTAGTATTATCTTGGAGGTTGCCTTGTGAAAAAGGCTACTTCCCATTAGAGGTGATTATTTTATGATGGAACTTTGAGCAGGTTGGGTTTATATTGATTGGACTTTAGAAGAATGAGATGTGATCCTGTTGTAGGAGAAAATTCTGAGGGAGCCTGAAAGGGTGGTTGCAGAATGGATATTTCCCCTTGTTAGGGATTCTAGAACTAGGGGAAAAAAAGTTTCAACATAAATGGCCTCTCACTAATAGTTGAGTAGAGGAGGTGGAATTTCCTCTTCTAGAGAGATGTTAATTTTGGAATTCTCTACCTAAGGTTGAGACATCGAATATCTTCAAGGCTGAGTTTGATCGATTCTTGATTAACAAAGGAGTGAAGGGCAATGGCCTGCAGCAAGAAAGTGGAGTCAAGGTCACAGTCAGATCAGCCATAGTCTGAGTGAATGACACCAGTCTCGAGAAGCTGGATAGGTTACTTCTGTGCTTATTTCTGTTGTACTTATGTGTGGAACTAGCCAACTAAAGTGTATGTTAAGGGCACTCATCACATGCTGACTGTGGAGAATAGGGTGGGAATAGTCAAGACTATCAGTATTACAGAGAATGGGTGGTAATGAGACAGAGTAAATGGGGACAGTGCAGGTGAGCAGCCACTGACAGTGTTGGAATTGTGGCACAACGGAATAGGGGTGTGTTGAATATGAATGTCAAAGGAACAACCTGCCTAGCATCAAATAGGTCAGGGAGACCCAAGTTAGTTGCTGGGATAAAACATTTTATCAATCTACATTCTACATTTAACACACTTTACTTAACAACTGCCTCCTTGACTTCATCGATGCTCCACCACACAGCTCTAGCTGCACTCCAGCATACCAGATACACACCAGCTTCAAGTACCCCTCCAAATCACACAGCATCCTTATTTGGAAGTGCGTCACCGTTCCTTTGCCAACACTGGGTCCTAGAACTCTCCTCCTATGAGCATGGTGGATGTACCTACACCAGGTGAACAGCCGCAGATCTAGATGACAGCTCGCCATCACCTTCCCAAAGGCAATTATGGAAGGACACTGCCCTAGCCAGTGATGTTTACACCCCATGAATGAATAAATTAAAATAAACACATATACAGCTTTGTCCAATTCCTCTCATCAAGCAGACACATGCAGAAATCCCTCTAAAACATACCTCCCTCATGCCAGCCAACTGCCTCCTAACCCCTTTGACCCTGTCTGGAATTCCTCCCCCTCATACCTGTTGAATCTGCTCTTCCCTTTTGGGCCTGTTTGGATTTCTTCCTTCCTACATTTGTGGAACACCCTACTCTCTTGGGCCTGCTGTACTAACTTTCCTCTTTGGTCAAGAACGTCCTTGTCCTTCAAGTCTGCTGGTCCTCCCACTTATGCTTGTGCTAGACTCTGGGAACTGGATTGAGGACTCAGACTGTTACAACCGCTGAACCTCTCCCCAGGTCAGGCATGAATGCCGTATACTCAGACCCTGTTCTGGTCCCACAAACCTCCATACCTCCAAATGCAGAAGCTGGACAAGTCTGAGAGTAAAGTACTGATAGTGCTTCCTCTGCTACCTTCTGTCGTGTGGTCATGCCTTGAATCTGTGCATGTGCACTGTGCTGTCTCTGGACTGTCGATGCACAGGAACATAACGTGCATGCACAAGTATCAAAGGTACCTGGGTAGTGACAAATGGAGACCTTAAGCAGTCTTCTCAGTAGTTGCCTGGAAGAATCCAGGACAAATGACATCCAGGAATAAAGATCCAGAATGGGAAGCCAAATTCCAGAATAATCCTAGAAAATCCAGGATGGTTGAACATGCAGTGGATGGGACATGAGGAGTGCCTGGCTATTTGGTATATGTGAGGAATAAAGGCTAAAGGGCCTACCAGCTTCTTAAACAACTGTGACACAGGTCCAGAGAATCAAATTCAGCCTTCTAATTAACAATCTCAGCACTCTGCTGACCCCATAGCTGCTGCTGGGTGAAGTGGCCGAATTCAATCTGAAACCTTATCTCCCTGTGTGAAAATAGGGTGTAACAGAGCCCTTTAAAATGAAGCAGTCTGCCATATTGGGAAATTTCTCTGCTTGATCTACTTCCCATGCAGTGAAAGTCCAATTCTCAACTTTACTGTCTAAATTCCTCAGCCTTTCTATATTGCTTTTGCTTTTGAAAAAGCTCTTTGAATCCAAGTTTTCAGAAACCCTTTTATCTCCCTTCCATTCTTGGTCTCCATTTCCCTCTCCTCTAACAATGAAACACCTTGGGATGTATCTTACTGTAATGGGTACAAATAAATGCACATGATCCTATCTTTCCTGATCAACCTGTTCAGAGACATTATTACACACCTCTGAAGCAGGTATGACTTGAATCCAGGCCTCCTGGCTTAGAGGTACTACCATGCTACAAGAACCCTCCTGTCCTACATTTTAGAATGATCTTACCATTAAGTACTTTAATCATTTTCCTTTGTCTGCTTATCTTGTCTTCCACTCCATTTTCTCACCTAAAACAAGTCTTTTAACATAATACTATAAGATAAAGGAACAGAATTAGTCCATTTGGCCCGTCGAGTCCACTCTGTCATTTGATCATGATCGATATGTTTCTAAACCTCATTCTTCTCCCTTGTCTCCACAACCTTTGATTCCCTTACCAATCAAGAACCTATCTATCTCTGTCTTAAATACACTCAATGACTTGGCTTCCACAGCCCACTGCAGCAATGAGCTCCCCAGATTCGCCACTTGCTGGCTGAAGAAATTCTTCCTCATCTCAGTTTTAAAGGGTTATCACTTCACTCTGAGGTTGTGCCCTTGGGTCTTAGTCTCTCTTACATCTCCATATCCAGTCTATCCAGGCGTCACTGTATTCTATAAGGTTCAATTAGTCACTCATCCTTCTAAACTCCATTAAGTACAGACGCAGAGCCTTTGATCTTTCCTCATATGACAAATGCTTCATTCCCAGGATCATACTGTAAATGTCCTATGGGCCTCCTCCAATGCCAGCACATCCTTCCTCAGATATGCATGTAACATTTCATTAACTAGTTTCTAGTGACAGTAAAGTAGCTATTCAATTTAGCACTTGAGTGGAAAGCTTTCATTGTGGATTATCAATTGGTTATAGAATTTGTTTCATTTTCATTTCCACTCTTCTATGAGCAGCAACTTGGAAATTTACTGACCTATAATCTTCATTCCGTAACTCTACTACTTTGTTGGGCAGGCAATGGCTTCGTGGTATTATTGCTGGACTGTTAATCCAGAGACCCAGGTAGTGTTCTGGGGTCCTGGGTTCAAATCCTGTCATACAAGATGGTGCAATCTGAGTTCAATAAAAATCTGGATTAAGAATCTAATGATGAACATGGAACAAATATCAGGAAAAACCTGACAGTAATGAAATCACTAATGTCCTTGACCGAAGAAAAATGTCATCCTTGCCTGGTCTGGCCTACATGACTCCAATGTGCTTGACTCTTAACTGCCCTCTGGGAAGGCCAATAAATGCTGGGATAGCCAGCAACACCCTCATCCTTTGAATAAGTCTAAAAAAAATTCCAGAGATGTTGTCACCTGAATCTAGAACTTGTGTTGTTTAATGCATGGCTTACAGAGGACAGATTTAAACCCTTTCCTACAAAGCCAAACACAAATTCCTTCAATCCCTCACAGATGTGTGCACCAGTTTAAACAAAGCTCTGGTCCAAATATCTTTGTGGCTATGGAACAGCGTGTATTGTGGGGTCAATGGTACAGCAGTAATTAATATGGGGCAAGATATTCAATGTCTTTAAATGTCACTGTGTCCTTTGTAAGTACAGAATGAATTTGTACTCTGATTTTTCCGAAGAATGGGTTTAATAATGGTTAGTGGCAGTGTCTCAAGATCTTGTGATCTAAATTAAAACATAAAGGAATTGCTGTTGTTCTTTATTCTACCTGTTGCTGTCAAGTTTTACGGCAAAATAGGAGACTGTGCTGCCCACTCGATTCCATTGGCATTGCTGAGCATACCCTGCCCTGAGATATTAATTATGTGATTGGCAGAACGTCAAAGGAGAAGAGCGCAGGTTCTTTTTGCCTCTTTTTCAACTTTTTTTTATTATTATAGTTTAGTTCTGAATAAACTTTTCAAACTTCATAGCACCTGCACATTCATGAAAACACAGGAACTGCAAGACAACACAAACAATCATGCATACGGCTTGTCTTCTTTTACAATTTTTGCCACTTTAGCACATCCCCTTGTTCCCTGGTCGACATCTCTGTCTCAGGCTTGCTGCGGTGCTCCAGCAGATCTCAGTGCAAGCTGGAAGACCAACACCTCATTTTTCACTTGAGAACTCTGCAGCCTTGTGGAGTCAATATCCAGTTCAAAACTGTTCAACCTTGAGCACCTTCCCGATACTTTCCCTCCACCTCCACACACCAGCTCTTGTTATCACATGGTTTGCTATTATACACCACTTATTAATAATCCCTATTAACAGCTATTCATTCTCCAAGGCTGACTGTCATCCACTCTCTTGTCTGTCCAACTGTTTTTCTCTCTCTTTGGGCTCTATCTTCACTTGTCATTTACTACTTACCCCTCACTCCCACTTCATCTTCTGCATAAAAACCAATCTTTTCCTAGGTACATCAATACAGTGTGGAGCTGGAGGAACACAGCAGGTCATGCAGCATCAGAGGTGCAGGAGAGTCGATGTTTTGAACCTACACCCTTCAACAGAACTGTATCGACTCTGACTCCAGCATCTGCAGTTCTTGCTATCTCTTTTTCCTAGCTACCATCAGTTCTGAAGAAGGGTCACTGGAACCAAAATGTTAATTCTGATTTCTCTTCACAGATGCTGCCGGACCTGTTGAGTTTTCCAGCGATTTCCATTTCTGAAACCAATGAGAAGAAAGCTAGATAGAAACATGGGAACAGGAGTAGACCATTCACCCCGTTAAGGCTGATACACCATTCTAAATCAAGCCTTAACAAGGAAATAATCCATTTATAAATTAATCATTTTGACACCAATTAAGGGGTGTGTGAATAAAGACCAGGAGCCAGTTCACGCCCCCACTTCTCCCAGGAGCTTAATGATTTGAGTTGTCCAATTACAAAACTGTAACAAATTGAAGAACCACATTTTGTGTCCGGGTGTAACTACTAGCATTGATTAAGTAGGCCAATTGGCTTGCTTCCATGCTGTAAATCCCATAGAATATTTATTTTCAAATTTTGCCTCTATTTTGAAATGACCATTCATGAACCGGATGGAAGTGAAAGAATGTAACTGCTGTGATCTGTAAGACAATGACACTATGCTAATGGCAGTAATTTCCTCTCAACTCTTAGGCATATCATCAGTCTTTATTTGAGCAGAAGTTTTGCAATACTTGCCTATGCATCTGCTCCCTTAAAATGCAGAGATGTAAAGCAGAGATTAAGAGAAATCAAAATAGCTCCTTTCAGTTCTGTAGAGTTGTTGGTTTTGAAACTGACAACTTAGAAATTCGATTCTGGTGGGGTCTCTAACAGGCCTGGTTTTCCTTTGCATTGACTTCAACTGTCAGGCAGCACAGGCAGAGGTGTACAACAGTTCTGAAGAAGTGTCACTGGACTCAAAATGTTAACTCTGCTTTCCCTCCACAAATGCTGCCAGACCTGCAGCAATTTCTGTTTTTGTTTCAGGTTTCCAGCATCTATTGTTCTTGGCTTTGTTTTGGCTCATAACAAGTGTCCAATCCACTACTTGCAGAACACATCTTGTGCCTTGGTTTGAATATCACCACTGCCCACCTTTATTCATTTCTGCTGAACATACTGGTAAAGCATCTCATATTTGCCGTTGCTGTCATATCTCTTTTTCTTTGCCAGTTTTATCCCCTCTCCTACCCTAAGATTTTGACAATTTGTTTATTGGATGTCAGTCCATGGTGCCAGTTTCTCATTCAAGTAGTTATTACTCCCATGTGAGCCCTGACAGTGACAACTATGTCTTACTAAGCTGAATGGACATGCATCAAAAGTCAAGCATAGTCTTGTTGTCACTTATTATGTATGCAGTCTGGAACAGTGGCTGAAGCCATTTTTCTCCTTAGTAAATCAACCCCTAAGCTCAATGAATGCTTTCATTACCTTGGTGAAGGACAGCTAACTCAACGTAGAAAAAATATGACATATTTTGGTTTTGTTTATCTCCGTGATTTATTGGATAAAGGCATGTGTTCACAACAGCCACATCACTTACTGAATTTAAATATGTATATCTCCCTGAAGATCCAATTGGAACAAATAATGCACTTACTTGATCTGATTCAATTTTGCTTTACTTACTTTAGCTTAATGTTCCTAAATTTTTTATTGCCTTTTCTCATAAAGCCCACATCTATGATGCATATGTTTTAAATTTAATACATTGTAATCAAATGTAAACATTAAATGCTTTCCACATTAGTTTGAAGCTATATCACTGACAGTATTTATTTTAATATATATTCCCATCATGGTTTTTAATATAATATTTGTAAAATTCAAGAAATATTAGATTATTTTCACCTATTTAAATTATATTTGCAAACTTGTTTCCACTTGAATTTCATTTATAAACCCATGATTTTTTAAAAATTCACTTGTGGGCTGTGTAAATCCCTGGCTATGTCAGCACTTATCGCCAAACTCTAATTGCCTTGGTAACGGTGGTGATGAGGTTCGTCTTGTTTCAGGGTAGTCCATAAGAACGTAAAAACAAGGAGCAGAAGCAGGCAACTTATCTCCTTGGGCGTGCTCCATGATTTAATACAATCATGGCTGATCTCATCTTGGCTTCAACTCTACGTTCCTGCCTGCTCCACATAACCTTTTAGTCCATGAATAATTAACAATTTGTCTTCTCCTTAAGTTCATTCAGTGTCCTGGTATCCACCATTCTCTGGGCTAGTGCATTCCACAGATTTGAGAGAAGTAATTCCTCATCCCTGTCTTAAATTTGACACCCCTTAGCCTAAAATGATGATCTATCATTCTAGATTACCCAACAAGAGGAAACATCTGCTCCATGTCGACTTTATCGATCTCCTTTATCATTTTTTATCCCTCAATTAGATCTCCTCTTCACCCTTCTAAACCCTTGTGGGTAAAGGTCTAAACTGCTCAATCTCTTCTTATATGATTCATCTCTAAAATTAATCTAATGAGTTTTATGAACTGTCTGCAATGCCATTGCATGCCTCCTCTACTAAGGGGTCCAAAACCGTTTGCAGTACTCCTGATGCAGTCTCACCAATATCTTGTACAATTGCAACAGCACTTCTCTACTTCTACACTCCATTCAATTTGTAATTAATGTCAAAATTCCACTTGCTGTCCTTACTACTTGCTATTCCTGCAGACTAGTATTCTACAAATTGTGTACGAGGACACCCAGATCCCTCTTCACTGAAGTAATTTGAAGTTCCTTTTCATGTAGATAATAAGTTGCCTTTTTATTCTTCTGAATATAACGGATAACCTCACACGTATCCAAGTTTAACTCCATCTGCCAAATTTTGATCCATTCACCCAATCTATCCATATCCATTTGTAAGTTTCTTATCCTCCTTTGCAAATTATTTTCCTACCCATTTTAGTGTTATCTGCCCTTTGGTTAATGTACATTCTATCCCTGCATCCAAGTCATTCCTCTAGATTGTAAACAGTTGGGACCCAGGGCTGAATCCTGTGGCACCCCACACATTGCACTTTGCCAACCAGAAAGAGCTACGTTTATTCTGATAGACTGCTTACTGTTGGTTAGCCAATCCTCTGTTCAAACTAATATGTTAGCTAACCAATTAGTTAAAACTGTGTAATCTTAACTTTTGTGTAACCTTTTGTTGGCACCCTATCAAATGCCATCTGGAAGTTCAGATATAGTACATCTATAGGACCTCCATTATTCTACTAAGCTTATAACAACCTTGAAGAGCTCTAGATTTACCACTCATAAAATCATACTGACTCTGATGGATTATGTTTTGACTTTCCAAATATCCCTTTACTATTTCTTTAATAATGGATTCCAGCAATTTTTGAATGTCAGATGTTAAACTACCTCGTCTGTAGTTTCCTACTTTCTGCCCCATTCCCTTTTAGAATAAAGGAATTATATTAGCATTTTTCCAATCTACTGGACCCTTTCCAGAATCCAGAGAATTTTGGAATAACCTGTATTATAACCAATGTATCGACGATCTCTGCTGCCACTTCCTTTAAGACTCTGGGATGTAGACCACCAGGCCATGCGGACTTGTTCGGTCTTTAATTCTAATTGCTCAGTACATTTTCCCTGGTCATGGCTATTGCGTTAAGTTCCTTCTTCTCATAATCTCTGCATTACCTGTTATTATTCAGATGGTTTCAGTGTCCTCCACTGTGAAAACTGAGGCAAATATCGATTTAATGTTGCTGCTATTTCTGTGTTCCCCACCATTAACGCTCCGGGACAAATATTCATTTTAGTTCTCTCTTCATTTTTACATACCTATAGGAGATGTTTCTACCCATTTTTATAGTTTGTGCTAGTCTTCTACCATAATTAACCTATTTTTGTTAATTTTTAATAACTCTTTGTTGGTCTTTAGAAGTTTCCCAAAGCTCCTGCCTGTCACTGACCTTTGAAATATGGTATGCCTCAGTTTTTGCCCTTCTGCTATCTTTAACATCCTTTCCAAGCACTGGGTGCTTTCTCTCCCTCAACAATCTTTCTGGAATATATTTTAGTTGGGAGCGATTGAATATCTCCTTAAATGTTTGTATTGTTCAACAACTGTCCTACCTTTGAGTCTTTCCATCCAGTCCACTAGGGCCAAATCTGTCTCATGGCTACATAATTACCTTTTGTTTGACACCAAAACACTAGTCTGGCACTCAGATTTATTTGCCTCAAACTGAATTTGAAATTCCAACATGCTATGATCCATCTTCCCTCAAGGATCCTTTACTATGAGATCATGAATTCATCCCATCTTATTACATAATACTAGCCTGCTCCTGAGTTGGTTCCCCAAAATATTTCTCCAAGAAACAATCTCGATGAACTCTCCCTTGAGGCTACCCTTGCCATTTTGATTAATTCAGTTCATATGCATAATAAAATCACAAATGATTATGGTTATACCTTTATTACAAGTTCACAGTATTTTCTGGTTTATATTGTGCCTAACTGTAGAGCTACTATTTGGGAGCCTATGCATTATTCCTGCTAAGGACTTCTTATTTTATATTTCTACGCAGACTCATTTTATGTCATGATATCCAGCGCCAAAACTATTTCTCACTACACCACTGATACCACTCCCTTACTAACAAAGGTGCACCACGTCCTTTTTCTTTTCTGTCGATCCTTCTGAAACTGAGTACTGTTGGATATTCAACTCCCAGTGCTGGTCTCCCTATAACCACGTCTCAGCAATTGCCACCAAATCATACCCATTTGTCTGTTTTTGTATTGCTAACTCATTAATTTTAGTCTGAATGCTATGCACATTCAGATACAATGCCTTTTAAGTTTCTCCTATTGTCAATTGTCCCTATCTTTGTGCAATTCCTTGGTGTAATATGATGTTCACATGCTCCATCACTTCCTTTCATTTTCTGGCAATGATCAGCCTCGTCACTAATCTGCATTCTTACCTTCTCCTTACAGTTTGATTTTCTAATGTTCCATGCAACCAAACCCCAACCTCTCCACCCTACCACTTCAATTTAGTTTAAAGCCCTATCCACAGCCTCATTAAATGATTTGCCAGGAACTGGTCTCATTGTGATTTGAGTGGATCCTGTCCCAAAGGAATAGCTCCCTCTTTCCCCAGTACTGGTACAAATATCCCAGGAATTTGAATCCATTCCTCCTGCACCAGTCTTTGAGGTCATGCATTAACTTCTTTAATCTCTTTCACTCTGTGCCAGTTAACTCATGGCTCATCTAGAGAGCATTACCTTTGTGGTTCTGCTTTTGAATTTAGTACCTCGCTGTTCACATGCTCTCAGCCGAACTTCTTTCATTATTCTACCTGTATTGTCAGTATCTACATGGACCATGGCAATTGGAACTTATCCCTCTCACTCCAAGTTCTTGGGCTGTAAGAACACCTACAGTGATATTAGCGAGGGAATCCCACAGTTCTGAACCTGCAAAAATGAAGGAAAGCCTAGTATCAAGTCAGGATGGCATGCGCCTTAAGGGAGAAGGGAACTTGGAGGTGCTGGTATTGATGCTGCTTGGCCTGCTGTGTTCATCCAGCCCTGCAGCCTCTCTGCTCCTATGATGCTGCTTGGCCTGCTGTGTTCATCCAGCCCTGCACCTTGTTGTCTCAGATTCTCCAGCATCTGCAGTTCCTACTATCTCTGGTATTCTCCTTCGTCTGCTGTCTTTGCCCTTCCAGATGGCTTGGAAGGTGCAGTTGAAGGAGCATGGCTGAGTTACTGCAGTGGGTTTTGTAGATGGTATGCGCTAATGTCTCTGTGCATCAGTGGTAGAGGGAGGTAATATTTGAGGTTTTTGGATGGGGTGTCAATCAAGCACGCTCCTTTCTACTGGATGGTGTCAAGCTTCTTGGAACTACACTGATCCAAGTAAGTGGGGACTACTCTCTCCCACTCCTGACTGTACCTTGTAGAGCTCACTCGTTGAGGCAGGAGGTGATCACTGCAAAATCCCTAGCGTCTGACCTTCTCTCATTGTCAAAGTATGTATATGGTTGGTCAACTTAAATTTCTGGAAAATGATAACCTCTGGGATGTGGAAAGTGGGATAATCAGTGGTGGCAGTGCCATTGAACATAATGTGTCTTGATTTGTATTATTGGGCGTGCATCCAGGAGTTCTTGAATTTTCTGGAATCCAGTTCCAAAACTAGAGACCACATAAGACAGCCACGAATGAATATAAGGCAAAAATTATTTTACTTAGAGCAGAGTTAAAATGTGCAATACACTACCACAGCAGGTGGTGGAGGCAAGTAGCTTTGATGCTTTCAAAAGAGAAGGAGATGAATCTATATGAGAAAGGTAGGCTAGAAGCTGGGGCAGACTCAGTTGGAAGACACTGAAAATTGTGCACTATATAAACACTGGCTCAGTCGAGTTGAGGGTTTCTTTATGGCTTATTTCTGTGCTGTATGTTTGTCTTCTCAGATGTTCCAACTAACATTGTAGAGATAGTTGCATTTCACATGCCAAACATGATTATTTTGATTGATTCTTTAATGAAGGTGTTAACTTGGCTAAAGTGAATTGGAGAGGTCATTATATTTCAATAGTATAGTTGGGGCCATGCTTGGAAGTGTTACAAGTCTCAGGATGGACTAGCAGGGGAAACAGGGCCAGTGACATTTCTGAGATTGCGGCGGGGACCTGTAAGGGTTCAGAACCGGGATCCGGAGTGATTCAGAAGTCAGGGAATGACTGGAGATAGGATACAGGGATGAGATGTGTTTGGATGCTGAAATTTACCCTCTGAGGACTGGTGGTGTGGAGGAGGATGGGCAAGAGGATTGCACTTCCAATCCCAGTGGCCTGCAAGGAGTTGAAAACAAAATGTTAATTCTTAAAGCCTTCTCTGGTCAGTCAGCATCCCTCATCCTGTTGCTGAGAGATGGTAACTGCGGGACATCCCCAAGCACGAAACTAAACATAAAATGTCACTATTTGACTTTAACACATTAATTAGACTTCTGCCTGTGGTGTTCTCCCTGCACAGTGAGACACCATTCTGGAGTATCTTTGCGCTTTGGGTGTGTGCATGTACACTGTCCCTAAGTCTGCTTGTTTCTTATCGTTAGGTAAAGCTCTTCGACTCCTTGTGCATTGTAACAATGATTTATTTATAACTGTAAATAAAATGTTCTCAAGTACTGTAAAGCTTTCTAGTGTAGTATCTACAACCTCTCTACATGCTCATTCTACACTGGTGACTTCTGACTTACTGATCTCAGAGTCTTGTCATTAGTTATATCACCATAATTTACATGAATCTTATGGTACCACATTTCCCTCCAAGTTTTCACACTATTCCTAGCGTTGCACACTTCTGATGCTTTGTGCTGTAGTCTCTCTCTGATTGTTTTGCATTCTCATAGTTTTGAGAGGTAATGTTTGGCTTGAGGCTGTGTTGTAAAACTGGTACATCTATTTTTAACCTCCTCCCCATTAACAATTCCACTCGCATGTACCCATTATTAATGGTGTTTCTCTGCAACTGTGTTGAGCTAATTCCCAGTCTACATTCTTCTGGATCAATAACTACAATCTTGACTGCTCTTTCCACCCCTCCATTTAACTGAGGAGGGAATGGTAAACTCGTCTTTTGGTTAATGGCTTTCTCCAAATTGAATTTACAGAAATCCTCATTCATGAATTGAGATCCATTCTCCAATATTGACTCTTCCAAGAAACTATGTGTCTCCAAGATCTTTATCAATGTTCTCATCGCTGAGTCTGCAGTGGATTAATGAGATCTTGTCACTAGTTCTATGAATCTTGCATCTGTATCTATGACAGTGAATATCCTGGATTATAATATGCTGCAACATCAGGAGAGAGTAATTTCACTTTAATCTTTTTAACAACTGTGGTTTTTTCCTGACTCCTGTACAATTGCTAACCTTCTTTCGAAAGCTCTCTTATGGGTTCAGTGAGACTGGGTAAATTTTCCCAATTGATTCATCAGGTCCTAAGAATCATTGTGCATTATGTACTTGGGCAGCTGAAATTCACTGGCAGTTGTCTTCCTTGGATCAACCATGATTCCTTACTCTTCAACAATGTACCCTAAAAACGTAAACCATTGTGCTGGAGAATTAGCACATCTCATTTTGTGAAAAGCATCATGATCATGGGTCAGAATCAATCCTCAAGTATGTGGACTTTTTTTCCCCAAAAATCTGTTTCTAAGAGAGGGTTGACATAGCCAAAATTAGCTGTGGATGTAAATTAATTGGTTGCTTGGAGAAAGGGACGCATTGAATGTCAAACCTAAGGATGTGAAGCAAAGTTCAACAGTAGCCTTCAAAGCAGGGAGGATGAGACAGGTTGCAACAGACTGGGTGACCACATTGACTGCAGGGTTCGAGAATGGCACCACTACATTCTCAAGGGCAATCAGGGATGGGCCGAAAATCCAACATGGCCACATCCCGTAATTGAATATTTAAAAAGAAATGAGTATGTGTCAAGGACGTCGAGTTCCTGAGCATATCTACCTGTTACTTCGGTATATTACTGCAGGAGTTTTCCTTGTGCTGCCTTTCAGATGAGCCAGTTTAGACCCCCAGTGCAAGGTGGAAGCAAAAGATCTCCAACATGTCTTGGTGAAGAATGGGGAATTTTACTTGTGTCCTTGCTGACAGTCTTTCTTCAATCAGAAGTATGAAATAAAATGGAAAATTGATTTAATTGCTGAGTGGGGGACCATACCAAATGATGAATTGCTGTTGTATTTGCTTTCATAGAAATAGGCACAACACTTCAGAAAATATTTCACATATGGTGATATCAGACATTTATCAGAAGCAAAGTAAAGTGTAATATAAATCTGAAGTCTCTTTTTCCATTGCACACTTTCAGCACCTAATCTGGGCTGACATGAAATTTGAATGCTGAAATAGTGCTACATTTTGCTGTTGGCATCTTCAGGTAGATTAAAGAGTCTTTGACACTGTTTGAAGAGGAGCTGGAAACTTTCCCTGTGTCATTGTTAACACTACAACATCAATTAACTCTTCACCTAAAAGAAAATAATTAGATGATCATACATTTCTGCTTTGCTTAGCATTGATTGCAGTGTTTTGTTACCTAGCAACAACGGCTGTAATTGAATGGCAGTTCATTGGCTGCAAAATTCTGAGATATTTCCACAATATGATGAAATGCAAGATAGGTGGCAAGCTCTTTCATACAAATGTGTTTAGACTTGTCTGTGAGTGCTCTGCTGTGAATGAAGTGCGATGCAGTCTACAGTGGCCTCTTTATAGCACCTGGAATACTGTCCTCAACCTCTGTTTCAATTGAAGATTGATTAAAACCACTTGGCGGTGACTTGCCAATTCCCCAATCTCATCATTCCTCAGTGTTCTCGGTAATGTGTGGAAAGTTCAATGTTGAGTGAAATACGGTATGCATATGAATAGATATTTCTAATTCACAGAGAAAACAGGAGATCATTGAACAGACGATACCTGATAGCTGCTAGGGTAGTAAAGATGAAGCAGTGAACCACAGGAATGAAGCCTGAATAGTTTGTTCAGCCACTGAACCCTGAAATTTTATTACTGCCAATAATTCACAGTACTTGTCTAGAGATTCCAATCTTTCCTCCACTAATGATAACTTTCACAAGCTTTTTCCTGAGTAGTCTGGTTAAACTTTTGTCTAGACTACATTACTGACAGTTTTGTGTTCAGATAACTCTGTGTTGGATCACCATCGGATATTCCTCAATATTCGACTGCTTTATTTACATATTGTAATTCTTGGGCTTTTACCCAATTTCCCTTTTTTTTGAACCATCCTTATGTGAAACACATTTTGCACTTGGTGCTAAGTTGCTCAACAGTGAAGATGTTAAATCCAGTAATTGCATTCCGATCCCTGATTCAATCTGGGATGCGATTGGAGCCAGATGCAAGTTGCAACCATTACTTTGGATGCTGAAGATCTAAGACAGCCATCTCAAGTCTGAGCAGGTTTTTAAAAAAAACCATAATTCTCTGAACAGCTTTCATTCTCTTTCCTGTCTCCAAAATTAAAGTGTTGTTTTCTTTTGCTAAAAAATATCGCTGATGTAGGAATAATGTATTAAATTACAATAAAGGCCTGTCAAGCATGGAGTGCAAACTTATACATGCTATCATGAATGGAATGCTTGATAGAATCAACAAATTATACAGTGCAGAAAGATGCCATTTGACTCATCTTGTCTGTACTACCTCTCAAAGGAGCGACCCAGCTAGTCCAATTTTCCTGCCCTTTCTCCGTAGCCCTCTAAATTAATCACTTTCAAACATATAATATACTGCTCTCTTTTGAAACCTCCTGTGGAAGCCGCCACTACTACTCTTCCAGGCAGTGCATTCCAAATCCTAACAACTCTCTGAGTAAAAAAAATTCTCCTCATCTGACTCCTAGCTCTCTTGCTGACAATCTTGAAATTGTGACCCATAGTTACTGACATACCAATTAGTGGAAACAGTAGGGCTTGTACAATTAATGGTAGGGCCTTGAGTGGTGCTGTAGAACAGAGGGACCTAGGGGTGCAGGTACATAATTCTTTGAAGTTTGTGTCACACATATACAAGGTGGTTAAAAAGGCTTTTGGCACGCTTGCCTTCATTGCTCAGTCCTTTGCTTATAGGAGTTGGGATGTTATGTTGAGGTTGTACAGGACATTGGTGAGGCCCCTTCTATAATACAGTGTCCAGTTCAGGTCGCCCAGTTATATGCAGGGTATTAACAAGCTGGAGAAGGTTCTGAAGAGATTTACCAGGAGGTTGCCGGATTTGGAAAGTTTACGAGGCTTAAATACCTTGTACCTATCTTCTAAAGAAAGGCTGGATAGGCTGGGACTTTTTTCACTGGAATGTAGGAAGTTGAGAGGTGACCTGATAGAAGTTTATAAAATAATGATTATATTATAGATATAAGTTATAGATAAGTTATAAGTTATAGATAAAGTTGATGGTAGTTGTCTTTTCCCTAAGATGGGGAACTTGAACTCTAGGGAGTACATTTTTAAGGTGAGAGGAAAGAAATTTAAAAAAGATATAAGAGGCAGTTTTTTACACAGAGGGTGGTTCATGTGTGTGAAATGAACACCCTGATGAAGCAGTAGATGCGGGCACAATTACAACATTTAAAAGACATTTGGATGGATATAAGAATAGGAAAGGATTGGAGGAATATGGGCCAGGAGCAGGCAGGTAGGACTAGTTTAGTTTGGGATTATGTTCGGCATGCACTGGTTCGACCACAGGGTCTGTTTCCATGTTGTTTAACTCTATGACTCCATCTTGTCAGCATCTTTCATAATTTTGAACACCTCAGTAAGGTCACCTCTTAATCTCTGCTTAACGGAGAATAAGGCCAATTTCTTTAATTTTTCCTTGTATCTAAAATCCCTCATTCCTGGTATCATTTTACTAAATTTCCTTTGTACTCAAGGTTTTAACATCCTTCCTTAAATAAGGTGCCCAAAACTGAACCCAAGATTTCAATGTGGTCTGACCAATCATTTGGAGAGATGGAGCATTGCCTCCTTGTTTTTGTAATCAATGCATCTATTTAATAACCCAAGGATCCTATAAGCCTTCTTAACAACTGCTCCAACTTGCCTGGCCATCTTCAGAGAATTATAAGCATGAACCCCAAGGTTCCTCTGCTCTTGTACTCCCCTCAAAATTATATCATTGATCCTGTATTGTATCTCCAAGTTCCTTCTACCAAAATGTATTACCTGACTGCTGCCAGCCTATTTAGTAGCTCTTCTTTACCTATCACTATACCGCTCAGATGCTCAACATCCACATTTTCAATCCGGCCATTCTCACTATTTTCTAATTTGGTAACAAAATACTCATTTAGTACCTCTGCTATACCCTTTACTTCAGTGAGCACCTTACCCTGCTAGTTTCTTATGAATTCCACTCTATTCTTCACTAATCTTTTACTATTAATATGTTTGAAGAACATTTTGCAGTTTGTTTTAGTGCAACCTGCCATCCTTTCCTTGTGCTTCCCCTTAGCTTTCCTTATTCCAGCTTCAGCCTCTCTCCTGTATTTGACACACTTGCTGATTTCGAATGCTGTTATTATTCTGGTATGCATCACATGCTTCCTTTTTCTTCCTTATTTTCTGATCAATAACCTCAGTCATCCAGGATACTCTAGTTTTGGATACCCTGTATTTATTTCTCATGGGTATGTACCTAACTTGCACCTTATTCATCCCTTTTTTGAAAGTCTCCTATTTTTCATTCACTGTTTTATCCACAAAATGCACTTGCAATCAACCTGCTCCAGTTTAACCTTTAGGCCCCTGATATCTGCCCTTTTCCAGTCTGGGATTTTAATCTTTGACTGATTTTTACCCTTATCTAACTTAATCTTGAACCTTATTATTTTATAATGGCTATTTTCCAAATGCTCCCCCAATCTGATGTTCTCCACTTGGCCTACAGTTCTAAATAATTATAGCATGTACAGCATAGAAGAAGGCCATTCTTTCCATCAGTCCTGGAGTGGGACTTTGGAAGGATTATTCAAATACCTCCCCTGCTCTTTCAGCTTGGTTCTGCAATAATGATGTACTATATCATTGCATAACAGTTTATATTGTCAGTACATTTTTAAACAACATTTAGAATCTATTGCAGTCACTCCAAGGATACATTCATTACCGGAGAATTCCCAATGTGCAATGATATCACTGAAGAAACATTGCTAAGCTTGGCAGTGCAATAGGAGACTACGTTGAGAGCTCCTGCATCTGTTCTGCGGAACGCTGGAACATAAAATCTAGGCTGTCATCTGGTCCATCCAGTTGGCAATCGCATCCAGTGCACAGATTGAGTGGCAGGCTCTTCTCCAAAGACAGAGGATGATGCCCCAACAAGGTGTTTCCTGATCACCATTACAGAACCTTGCTAACAGATGCTTGGACTATAGTCTTTTGGACAGTGAAGGGTACACACTAAGAGAAATTGTGAAAGGAATAATTAAGTAAGTATCATAAAAACACAGTAGTTAACTTGATAAACCTGGTGAAATTGTATGCTGCAGTTACAAAAACAATATCTTGCATTTTACTTAATTAGAGGACTGAAGGTTGAGGGGTAAAATGTTCAAGAATGTCAGAGGTAAGGTAGAAAAGCAAGTAAGAGAAGCAAAGAAAAAATGAGAGAAAACTGGCAACATAATGGGATATCCCAAAGCCTATAAAGCACATGAATAGCAAACAAAAAGGTGAAAGGCCGAGTTGTGCTGTTTAGGGACCAGGAAGGAGATTTTCAAATGAAGGCTGTGGATAGGCCTGAGATGATAAATGAATAAATTTAATCAATAAATAACTATCTTGTACCTATCTTTGCCAAACAAAGAGATGCTACTCAGGCCCTGGTGACTGAGGAGAAAACTGAGGAGGTAACAACATTGAATGACAATATAAAATTTGGGATACAATTCTAAAAGGAGTTCAGGTGCAGAGGGATCTCGTTCTTAGTATGCAAAGATCATTTGAAATTGGCAGGACAAGAATTGATGCCTCAAAACTGTTGAATCCTGTGTTCAGTTTGGCCCATTTCTAATGTTAAATCTTTATGGCAGTATTCTTTCTTCTGCCATTTCCTTTTCTAAATGTTATTATTTATTCTTCTTCCTTTTTGAGGTTGCTTTAAATTTGCAATATCTCAATGCTGCCTGTAATATTTTAGAAAGATCATTTATAAACAGCATATAGAAAGAATTATCTCCTTTCCCCAACAATATCCCTTACAGATACTCAACAAAAGTGAGGTATCACTTCTATTTTCATGTTAAAATTTCTCACTTAGCTAAGTAAGTCGCAAATATTTCCTTTCTGCAGCTATCTAGACATTCATCAAATGCTAGATGTGATACTCTTCATCTCTCCTGGATACGCACAGATACAGGCTTCCTCTCTGACTTTTATTATTGAACTCTTAAGAAAATCTCAGGGACTTCTCTAGTCTTGTCTACTTTGACTGCTGGAACAACTTAAGAGTTCTTTATGGATTCAAAGTTTAGTGATTACCAAAACTAAGTTGCCTTTTTAATGTTGAGGATCTTTTCCTTCTTCTGAATTGAAACTCACCCCTTGCCACTCCTCCTATTGACTGCGAAATCAGCTTTGTAAACACTTCAGCATTTATCTCACCAGGTGGCTTTTCTAGTAATTTCACTTAAGTTTCATGCTTTTGAGCTTTTTTTTCAAAGGTGACTTTCTGACCTTTTAAGAAAGGTGACATTCGTATAACTAAAGTCAAAAATCCATTTCCATCCACTTTAGAATCCAAGTTGCCAATAATAATGACATGTTATTAATCTTCATCAATCTACCCTCCTTCAAAAATGTAAAGACAGCTTTAAGAGGTATTTTCATTTTCTGTCATAATGTACACTCCTCACCATTTCTAGTTACGATAGCAACAATAAGGATTTATTTACATTAAGTGCAGGACTTCCACAATAATCACATTCCACACAAGTCCATTTTGAGCACCACATTCATTTTCCCTCAGGTTTGCTTATGACAAAACATCTGTTATAAAACCATCTTACGGCATGAATGATTTTCAAATTATATGGTTTCAGTATTAATGTCCAAAAAAGCAGTCTTAAATGTTTGTCAGATTTGTTCGAGGAAAATGAGCGGTTAAGATTCAAATAATAAACAGCTTTTGCAGTAATGTGGGATATGCAGACTTCAAAATGTTGTAGGGTCAGTACAAACCTTAGAGTCTCTTTCCCACCATTGAACAATCTTGTTGGCATGAATTTAATTTTCTAGAAAACTGATTGGTTGTTCAATCCCAATCTCATCTCTCCACAACAATGCTGCACCAACATCAATGTTGCTGACATCAGTCGCCATCTTAAATGGCTTATTGCAATTCAGTGCTGTTAAAGCTGTTGTGGTAGGTCAGTATAAATATCAAGGTCAGAAATCACACAACACCAGGTTATTGTCCAACAGGTTTATTTGAGAACACAAGCTTTCGGAGCTTCACTCCTTCTTCAGGTGTTAGTGAGAGAGGTAGTATCAGATCAAAAGATCAAAGAGACACTGACGAGGAAGTATTAAACAAACCTAAGATGCTGTTAAATCTTTAATTGGTTAGAAGGGTTTAATTGATTAATATGTATATTTAAATCCCCAAATTCCTTTCAAGTCACTGTCCTGAGAGAACTAAGGGTTTCATCAGTGTAAAGAAGAGCTGACATTTTAGGTCACACAATGCATGTTAAGAGTGAGACCTTGTTTAGAATCTGTTTGTGTGTTGGTTTGGAGTCAGACTGGTTTTATTTATAAAGTAGGAATTTAGAAAACACCACATTAACTGACTGTCTATAAATTGTGTGCTTTTTGAACAAAATAGAATGTATCTGTAAATACAAATTCACCCCATAGATTCACGTGTGTGTGTGTAATTGTGAGTGTGTGAGGGAGAGAGAGAGAGTGTGTGTGTCACTGTGTGTGTGTGTGCTTGAGAGACAGTGCGTGTATGAGAGAGGATCTGTGTATGTGTGCTTGAGAGACAGTGTGTGTATGAGAGGGGATCTGTGTGTGTGAGTGTGTGTGTGCTTGAGTGAGTGTGGGAAGGGGTGGGTGGGGGGGAGGGTGGTGGGTTGGTGGGGAAGTGTGTGCATGTGTTTGTGATACATCGTCATCAGTGGTGCTGTCAAAGGTAGTCTTACTTTCTTTTGTCCAGTCAAATTTTTTGCCTTCCATAAAAAGAAAAATTGTCAGTAGAATGAAATAACGCTTCAGAGGCTGGCATCCCATCACCAATCACCCTTTCTTTACAACTGCATAGCCTTTGATAAAAGCATTGCCTCTCATTGAGTCAGGAATTCAGGGGCTCACTATCCCTAACATTCATCCTTTTATGTCAGCCATGTCTCCCTGATTGGACAAGATTAATATCCCCAATCAGGGAACTATACTATGAGATTCAACTGGCTGGCCTCATTACAATCACTAAAAAGAGCCTCTACAGTACTGAAATTCAGAACAAATGTCAAATAAAATGCACTTCTCCCAATATATCACAGAATTTTATGTTGTGCCTTTAACCTTGTGAAAATTCAAGGTAACCTTTATTTTGTTTTTCTAAGTCCTCCTCCTTGGCTATCTCATGTTATGACCAAGTTAAATCACTTTTGGCAGATTTGATTTTAACCAAACTTTTGAGCACATCAGTTCCATATAACTAGTCAAATAATTTGTTCAAGTGTTGAACTGTTCTTACCAGGTTTGGTTAACCACAACCCAGTTGTCTATGATTACAACATAGTTGCATAATCCTTTGATTTTTGCTGGTTAATCATTGAAAAAAATTGCTTTTGCATTTTTCATTTCAAATGGCATGACTTTATATGGATAAAGTCCATCTGGGATGGCAAAATCTGATATTTCATTGGCTGTATCAGCCAATGGAACTTGCTAATATCTTTTGTCTATCAGAAACTTGATCTCTTTCCTCTCTTGAGCCAACTTTTCTGGGTTGAGTCTGTAAAGATATTGTTTTGTGTAACGAATCCCCTGTATTAACATCGTGTACACCCAAAGATGCTTTTAACTGGCCGATTTACACAAATTGATTTACTTATCTGTGACACTCTTTGAAAGCTATTTAAATAGTTTTCTCGATGACAGCAGAAAATTTCATCTAATTTTTTAACCAACACTGTATTATCCATTCGATTACTGGAGAGTCAACGTTAGAATTTGTAATTCTGGATTTTTTCTGGCATTTTTATTTCATCAGTGTAAACAAAAGTAAGTTGCCATAGTCCTGCTAGAGTACAGGCTGCTCTATCCTAAAGAGAGACAACTGGTGGTTGTTTAACCTAAGGGTCATCACACCTTTGGCAGGGAGAGAAATTGAGATGGAAGGTCTTTCATGGTCATCTCAACCATTGCAGGAATTGAACTCACACTGTTGGTGGCACTCTGCATTTGGCTGACTGAGCTAATCAACCCTCCACTGTAAATGCAATTCTCTCCTGACTACTCTCAACCTCATTGTATCATTTTAGCATATTAATATCAGCAGACTTGCTGATGTTTCCTCTATATGGAGTGCTCATTACATAACTTACATCAATGAGTTTCTTTTTAAATTGATAAGATCCAGTGAACCTTGATTATTATGGTTCCCCAAAAAACAGATAACCATACTGATAACGCAGTATGGAGGTGGAGGAACACAGCAGACCAGGCAGCATCAGAGGAGCAGGAAAGTTGACGTTTTGGGTTGGGACCCTTCTGGCCCATTTCTGAAGAAGCATCCTGACCCATAACATCAACTTTCCTGCTCCTCTGATGCTGCCTGGTCTGCTGTGTTCTTCCAGCTCTATACTGGGTTATCTCTGACTCCAGCAACTGCAGTTCTTGCTATCTCTAACCATACTGATATCCTGTCTCCAGCATCAGAACTCTGAGCTTTGACCTTCTAATTTTCTCTAATCATCATTCCTTCTCTTACTGTGTAATTCTCTGAGCCTGAGATCGAGTTACAACACAGTTAGGAAACAATCTGTGATTTTCCTCCTGAAGCATCTCAGTTTCTTTTACTTCTGCTAGTTGTTCTGGCACCCTCAGTGAGGCCAATATTTTGGAATGAGCTAGACCATCCTCCAAGATAAAATACATTTTATCTACGGGGATTTGTTGCACTATTTCAACTGCAAACTCTCCATTTAGTCTAATTCTGCAGAATGCGTCTGGTTTGTAACCTTTGTGTATACATCTAATTAATAGCCCCCCTAGAAAATGCATTGTATCATGAGCCAACATCAGCAACCATTCGCTTCAGTGTCTCTCAAAATTTTTATTTGTTTATTCCCTTGTTTAGAAGAATAGGGAAGTAAGTTTTAGAAATAAAATATCCAGAAACTTCAGTGGTTTGCTTTTCCTTATCACCAATGGAATAAGCATTTGCTTGATTGTGCTGAGTTTTCTCTCCCTTCCTTGTAGGTTCCCACAAAACATGCTCCGCCTGTAGTGCAGTTGTATGCAGCAGATTTTAATGCTTTTACAATCCATTTACTTATCTGATGCACACTCTTGTGAGGATTACTTACGAGTTCTGCAATCGATCTTCCAACTAAGTTACCATTATTACTTTTGGTATGTCCAATCTTATAATGAATGCATTTTTTTGTATTGATTTTATGTTCTCATTATTTACCTGTATTTTATTGACATTATTCTGTTTGTTCCCTAAAACAATATGCTTTCCAATTACCAGATGTTCTATTCCTCCAATCTTATTGTTAATTCCCATGTGATCATTTGTCCACATGTAACCGTCTATAAAATATCATCAGTATCTGCTAGAACCTTTGCCTCTTTTATTTGTGATTCTTGAAATAGGCCATGTGGGCTGCCGGAATACTATTTCCGAATTCTTCCGGAACATGATTTCCCTCACATCCTCAAGTCGTTTCTTTAGCTACAGTGATCAAAACCATTCATCTCATAATGTTTCTTTTCCCCTAACAAATTCGACAAATATCTGCTGAGGCTTCTTTGTTAATGTTCCAAATTTTAATTGACAAGCTCATAGGCAGTGAGTATTGATTTTTTTTAACAGTCTCATGGTCTGCAAATTGTTCTCCTGACAAAGTAATCTATGCACTCATAGCTGTAGCAATTAGAACGCTCTGTAATATCAAATTCCAAACATCCTTTTGCCACTTCACTTTCCCAGCTATTTTTTTTAAATGAGGTGAAATAACTTTCGATTCCATCCTTTTGTAAATATAGGCACTAAATGCAGAATTCTAGTTAAATCGAATCCCTCATTGAAATTAGAATTGCCCTCCAAGCTACGACCTCATTCTCCCTTTATTCTGCCCTATTCTATATCCAAGTCATGTTGTCTGATTTCTCACTCATTTTGAAGTTTGATTTTGTTTGCAATTTCCTTTTTATTAACACTTTATTTTTCTTTTTCCTCTCTTTCCATTATTCTTTGTTTGTCATTCTCCAATTCAAACCTTCTGATTACCGTGTCTCTTTTCTTTCATTTGCCTTTCTTTTTTCTGTTGTTTCTTCTCCACTCTTCTCATTTCTGTTTCTAAGTTTCTTTTTCAATTCTAAGTGAATGTCGGTCAATTCTGCTCATGACACATCAAGTTCAGATGCCCCTCCTTTTTAATTCTAGATTTTGAGAAATCACTTTGAGCATCTCATCTTTCTGAAAGAGATAGTAGGAACTGCAGATGCTGGAGAATCTGAAATAACGAGGTGTAGAGCTGGATGAACACAGCAGGCCAAGCAGC
>NC_063343.1:56176237-56302844 GCF_021869965.1 Rhincodon typus | reverse complement strand
GGTCCGAACCCGAAACGTCAGCTTTCCTGCTCCTCTGATGCTGCCTGGCCTGCTGTGTTCCTCCAGCTCCACACTGTGTTATATCAGACTCCAGCATCGGCAGTTCTTATTATCTCCGTATGTAAAATGTGGTTAAGTTCTGGAATTGTCAATCTGTAAATGCATTTAAATCCCCAGGCAAATTGTTTGTAAGAGAAAAAAATCCAGCCTGCATCTTTTCTTAAAAAAAAGGTGGTGGTGCTTTCACTTTGTTGGCCCGAGATCAGTAATGCCCTACATATCCACAGCCAATAATTATCCATCTAGGGTCGACAGAGAGCTCTGAGGAATTACAAAGAGACTAGAATTGTTAATGTGCGGCTATGAATACATGTTTGTTTATAATTTAATGGATTAGGTGTTTGAAGAAATGTATTGAATATGTTGAATGAGTTTTTATCATTGATGTTTCAAAAAAAATAGTGAAGACTGTAAAAGATACTTTGAGCTTTATTTTACTTGAATTCACTATGGTTCTTGACATCTGACAAGAGTGTTTACTAGTGACGTGAAAGAAAGAGAGTAAGTGCAAAGGTTATTCAGTGAGGAGGCATAAGTTGGCACGAAGTCAGTATAGGAATTATGAAGGTCAATGGGGATGAGAGAGAGATCATGGTTGGCATTGCATTAGTGCACAGTAGATGAGAGACTACAGAGCAAAAAGATATGTTAGCAAACATGGGAAATGAGAAGTGTATTTGCTAGTGAGGTGATGTGAGGAGTGAGGACTTGAGGGCTGTTTACGGTTTTACTGCTTGTTTACTGATGTGAATCTTTCCCACAGTGTACTGCTGTGCACTTCAGCTATTGTGCCTGACTCCAATCTCTTTCTGGGGACAGCAGGTCTGACTCCAGTTGCACATCATGGTCTTGAATGAAAATCTGAAGACAGATACAGGATTTTTTTAATGTCTTCAATTTTCTTATTACCACATTTTTTTAGTGCTGGCCTTTAAAGAACTCATGCTGATCTTCCTTTTTATGCACTCGCAGAAGATTTCACAATATGTACGTTACTTCCATTTTACTTGCATATTCTGTAGGTTCCCTCATTATCAATTCCCTGGTTGTCCTTTCCCGGCTGTTAAAACCCTCCCACTCTTGAGTTTATTAAACATTTTGGGAATATTGTCTTTTAAAGGTTAACCTTCACAGTTGGACCACTATTCCATTGGGGTTTTTTAATCCTCACGGGACTATCTGATTGTTGAGAACTACCAATGATTTCTTTAAATGTTTGATGTTGCATGAAGTACCATTATATATTTTAATCGAATTTCTTAATCTACTTTAGCCAACTTATCCCTCAAAGCTGTGCAATTAGCATTGTTTAAATTTAAGATTCTAGTTGCCCAAAGTCCAATGCAGACATATTGGGTTTCGTGTTGTATGACAAGTACTTAGTTGCTTATTTCCACAGTTAATAACTGGCAGAAAGACTTAAAACAAATCCAGAAGGAATTTGTGTTAAGTGCCCGACTGCTAGTTGGTAAAGGAGATGAGCTGAAGTCAGTTTTACTCAGTTTTAGATTTATTAACAAAGTGAAACATTATGTGTGCATACCCTCTGACCCCACAAATAAAATGATGATCGATCCATAATGGCATAAGTCGTAAATGCAGGAGTAGGCCATTCAGCCCATCATGTTGTCTCTGTTATTCAATGAGATCATGGCTGATCTGATAACCCTCAACTCCACTTTTCCGCCTTTTCATCAAAACCCTTCATTTCCTTACTAATTAAAAATCTATCTGTCTCAGCCTCAAGCATTCTTAACCACCCAGCTCTTTTAATCCACCTCTACACGTGCATAACGAGGAAGAGATTTGCAAATATCAGCATAGGTTCCTTCAAGGCATGGGCTGGAAAAACTATAAGAAGGAATAAGAAAATTAGAGACATTAAACAAATAATTTGCATCTGTATTCATAACAGAAAACACAAACACATTTCTCTAAACTTCTGTACATTTCTATCTCTCTTCCACATGTAAAATGAAACCTCAAAACCTACCTACCTCTTTGATCATACTTTTGGTTATCTCGCCTGGCCCTCCTTTTGCTTGAGCTACATTGAGATGGCATATGACATTGCTTATGTTCAACTATATAGATAAAAGCTAGATGAATGCAAAATTCCTATCCACACATTCAATTTGATGGAAGGCACAAATAGGTATGTTTTGTGAAATGTCAAAGGGAGTAAAGATGTGGTACTTTCACAAGGAGATCAGGTCTCACTAGTAGAAATGTATGGAGGTACAAAATGAACTCCATGCTATAGCAACTTCCACGAGCAAGCTGAATGTGTTTCATAGTATTCATTTTCAAAGATGTTCAATATCTCCCAAATGAGCCTTCTTTTCACATTTAGACATCTGCTTAGTAGACTGCATCTTCACCAATGAATGTTCTTTCACTCAACCTTTTGCTGACAATACCAATCTATGTTCATTAACTTCATTCAGTTTTGCATATTTTTGATGCTCAACTTGTAGTGCCATTGAAGTGCAATTACATAATCATTCAATTTCCTCAAAATTGTGTTCTTTCAAAGTTTAAATAAGTGGTTTGTTTTTATTTCTTGCAAGTGAAATGAACAGCTATCACCGTCTAGTTTTGATTGCTGTAATCTAATTCCATCTTTACCTGTGATGTTCTCCATTACTGTATGAGGTCTTCAAGGATTCAAACAATACAGAGTTTTATTACTGCTCATCTCACACCACTCTCACACTTTGGATCTGAGTGCATGCTTAATACTCTGCCAGGTGAATTCTTTCTCTCATCAATCTACCTGTAGAGATAGGATCTAATAGATATGCAGATGAGTCTTTGAGGTAATCTGTGATATCAATGTCACCTCAGTAATAGAAACATAGAAACATAGAAGATAGGAGCAGGATGAGGCCATTCGGCCCTTCAAGCCTGCTCCACCATTCATCACGATCATGGCTGATCGTCCAACTCAATAGCCTAATCCTGCTTTCTCCCATAACCTTTGATCCCATTTGCCCCAAGTGCTATATCCAGCCGCCTCTTGAATACATTCAATGTTTTGGCATCAACTACGTCCTGTGGTAATGAATTCCACAAGCTCACCACTCTTTGGGTGAAGAAATGTCCCTTCATCTCCGTCCTAAATGGTCTACCTCGAATCCTCAGATTGTGATCCTTGGTTCTGGACACACCCACCATCAGGAACATCCTCCCTGAATCTACCCTGACTAGTCCTGTTAGATTTTTAAGTCTCTATGAGATTCCCAACCCCCACCTCATTCATCTGATCTCCAGTGAAAACAATCCCAACCTAGTCAATCTCTCCTCAAACATCAGTCCCGTCATCCCCAGACTCAGCCTAGTAAACCTTCGCTGCACTCCCTTGAGAGCAAGAGCTTCCTTCTTCAGAAAGGAGACCAAAACTTTATATTCTAGATGTGGTCTCACCAAGGCCCTGTACAACTGCAACAATAATCCCTGCTCCTCTACTTGAAACCTCTCGCAATGAAGGCCAACATACTATTTGCTTTCATTACCATCTGCTGCCCCTGCATGCTTACCTTCAGTGACAGGTGCACAAGGACACCCAGGTCCTGCTGCACCCTCCCCTCTCCCAATTTACAGCCATTCAGGTAGTAATCTGTCTTCTTGTTTTTGCTTCCAAAGTGAATAACCTCATATTTATTGAAATTATACATTCATCTGACAATGATTTGCCCACTCACCCGACCTGTACAGTTCATGCTGAAGGATTTCTGTATCCTCGTCACAGTTCATCCTCTCACCCAACTTGGTATCATCTGCAAACTTTGAGATGTTACATTTTGTTCCCTCCACCAAATCATTAATATATGTTGTGAATAGTTGGGGTCCCAGCACCAATCACTGTGGCACCCCATAGTTACTGCCTGCTAATTGAAAAGGACCATTAACTCCTACTTTTTGTTTCCTCTCTGCAAACCAGTTTTCTAACCACCTGAATACACTTACCCCAATCCCATGTGCTTTAATCTTGCACAATAATCTCTTATGCAGGACTTTGTCAAACGCTTTTTGAAAGTCCAAATATACCACATCGACTGGCTCCCCTTTGTCAACTCTACTAGATACATCGTCATAGAATTCCAACAGATTTATCAAGCATGATTTCCCCTTCATAAATCCATACTGACTCCGTCTGATCCTGCCACTGCTTTCTAAATGTTCCACTATAAAGTCCTTGATCATGTATTAATATTTTGTTAAGAGGTTAGACCCCGCACAGCACATGGCAAACCATCATGTGCAGTTTATTAATAAATGCTTTTTAGTAGTAACCTAAAAGTCTGCGAAAATGATATTTAATTTAAAAAAAAATCCCTCCAGATGCTCCTGTCTCTTTCCTTCTCACGTGTAGTATCTTGATCGCTCTTCCTCCATATCCTGGCATGTAATGTAGAAATCAATTTTCATCAAAAAGCTCCTCTCTTTAACACATTCTTCACAAAGATTTCAAAAACTGACTACTCCAGCGCTCCACCCCTCACAGGGAGAATTACGGTGTCCTCTGTTATTCCTAGACTCCCTCCCACACTTTCTCAACTGTAAGCCTCCTGAATTAGCTCAATGGCTTGACATCCTAATCCTTAGCTTTGGGCACAAGGATATAAATGCTTCTAAGTGAACAATTATAAATGTAGAAATATAGCATCACAAACACCCGAGAATTAATCTACCTGTGATATCTGGACATGTTAAAGCCTGTGGAGGATAATTTGAAATTTCAGAAAGCTATTGTATACTCTGTATGAGTCAAATAGAAGAATAAGGATCTAAATTTCCCTACTTGTAGCAGCCACTCCTCACCCAAGTATCACAAGATGCAGCCAGTTGTGATTCAGGCTGGACTTACTCAGGAAGGTCAGACATGTTTGTGGATTATTAGTCAGTTTCAAGTTATTGCTCAATCATCGCTATTTGATGCAAATGTGTCCTTTTAAATGAAAGTAAGAAAGCACAAAACAAAAGGGGCTTCTTACAGTGACTGGCTGTTCAGTAGGAATGATAGGTCATGTGGTCAGCACATGATGATTGCCACACGACTCCCACATGCCAGCGAGGAAATAGCTGCATGCTTCCTCTTCAAAACATGCTGTGTGACTGAGTAACGATTAATGAATGAATAATTGTGGTATTCATGAGGAAAAGCACATTGTTGAAACAATCACAAGGCTGGAAAACATGATCTATTTGCACATGGCAATACAACAGCAGGAATTGGTTAGGGAGAGGTGGAAGAGACAGCTTCCAAGCTTCAGTATTTTAATTTCAAAATTTGAAATATTTTGCTGTACTTGCAGTTACTATTAATAAAAGTGTAAAATATTATAATAATCAAAATTTGCAAAATTAATATGATATGGCCACAGCAGTATTAATACTTGACTGTTAGTAAGAGTTATGTTGGTTTTAATGTGATGGGCTCACGATAAACATTGGGTTTTGTGCATTCTTTTAATGGGACCTTCCTTACAAACCAAGGAATGAGAGCAGAGATCGGTGCTCCGATGTTTCCTCTTGTCACTGGTTTCAATTTTGATCGTAGGAATATCATGTTTTATGTATATCATGTAATTCATAGGACTAGGTGCTTCTACGAGCTTGAGGCACAGGAAAATTGAATCCATGGTTAGCACAATTGATTAACATTTATTACCTATAATATAGATTCAGAACCATGGCAGAACAGAGCTTTGTTAATGCATTCTTCCATCAGAGCTCAGGCCTATGTGATCTGACACAGCTATGGAAATGTGTGTAAATTGCTATTGCCAGAGTATTGGTACAGTTAACCCCTTCCTCTATGCAAAGCTCATAGTTTAATGTTTGTTCTAAACCAGAGAATCCCTACAGTGTGGAAACAGGCCCTTCAGCCTTCAGCCCACACCGACCCTTGGAGCATCCCACCCAGACCCATTCCCTTATAACCACCCAAGCTGCACATCCATGAGCACTTTAGCATGGCCAATCCACCTAACCTGCACATCTTTGGACTGTGGAAGGAAACTGGAGTACCTGGAGGAAACCCACACAGACACAGGGAGAATGTGCAAACTCCACACAGACAGTCACCCAAGGGTGGAATTGAACCCAGGTCCCTGCACTGTGAGGCAACAGTGCTAACCACTGAGCCACCGTGCCACCTTCTCTTCAAAGAGGATGAAATTGAGTTGGTTTCTGTGATAGAAAAATCCATTAACCTGTGTGAAAATAGGGCAAGAACATCCAGTGTCTGCACGCACGCACTGTTAGAAGTCCAAAAGTTAAAATTTGAGATTTTAGATAAAATCCATCGCCTGAGCTAAATCATACCTAAAGACTGGACTGGTAACCTTATGTGTCAGAAGAGGTTTGCAGCATTGAACGAGGTTATAAGCCATTGACTGCTGAACAGATCTGAGAAGACATTTTTCCATGTCTTGGATGTCTTCCTGGTGAAATCGTTTTGATTCAGGATCTGCTAAGGAGAGTTTTAACTGCCTTCAAGACAAGCCTGAAAGACAAGAAAGAAAAAGAATGGAGTTATCAAGAAAATGACAAAACCTACAGACTGTACCAGTAGAAGGGTAGCAACGAGAAAATCTGGAAAACTGAGAGTATGCATAAATCCAAAGCATCTCAATAATGTTTGATCAAATACTATCTTCCTCATGTCGACCATTGAAGAACTTCTGCCACAACTTGCCAAGGTCTTCATTTCTAGTGGTGGAGGATGGTTACTGAAAAGTAAAGCTGGATGAAAACAACAGTTTTCCAGATACATTTTGTACACTGTTCAGGAAATGCAGAAGTTGTACATGCTGTTTGTCATTTACATGTGTCTGGAAGAGCATCAACACAGACAGCATGAGATAGTCAGTGATCTTCCCAAAATAGAAGATACTATGGATGATTTGCAAATTTATGAATGTGGCAAGATAATGGAAGAAGCCTTTGCAGACCATGATTAGAATCTAGTGTTACTGCGAGAGAGTCACCTGATCAAACTGAAACTGAATGAGAAAAATATGCAATTGTAGATTCCTGAAGTCAAGTATATGTGTTTTGCATTGACAACGAAAGGAGTTTGTCCAGACTTCAGCTAGGCTGTGACACAATTGTAGTAATCAACGGATGTGAAAGCAATGTATCAATTTATTGAATTCATGAACTACTTAGCAAAGTTCTCACCTAATTTATCATCCTGGTGTCAAACGTTATGCAGGTTTACTGCTAAGGATTTACCATGGTGTTAGAGCATAGAAGGAGCAGCAGCTTTCACTAGAATAAAGAAACTAGTGACAAGATTTGAGTGGTACAATGATGAATTCATCCCGCAATATGATGCTAGTGAGAAACCCTCATGTATCAAGGGCAGCCAAATGCATTTGCATCCAGGATACTTAACACAAACTGAATAAAGCTAGACACAGGTTGAGAAAGAATGCCGAGGTATTGTCTTTGCTTGTGGACATTTTAATCAATACCTGTTTAGGGGATACTAAGTGACATGGGGGGAATATTATAGGAATCCGAGTAAAATGTTCTATGGCAAGATGTTGTGGCAGAAACAGGTGACAGTGTAACAAGATCCATCTCAATGCTGGGAACACTTTGCTCTATCTTTTCATGCTTTTCACAAATAGCTTGGCGAAATTCTCACTGGACAACAGAGAGATGCCAATTGCTTGTGATTATTGATTGTAACTTTCATTGATAATGGCAAAATTCACCATTTAGTATTTAACTACCTACCTTCCATATTCACTTAACAAACTCTCTACATCAGGAAAATTCAAGAAGGAAACCAGAGCAGATAGATTGGAAATGTAAAGCTGACCACTTCTGTAGTATCTTGAGTGGAAAATGTAAAGGAGCCCGTGTGTGGTTCCACCTCCGATTGGGTGCTTACTGGCACTACCCTGTCACTTTGTGAGGAGAAGACATGTGGACAAAGGTCAAAGCTTCCAACCACCACTCCCCACCCACCCTCATCAATCAACTGAGGAACTGTCACTGTGAGGTGTTCAACAGATTGTATACTCAAACTCTCTGCCTATGTTACTGCGAAGAATTGGTATCTGAGCTGGCAAGGGGTAGAGCGGCAAAGCTTGAGCCTTGGTGAGAAATTGGTGCAGTAGCAGAAACATTGAGTGTGAGATGGCAGAGAGAAGAGTGTGACACTCACCCTGGTGGGGCAACTCATTGACCTCCTTGAAGCATTGCTGGCCATTGCTCCATATGGTAGAGCTGGCAATGACCCAGTCTAGCAGGTTCCTGTGGTAAAACTTCCTCTGCCAGTCCTTCAGGCAGGGGACATCCTTCCTCTGAACCATCCCATACCCTCTATCAATGACAGGGCACCTTTGGAATGTCAGTGCTGCTCCAGGTACAGAGTGGTCTTTTAAAATTATTATAGATGCAAGAGGTGCTCGTCTTTCAGCACATATCAGCTAAGCGGCGAGTTGTGGGAACGGCATGTGGCATGATGGCATTGAATTTGGAGGTGAGAGATGATGTTGGTAATTAATGAAGTGAGTTTGATAAGATATTGTGACAACAAATCCTTGAAAAATCTTGGTGCAACTCATACATAGCCCAAAGCATATAAGATTCAGCCTGCAGAATCTGACCACAAGTTATTTCAAAACAACCTTCTCATATCACATCCATCTGTTTGAAATTTGTATATATGGAATAATAATTCATTTTTATCAATATCATTTCGAATTGACGTACAAACAAGTGAGGTGGATCTACATTGTTGATATGCTGTCGAGATCACACTCCCCATGAAGAAAGTTGAGGATGCTGATACAGAATCTGAACTTTGTTACTTTAAATGAGATGCAACAACTCAACATGTTCCGGGACTAATTAACCCAGCAGAGACATTGAATGTGACAGATGCATTTCTTACTCAAATCCAGCAAACAACGTGACAAGATGCAATTGTTCAAGTCCTGAAGAAGTTGTGATGAAAGGATGGCTTGAAATCATCAAAGATGTGCATATATTTCTGAAAGAGCATTGGATATACATAGGTGAAGTGATATCTCAAATACCATATTGTAAGAAAGAACTAGGGGAGGTGGTAGCGTTACAGCAATATTACCAGACTAGTAATCCAACCCAAATTAAAGTTCTGGAGCCATGGGTTCAAATCTCACAACAGCAGCTAATGAAATTGAATTCAATAAGGATCTAGCCCATTGGTGAACATGTAAACACTATTCTGAGAAAGGGTCACTGGACCTGAAATGTTAACACTGATTTCTCTTCACAGACCTGCTGAGCTTTTCCAGCAACTTTTGTTTTTCTTTCTGATGTAAACACCATTGATTGTTGTAAAAACCCATCTGCTTCATCAATAAGATAGTAATAACTGCAGATGCTGGAGTCAGAGATAATACCGTGTGGAGCTGAAGGAACACAGCAGGCCAGGCAGCATCAGAGAAATAGGAAAGTTGATGATTTGGGTCAGGACCTTTCTTCAGAAATTTTGGGTCTCAACCCAAAACGTCACCTTTCCTGCTCATCTGTGTTATCTCTGCTTCATTAATATCCTTTTTAAGGAAGGTAATCTACATCCTATCTGGTCTGCCCTACATGTGACTCCAGGGTCAGAGCAATATAGTAGACTCTGACCTGCTCTCTGGGCAATTGGGAATGAGCAACAAATGCTGACTCAACCAACAATACCCAAATCAAACAAACGAATGAAAAAGAAACTAGAATCTTTATCCCTAAGGAGTTTTAAAAAAGTGATTAAGCACACCCATGCAAGCCAGCAAGAAATTAAGTCTATAATAAAACAAAGGAGAACTGTGGATGCTGGAGATCTGAAACTAAAATAGAAATTGCTGGGGAAACTCAGCAGGTCTGCAGCATCTGTGAGAAGAAAGTAGAGTTAACCTTTCAAGTCTGGAATTGAAACATTAATTCCGTTTTCTTCCCACAGATACTGCCAGACGTGATGGAATTGAGTCTGATCTGAGGAATGCCAGAGAAGTCCTCTGTTGGTCAAGCATAAGGATCTAGTACCACAACAACTGCTTGTAATGAAGACAAAGCTAAGCAAACTTTAGGGCCTATCATGACATCCCAAACAGACCATGGATTGAGAAGAACCTCTTCACTCCTACAAGAACTGACTATCTTGCTGCTGTCAACTTCTATTCTGATGACTGAGAGTTAAACCAATTGATGTGAATGACGAGCAGTCAGATTATAGAATGCTTGAAAGTACACCAGTCATTACAGTATTCTGGATGGTGTAAGTGATAATGGCTCTCAATTCACAAGTGAAGAATTTAGGTGCATCATAAATGATTGAGAAATTTAACAACACATTTCATCTCCAGAACATCCCCAGTCAAGTAGAAAAGCTGAAACGGCTGTGAAGATTGCTAAAGAGATCATCTTTAAAAATCATGCAGATCTAGCACAGGCCTGTTCCCACAGTGAGAAGGCACAGTTACTGAAGGCATGGAAAGTAGTCCAGTCTGACGACTGATATCATGCTGCACCCAAGCTATTCTTCTAAAAGCTAAAACCATGCTGGAAGCAGAAGTTATAACACAGGTGAGTGGGAAAATCAAAATGAAATAAGCAACAGCCAAATTTCACTTGAATAAAACTGCAAAATCACTGTGAAAACTGAGCACTGGAGAGGCAGTCAGAGTGCAAACATTTGATGCGCTCAAGAAGAGTCATCCCACACTGCAAGTTGAGACCTGTGTAGCGCACCTATCACTTTGATTAGACACTGTGAACGTGAACAACCAGTTACATGCTACAACAGCATATATATATGGCAACTAGCTCCTTCACTGAATACAGCTGATGAGGAATAAGGTGGTGCCGCCGACTGTATAGTGTACAGAAAGACCATCCTTCACAAAGGTCCACATTTCTCAAATAGACAATGGATCAACGAAATTAGTTACCATGACAATAGATTTTGCCAGAGGAATGACATTCCCCCTCAAATGCACATCATCCCTGAAACAAGTTGTTACCAGCTGAACAGTCCAAACGAGTATATACATGGTCCATTTGAAGATCTGTATGCATACCATGCATATGCAGAGACTGATGAAAGTGGGACAGACTAGAATTAACAGGTTTGTTCACAAATGATTGCTTTCTTTATTGACCATGCATTTTGACAGTTTATAACTGCTAATTTTCTTGTATGCAATATTTTTAAGGAATAGCATGATGTTTGGAGTAATAATATGTTACATACTATGATTTGACACAGTCATATAACTTCTGATATAATTACTTTCAGTTTAAGCAGTAATTAAGCCCACCATATAAAACATTGTCTTTCCAATCATAGAAACCCTACAATGTGGAAGCAGTCCATTTGGCCCATCAACTACAAATCAACCTTTGGAAGAACATCCACCCTCTCCCTGTAACCCCACATTTCCCATGGCTAATCTAACAACCTGCACATCCCTGGACACTATGGGCAATTTAGCATGGCCAAACCAACTAACCTGTACATCTTTGGACTGTGGGAGGAAACCGGAGCACCTGGAGGAAACTCACACAGACACAGGGAGAATGTGCAAACTCCAAACAGACAGTCGCCCAAGGGTGGAATCAAACCTGAGTGCCTGGTGCTGTGAGGCAGCACTGCTAACCGCTGAGCCACCATGCCACCCATTAAAATTAGCCTTGAGGGTTTGTGAAAAATAGAAATGCTTTAGCCAAGACTGAGAAATATAAACATACTCGTGACAATGGAAGAATTGAAAATTGAAAATACATCTTGTATCTTTGAAGGTGATGGACATATCGAGTGTAAGTAGCAATGCATATGGGCTTTGTCTTTAAAACTGGAGTTATTGAGAATAAATGTAAAAAACTTATGATAAACCTTTATAAGCCTAATTAACAAGAAAGTGAATATTCTCAGACCTGTTATTAAAAACAGGACGGATCCAAAATGTAATTTTAGCATTTTGCCAAAACTAAAATATTAGATTATATCATGTTTCAGCACATACTTTCTGTCACATCCACTTGTGTGCACTGCTTTCAACATGCTACAGCTTCAAATCAGACCTATGCAACAGTTGCCACACTCATTTAAACCATCTGTTGATCCAGACGACATATTGGAGTATGAGCCTTTCTGTATTTCAGTAACTAAAACAGCCTGCTACTGATGTGCAAGCGAGAGGTCTGGACATTTGTTATGTCCATTTCTGAGACATGTAATATAAATGAGGCCTAAGGCCTCATATGTGAATCCTAGGTCCATCTATTTTCATGCAAGGAATGAATTCCATGCCCCAATTTGCACAAACTAATGCTTTGGCCATAACTCACAAGTCACAACGTGTTGTATGATATATTAATATATTCAATTATATATTTGCATTGTCCAAAACGATTAGCTATAAGTTTTGAAATGCATTCAGAACCAAATGCACTGGGATAAATAAGTGGATTCAATTCAACAACCGCTCTTTACTTTTGCCAAATACAACTTAAGTTAACTGGTGGTATTAATATTGGGCTTGTCATATTTGAAAAGTTCTTAAACTGTGAGGGAATGCTGAAAGTGTAACTAATAAGCCTGCAAACTATGAAATTATGCAGGGTGGAAACTGCCAGTGTTACAGTTTTGAAGAGGGATGGACACAATTAGATTTTTTTTCCAGACACAGCATTCTTAGAGCTTACTGTATAAATACTGGTCATGCAATGCATTCTGACTTTTTTTTCAAAGACAGAACTATATGCAATGGTGGAAAGCAAGACATTTCCTTGAAAATTGCTTTGGCAGCTTCAAGAGAAAATGATGAGTGATGACCTTGGTGATGTACATATCCTGTCACTTCCCCTGGTTTTTTGACTCCAGTCCTCTCCTTCTTGTACATGAAAGAGCAATCATTTTCATTGAGGATTTTGAAAGAAAGAACATAGCATAAGACTAAAGAACACGTCCTTTCCTTGACCAAACTTTTGAATTTTAACTTTGTATAAAAGGGTGTGTTTGGAATGAGTTAAAATCTCATCCATGTTTTGTCAATGTTCATTTTTATGTTCCAGATTCCTGCACGGCAATGTACGATGCAGAATTTGTAGCCTAACACTTTAATATTTTCTTACATTTCTCATTATCATAAGCTGCAGCAGGCATAATCTCAAATCATAAATGGCATACTCCCTAGCTACTGTACTGGCTGTCAATTTCAGACAGACGAGTCCTGATGTTGCTAGGTTTTGCGTGTTTTATTAAGTATTCGCACATGGTTTAGTATTCAGTTATCACACTGTTATTTTTAGATCTGGACCTATACACATGTAGAGAGTATCAGCTCAGCAACAATAAATAGCAATGAAATCTTTAAGTAACTGTATCTCAGCAAGGCAGCAAGCACAAATCAATCAGTGAAAACAGCAATTAGCGTGTCATTTAAATTCAATCAGAAATGCATTTAGTCAATTAATCAGAGCACTGGCAGTTCCCCAGCATCCTTTAGTTTAAGTGGGCACGGTGTTGTAAGTGGGTTCTATGCTGGAAAGTAACAATCACCAGTCATTTTAGTGGAAGTGCTGTTACGATGATTTCCTTTTAACGAATTTAGCAAGGTTAATCGTGGAATAGTTCAGGAGACAATGGAGTGGTGTATTTTTGATGGACATGAATCATTCCATAATTTTGCTGAGATAGCAAGGTGTAGAGCTGGATGAACACAGCAGGCCAAGCAGTATCAGAGGAGCAGGAAAGCTGACATTTCGGCACTGGACCCTTCTTCAGAATTTCGCTTCCTGCTTTGCACCTTTCAATAATCCCTCTACTGCAAATCTAACAGAAAATCTGAGTCAGTCAGCCTGAATTTGCAAAAACCAATAACTGGAGGTAATGGCATATATGTGTATTTTGAATTCTCAGGAAAATATGGTGTGAGTGACGTTTTCATTATGCATATTAAGTCATATTTCTTATGTTTTTCTACAGGATATTATCATTTTTTCTGCCCACCATTAAAATCAAAGGTGCCACGGAATATATTATGATAATATACAGTGATCACTACAGCCACTAAGAGCATTACAGAATTGCAACAAAAGACTAAGTATTAGTACTCTGTTGTTCAGTAAATTTTGATACATTTTGCATGAGTTACCCATTAAGAAAACTTCCTTGGGTGAAAAATATTTTGAAAAAAAGTTATGGTCAAATGTAGCTATGAAAGACTGATGCCATACCCAAAGCAGAGAGATCATACTTTGAACTTTCTGTCAACACTTGAAGAAAATGGACACAAAGAAGCTGTCAAAATGGCTGCTGCAAATCATGTGATCTCTACTGGTTGAGGCAGAGTACTACATCTCGAACCATCTGAAAACCACACATCTCCACGTTTATGGATGGGTTAACACCAGAAAACCATGGAATCTCTAGGTTGCTTGACGCCAGGGTCCATGCTGAGCAAAATGTGAAATCAGAACTCAAATGGTGGAAAATGCAAGTGATTGGCTTGAACATTGCCCTATTGCATGAAGAGGATTGTCTGATATCCTCAAGATATCAAACTATAACGTAGGATGTGTTGAACACTAGCAACAACACCTGCTTATTTGGGAATAAAATTGAATTTGCAGACTGCCTCATGATGAGGGAGCCATGTTGTTGTTTGCTTTTACAATCTGCTAAAAAGCTGTTTGCAGTCATTTCTATCAAAAGACCTTGAAATAACAGTTCAAGCAGTCTATGAATCAGACTTGCCAACAAGTTACATCATATCAGGCAGCCAGAGATTGTAACCTGTTGTAACCAGTTAAATTTCACTGTATGTGGGTCTAAAAGGTTTAATGTTGAGGACTGTCAGAAACATTGCCTATTATCATATCCTATCATATTATCATATCCTGGGACTTGTGAGCAAAATCGCTTAAGATGGCAGAGGAAAAAGACAAGACATCCATGTTCCATGTATTTTCTCTGTATTAATGGGCAGAATCTCATAGGAATCTGAGCGATGTGGGCTGTGGTGAGATTTGTGTTGGAATTGGATGGCAAGTCCAGTGAAGGCTAACTCAACGTCAGGAGCAACTCACTGCGCCATTAATACATCCTCTGAGCAGCGAGACTGTTTTCTCACTAGGCAGCAGTGAGTTGGCAATTAAGGGTGATTAAAGCTTGTTAAACATGTTATTAATGGTACGACTCATCTCATTAATATTCTGCTTCTAATTTGACCGAACACACCAAGCAAGATGGACACTGAAACTTTTTGACATGGAAACCAGAGCAGGTACCTGGCAAGCTCGCAACTGGCTCTGAAGACCTTCACATTGGACACAGGGCACCAACATACCAGGGCATGGTCCATGGGGTCTGGCTACATGCACCCCATATCTACGGACATTAGCATCTAACATGTGCCAGCCTCTAAGAACCCTTGTGACACCTCTCCAATCCACTTACAGGGATGCTTCTGCACTTGGGTGCTAAACCTTGGGCTGTTCTTGTTGCTATAACTGCAATACTGCAGCAAGGGCCCTATGTGCTCAGAGACAGTCACCCAGCTCCTGACTGGACAGGTTGTTTGCTGATGGTGTGCACACTCACTATGAGCCTACCTGAGCTCACAGTATCTCTGCCTTTCTGGATATTGTCACCTCAGCCAGAGATAGCACGCTCATATTATTTCAGTCTTGCCTCACTATTGAGCATGTGCATAAATCCAGGAAACCTTTTTGATTGTTAGCAGGCTTCAGTCAAGGCATTGGAAAGTATCTTTGCTCTGGGATTCTGTCACAGTAAGTCAAGGGCAGCCTCCACTTTGAGTCCAGGGCTTGGACAAAGTCATTCAGCAGATCAAGTATTTTTTTTTTCCTTTATTCATTCAGGGGATGAGGGCGTCACTAGCCAGACAGCATTTATTGCCCATCCCTAATTGCCCAGCAGGCAGTTCAGAGTGAACCACATTGCTCTGGGTCTGGAGTCACATGTAGGCCAGACCAGGTAAGGATGGCAGTTTCCTTCCCTGAAGGACATTAGTGAACCAGATGGGTTTTTCCGACAGTTGACAATGGATTCAATGGTGGTCATCATTAGATTGTTAATTTATTCAATTCAAATTCCACCATCTGCCATTGCGGGATTCGAACCTGGGTCTCCAGAACATTATCTGGGTCTCTGGATTAACAGTCCAGTGATAATACCACCAGGCTATCACCTCCAGTCAGTCAGGTATAATTTCCTGGAGAAACCCGCAGGTCTGGCGGCATCTGTGCGAAGAAAGCAGAGTTAATGTTTTGAGTTTGGTGATTCTTCACCAGAACTGTGAGTAGCAAGCAAATCCTGGTATTGATGCTGAAGCTGAAGATGCTGGGAAGTGGAAGGGGAGAGGTGAGTGGACAGATAGAGATGGAGCCCAGAGAGCAAGGGAGAGAGATATGAAAGTGATAGGTAAACAAGGAGATAGGTAAACAAGCAGATTATGGATCGCAGGCTAGGACAGAAGAAAAGCTGAGTAAGTATTGAAAAGAATTAAGAGTATGAGAAAATGTGAACTGAATTGAATGCCATCCGAATAATGTGGTAAAAACCAAAAGATGCTGGAAATCAGAAACAAAAACAGAACTTGCTGGAAAACCTCAGCAGATCTGGCAGCATTTGTGGAGAGAAATCAGAGTTAATGTTTTGAGTCCAGTGACCCTTTCTCAGAACAACCCAAATAATGTGATAATGAGCCTAGGAGTATGTGAGAATGGGTGACTGTGTTAAAAGCAACCCATTGACATAACAGGACCCAATAATGAGACAGAGAGTCAAATGTGAGTGAGAAAAGCACTAGCAATCTGGACACTATGAACCTCACTCAATAAAATATTTCAACTGTAAATGGGAAAATTGCACCCAATGAGTTCCTCTGCTCCATCAAGCTCTCTGACTTGATTTCTCAGACAGGACCTTATCTCATTTCTGAAGAAGGATCTAGACCCAAAATTTCAGCTTTCCTGTTCCTCTGATGCTGCCTGGCGTGCTGTGTTCCTCCAGCTCCACGGTGTTATCCCTTATCTCTTGTTGTTCTCCATTTCAAAATTTAGGAATTCTGTTTCTATTTGTAATGTGCTAAACATTTGACACGGGACAAAATCTCTGCAGGTACAGTTGTGTAAAAACATGGGACAAAAGATAATCTAGGTAGAAAGTTGGTAGCTTATAATTAGTTTTGGTGTTCTACTGTCCTTAAAATTCTTACGTTCTTCACATCTTCTACAGTGGCTCCAGAGGAAATTTCATGGAAATAGAAATGGGGAGAAAAAGCAAAGCTGGATTTTTAAGAACGGGGTGTAAAAGTGCAAGTATTTTTACTTACCTGAGTTTAATTAGAGAAGAGATGCTGTTAGGCCAAAGATATTTCCTTTGCTGATAGCTTGCTTTTGTTACAGTGTTTTTGCTTATGAACAAAGAGTCAAATTGCGTGGATGTGCAGCTTATGATGCTCACATTGCCAGTGTGTCTGCCAGTCTTTTTGTTTTGGTGCATGGTATTCAATCCCACTTAAGGAGTATGTAAATGAGAGTTTGTGACTCTCAAAATCCAGCTAGATTGAGCAACTATGTATACACTTATCAGGAATACATGTTTGAGAGAAGATTATAGAAAATCTTTCAGCATGCCTAAGCTAATTTATTTGCTGTGGTTTTGGGGAGTTTTCTTTATCCTCCTTGAGACCCCATGCCCCCAACATCAAATCTGTGCTTGATCGAGCAAACAGTTGTCATTTAAAAGATCAGGAACTATGGATGAGAGATAAGTTCTCAAATCAGTTCTATCATTTAATAGAAAACTTGGGCCTCTAACATAACATTTAACAGACTCTTCGTTAATTCAAAAGCTTTTTTTTTCAGTACCTTATTGATTAGTACTTGTATGAAGCTCTTGCCTTTTGGGCTTTGTGATGTGTCTCAGTAGTAGCAGTCTCACCTATGTGTCAAAAAGCTCATAAATTCAAATAACATTTCAAATTTAAACAAGCATTCAAGGTTCACACTTCTGTATCGTGATGAGACAATCCAGCACTTTCACAAACTATCTTTTTCGCATGAATTCTTAAACCATAGATCCGCTTGCTCTGTTTGAATACAAACAATCCCATGGCGTGATTTGAAGAAACACAACAAAATTTGTCCTGGTGGCCTGGTGGCCCATCATAGTATTTCTAGCCTCTGACTTGCTCTGCAGCTAATTATTTTTATAGCTGATCCAGTTAATTTTCTGCATGATGGTAACCTCCAGAATATTGATAGTGGATGCTTAAGTGATGGCAATGGCATAGAATATTAAGGTGGTGGAATGGGGTGGGATGGTGTGGCTAGATTCTCTCTCCTTTTGAGATCATCATTGCCTGACACTTGCATGACAATGATTTAACTTGACATTTATCATCCCAAGCCTGGATGTTGTTAAGATTTTGCCATGTACAGACTTGAGCTACTTCTGCATCTGAGGAATCACAAATGTTTCTGAATCTTCTGAAGTCATTAGCAAACATTCTCACTTTTGATATTTGGACATTGATGAAGGGAAGGTCACTGATGAAGCAGCTGGTGACTGTTCACTCTGGGACACTACCATGAGGAACTCCTGCAAAAATGTCCGAGGATTGAGATGATTGACTTCTAACAGTACCATCATCGTCCTGTGTGTTTGGGTTTGACAGCAACCAACAGAGAATTATTCCTAATTACCGTTGACTCCAGTTTTGCTATGGTTTCTTGAGCTACACTCAGTAAGATGCTGCCTTGATGTCAGAGTTATTCTTATGTCAACTGTGGAGTTCAGGACTTTTGTTTGTGTTTGGACCAAGGCTTAAATTAAGTCTAAGATAATGGCCCTAGCAGAACACAATGTAAGCATCCATGAACAGGTTATTGCTGACCAAGTACAACTCAATAGCGTTGTCGATGACACCTTCCATCATTTTACTAATAATCAAGAGTAGGCTGATGGGGAGGTGGTTGGATTTGTCTTGTTTTTGGTGCACATGACATGGCTGAGCAATTTTCCATATTGTCAGATAAATGCTGGTGCTGTAACTGTACTGGAACAGCTTGGCTAGTGCCATGGCTATTTCTGGAGCACCAGTCATCAGTACTATTGTTGGGAGGTTTTCAGCACCTACAGCCTTTTTACTATCCAGTCTCTTCAGGCATTACTTAATATCATGTGGAGTGATCTGAAGTAGCTGAGGATTCATATCTATGTGTTGAGGACCTCAAGGAGGAGGATGAGATGGATCATCCATTGGCACTTTTGGCTGAAGATGGATCCAAATGCTTCACCCTCATCTTTCAACTGATGTCTGAATTGAGATTGAGGATGGGGATATTTGTGGAGTTTCATCCTTCTCCTAACAGACGTTTAATTGTTCACAATCATTCACAACTGGATGTAGCAAGACTGTCGAGCTTCAGTCTGATCCATTGATTGTAGGATCACCTGGCCCTGTCTATTGCATGCTGCTTTGACTGTTTGGTATCCTCGTTCTTATTGTTGCATCACTAGGCTGTCACCTCAGTTTTAGATATGCCTGGTACTGCTCCTGGCATGCACTTCTGCACCGTCCATTGAAACAAGGTTGATTCCCTGACTTCATGGTCACGGTAGAGTGACCTCCTACAACTGACTTTTCCTCTCAGCTACCAACCAGACTATAAACTAGGTGGAAACAAAAAAAAAAGAAAGAATTCTGGATGCTGGAAACAGAATATAAATTAGGCTGGCCACCTGACAGATCCAGTAAAGGAGATCTTGTCATCAAGTTTATCGTTGAAGTCTTTTGGGTGTTTATGACCTCACTGTGCCCTTGCCTCCCGGCAAATATTGGGAATCCAGTGCAGTTGCTTGATGAATAAGTAAGGGCGGCTTTACTAAACCCCCTGCCTTGTCACCAGGAGGCAGCCTCCAGGGACTTTTCAGATATTACCTACACCACTGGACCTGTCAACCCAACAGTAATATCTCAATGGCTTTGCGATGTTGACACCAAGTGGCCAGTTCATTGGTATTAATTTGTTACCTGCCATTGCTGGAAGTAATAACTGCCAATGCAGGCCACGCTTGCCCGAGGAGGCAATGTGTTGGATGGTTGAACTGACCCACCATTTTCAAATGTCCTCTCCTTTCCAGGTCCAAAACCACCTCAACTTTGCTGGTAAGATTCAGCCCATTATAAACGTACTTGCATCATGACTGGCTCTGCTGTCTGAACTGAGCTACAACTTCAGGGTTGAGTGAAGGTTTGTAGCTCGGGCGCTGGTTGTAGATGTTGGTGTGTTCACTGAACTGGGAGGTTTGATAGCATTTTTGTCCCGTTACTAGATGACATCTTCAGTGCTGTGGATTTTCCTGTGAAGCCCTGTTGTCTTGTACCAGTTTGAATTTATATGGTCTGCTTTTGTGGTAAAAACCAGACAGTATAAATTCCAAACAACACAAGACAACAGTGCTTCATAGGAGGCTCCATTGCACTGAGGATGTCACCTGGTAAGGGGACGAAACGTTTACTATCAAACCTCCCTGCTCAGCGAACACACCAACACCTGAGCTATAACTTACAATTGTACTTTTGTTTCCTGTTTCATTTGCCATGATAACTGATCAGTTCAATTTATGGGACGTGAACATGAAAGAAAAACTGAACTAAATGAGAATAGGACATGAAGACAAGAGTGTGGCGTTCCAGATGGGGTGATATATTCCAAGGAAGGGTCACCGGATCCGAAATGTTAACTCTGTTGTTTTCTTCACAGATTCTGCCAGACCGACTGAGCTTTTCCAGCTACTTGTTATGTTTTTGGTCCTGATTTACAGCATCCACAGTTCTTTCAGTTTTTATGATATATTAATCTGTCTGTTCAGTGCAGGATGCTTTCAGTATCTACATTTCAATGGGCCTGTCAACGACGCTGTTCAAGTAATTGACATGTACATAAGGATCCAATAATTTTACTCCCTGGAACAAGCTCTTACACTTGCTACTTTCTGTCACATTAAACCATTGCCTTGTTTGCATTGGTTTCTTTTGGTTTCTGATCGAATGCTCTGTATCGTGCTCCTCATGATTAAGAGGGTTGTCCTGAGTGAATTCCTTTCTGTTAATTAAAATAAATAATTAATCACCAAGAACAAAGACTTAAAAGTCAGATTGTAAGACCTTAATCCAGACGCCCTGCTAAAGTTCTGGGGATGTGCGTTCAAATCCTGCCATGGCAGATAGTCGAATTTGAATTCAGTAAGTATCTGGAATTAGAAGTCGAATGATAACCATGAAATCATTGCCAATTGTCAGGAAAAGCCCATCTGGCTTACTTATGTTCTTTAAGGAAGGAAACTTACCCGGTCTGGCCTATATGTGACTCCAGACACACAGCAATTTGGTTGATACATAACTGACCCCTGGGCAATTAGGGATGGGTAATAAATGCTGGTCTGGCCAGTGATATCCATACCCATGAATGCATAAAATAAAAAGGTAGGCCACCTGGAAAATTTTGCAGGACTGCAAACCTGCAGCAAGGGACCAGTAAATTCTGCCTGATTTTTTTTCACCAACATGTTTGATGGCCTTGGGCTCAGAAGAAGAGGTAGGACATTTAGGACTGAAATAAGGAGGAATTTCTTCATTCAGAAGGTCGTGAATCCTTGGATTTCTCTGTCCCTTCTGTGGATGCTCAATTATTGAGTACATTTGAGACTGAGATAAATAAATTTATACCCGTTAAAAACATCGAGGGATAGGGGGCTAACGCAGGTAAATGGGACTGAAGTGGAAAATCGGCCACAATTTCACTGAATGGTGGAGGAGGCTGAATTGCCTGTTCCTGCTCCTAGTTCTTATGTTCTTACAAAGCTCATTTGTACGTGTCATTATTTCAATTTAGTTCTTTTATATTGTTGTTTTCTGTGCCATTTCTCAATCTGCTCCAGATGAATTGCTGGTGCCCTCATCTGGAATTAGGAATTTATATTTTCCTTTAATTACTATTTTTCCTTCGCGGTTTCCTCCCTTTTCCAGGTCAAACATGGATACAGATACAGTTTCTCTCACTGTCAACTCATCAAATGTAGCCAAACATTGTTCACTAGTGCCCTCTAGGGTAAGAGCACGAGGCTGCTTGCCAGTTGGGCTTGGCATTTCATCTCCATGTTCCCTTCCCTAAGCAGATGTATTTATGACCTATTATACTTGGCTTAAGAGTTATCGGACATGTCTGCCTGCAATTTAGAAGCTGTTTCAAAAATATTTTGGAACTGGGTGACTAAAATTGAAGCAACATAATCACTTGTAAATACTGACAAAATATGATTGCGCTGATGTGCTTTGCCTTCTGTTTTTTTACACCTCATAATATAACTTATAAAGTATCCACTTATATTTGATCCATTTTATATCTTGGGATAGATGTATTTTAATCATATTAACATGATGAAAAGTAATCCTGCTCCTCTGATGCTGCTTGGCCTGCTGTGTTCATCCAGCTCTACGCCTTGTTATCTCAAATTCCCTTGAAATTCCATTTTGATCCAATGAAGGGAGCCTTGGTTCTGAAGAAATCGATTGTTGTGTTTACATATCTATCAATGTGGTAACAGTACAGCTGTTGCTGTTATTCAGTAATGAACATTTCCTTGCTCCCCAGAAATGTCTTCAATGCTGAAGTCCCTCTCCACCCCAGCCCCAAAATAAAAACAGATTGTATGATGGAAGTTGGAGAAACTCTGGTTCACTCTGTTTTTTTTGCTTTTGCCTTGGGATGCTTTACCATATTAAGGGCTGCTATCTAAATGCAAGTTGTTGTTGCACCAAACATTTTACCCCGGTCCAGTCAAGTATCCTCTTTATCTGCTGTTGTGTGAAATCACTTGTTGACAATAAAAAGTATGATTTGATAGCAGAGAGCTTTGAATGAAGTGAACATATATATGGAAATATCAGAGCTTAGCAGCACATTCAGACCCTCACCTGCATGATTTTCTACTTTTTAATTAAATCTGCTTTTTAATATTTACGCTGTAGATAAGCCTCTCATTTTGTTCATTATAAAATGAGGGCATGCATCTTGCAAACAACAAAATTCATGCCTATTGCTCCATGCTTGCTGACAACACTTCAGGACAGTCATTCCAGACTCGAAACATTGACCCTGTCTCTCTGTCTTCTCACATGCTTCCAGACCTGTGAGTTTCTCCAGCATTCTCTGTTTGTTTCAGATTTCCAGCATGTACAGCATTTTGCTTCTATTGAATAGTGGAGCAGCCTCGAACAGAAAAGAAGACCCTAAGAAATAAGAACAGGAGTAACCTGCTCTGCCTTTCAATAGGATTATGGCTGATCTGACCGATTGATTGATTTATTGTTATGTGTACTGAAGTAGAGTGAAAAGCTTTGTTTACGAGCAGTACAGGCAGATCATCGTAAGCAAGGATGTGCAGATCAGAGGTTGTAAAAAGGCTCTGACAGAGGCATACAGATTGCACTGCACAGAGCGTGCGCTAGGTGAAATCAACCTTAGCAAGATCAGCGTTATTTGAGGCTAGACAGTCCATTCATCAGTCTGATAATGGCCGAGAAGAAGGTGTTCCTGAACTACTGGTGCATGTGTTCAGGTTTCTGTACCTTCTGTCTGATGACAGAGGTTATCAGAGATTATTACTGGGGTCGGATGGGTCTTTGATGATGTTGGTGGCCCTTCCACAGCAACGAGCCATGTAAATGGACTCCATGGAGTGCTTCCATGATGGTCTGAGCTGTGCACACCACCTTCTGTAGTTTCTTACGGTCCTAGGCAGAGCAGTTGCCATACCAGACTGTTACGCATCCAGATAGTATGCTTTCAATGGTGCATCTGTAGAAGTTGGTGAGGGACATTATGGACATGCTAAATTTCCTGACCTGCCTGAGGAAGAATAGTCGTTGTTGTGCCTTTTTGTCTGTTGCATCTTTTGGGAAGTCAAGGACAAGTATTTGGTTATTTGTCACTCCGAGGAACTTGATGCTCTCCACCCTCTCAACCTCAGCTCCGTTGATGTAGATGGGGACGTGTTCTCCTCCTTTCTTACTGAAGTCAATGATCAGTTCTTTAGTTTTGCTGACATTGAGAGAGATATTGATCTCATTGCATCATGTCACCAAGCCCTCTATCTCCCTTCAGTCGTGACATTCCTCATGAGCACTTTCCTGCTTTATTCCCATAACCCTTGATTCTCATAACCCTTGATTCTCTGACTGATCAAGAGTCTGTCTAAGCCTTAAATACACACAAAGATACTGCCTCCACTGTGACAAGGTGTTCCAAATGCTCATATCTGTCTGAGAGAGGAAATTCCTCCTCATCTCAGTCTTAAATTGGCGCCCCTTTATTCTGACATGATGCCCTCTGGTCCTAGATTCTCCCATGATGAGAAACGTCCTCTCAGCATTGACCCTGTCAAGCCCCTTAAGAATCCTTCATGTTTCAATGAAATCACCTCTCATTCTTCTAAACTCCAGTGAATAGAGTCCCAATCTGTTTAAACTTTGCTCATAAGACTATTCCTTCCATACCAGGGATCATCCTAGTGAATTTCCTCTGAATTGCCTCCAATTAAATGCTTTCCTTCCTTAAATGAGGGGACCAAAATTGCTCAAAGTCCTCCAGATGTGGTCTCACCAGCACCTTGTTCAGTTGCAGTAAGACGCCCCTACTCTTATATTCCAAACCATTGAAATAAGGGCCAACATTCCATTAGCCTTCCTGATTATCCGCTGCACCCGTGTACTAGCTTTTTGTGTTTCATGCACATGTACCCCCAAGTCCTTTGGTGCTGCAGCTTTCTGCAATTTTTCTCCATTTAAATAATACTTTGTTCTTTTGTTCTCCCTTCCCAAAAGAGCAACTTTACATTTTTTTCACATTTGCCAACACTTCTGCCCACTTACTTAACTTCTCAATATCTCTCTGTAAGTAGCTTGCTCCTGTTTCTATTTATAATATTTTTCTGTCCAGGCACTATCATTCATCAATAGGGATTTGATTAACAAATTTGTGCCATTTTCTTGCTTTATTTTTAATGTCATTTTTCTACTCTGCATACGCACAACGGTGTGCCTTTTAAAACCTAACCTTCGTTCTTGTCATTGAGTGACAGCCAATTTGATTGCTTTCCTGCAGGGTGACTGTAGCACTGAGGAGATATTCTTGTCTTTGGTTGTGACCAGTTCTTTCCTTTTAGAAGTAAGTAGGAGGTAAGAAGGTAATGCTTGCCAATCAACAGAAAGTTTTGGTGAATGGGGTTAAAGCAGGTGCTCCAATGCACAAGTTCGTAAGATTAGGATTTTGGAATAGCAAGACTTGAATGGACCTTAATGGGTTAACTCAAAGCCCTGCGTAATGTTGTGTTAACAGAAGGAAATTTGATATGTAACACAGATGGCTGTATAATTAGTTGTCTAATGAATTTCCAACACCTGGTTTCAATGTAACCCCAGCAATTACACTGCATAGATTACCATGTACACTGGGTACAGAAGTGTGTTTGTTTCAAGCAAGATCATAAGAAAGAACAGTGAATTTCTAAAGGCATATGGGAGGTGTGAACCTGTCCAGATCCTGCAGTTTTAAAGTAATTAAATGCTGCTCATCCCAGCTTGGTCTTCCTACTCTGAAATAATTAGAGGTTCCTAGTGGAGTAGTGGTTAGGTATCGATGGATTGAAGCTGACATATATTACTCAGAAATTATTCACCCCCTCTACAGGAAGCTCCATAATTTATACAGCTGTTAGCGCTGCCCTAGATGCGAGAAAATATTATTAGTCCTGAAGTCACTGACACAATTTGTCCATTGTCACACCATTCATGATGTTGATTATGCTTCCAGCACAAATATATGAGAAGTAAGACAGATGTTCACGGTCCATACAAATAATCTGTGAGTGCATCTGTATCCATTACTTAAAGTGTGTTCTAACAGGATGAAACGGGACATATGCTCCACATTTTAGGATTAAAGTTAGTTCTATTTCTCACCTTTGTGCTTGCCATTATCTATCCTCTTCATTGCAAGTGCATTTGGGTCTTTGTTGATGGAGTAATACAGGGGGTGGATGAAGGTTTCCAGCCACCTCTAATGTGGGACAAGTCAATGACACCGTGTGGGTTGAAGCCACATTTTCAATGAGTGAGGAACAAAATTGCCATCAAAACCAAAATGTTCCATGTAGAAAATACAGGGAGGTAGCTGAAGGTTGCGGTGGCGATTGCAAATCATATTATTTAGGTTCATTGCTTGAATTTTGTAGTGAGTAACGAAGCAGCAGTGTTCACTACTGACCTTGAATCAAGCTGCTACAAAGATCTAGCAACCTCTGTCGGCATAAACTTTCCCTTTTTCGACACCAGTTTGTATCAGGTGCGAGGTCAAAGGAATCTCCAGGCATCCAGCAACAGTGATGTCATCAGAGCTGTTGAAGTTTTCTATCAGGCAGCAAACCAGGAAGTAAAAAAAAACACCACTTTCAATTCTTATTGTTTTGTGGACATTGCATTAAAGGACACACATTGAACATTTAGTCAGAAGATGCAGTCCAAATCAGTGTTAAATTATTCAAAAATTTCAAATTTCTTATATAAGTGAAATTTGATGATATAAATTTTTTAGATCAGTAAGACTGTTAAGGAATGAACATAAACCTTTTAAAAACAGTGTTAAACCTCATTCAACAAGCTATAACAATTTCAGGTATTATAATCCTAAAAGTTCTCATCAATCTGATGATTTCGTGTTGCTAGTGACTGTTGTGGTGGTGAAGAAGGGGATGTAGAGAGCCTCCGAGAATAGAATACCAGGCAGCAACACCTGGATTTTCATGTTTAAGTGTATACGTGTGGACTTCAGAAGTTGCTTTCAGTTGCTGAAGAAGAATGGCAGCAAATACTAACAGCTTTGCGGTCATTACTATTGCAAAACCAGAGTTTCTAAGTTTATGACTTAAATTCTCTATTAGCTGTGATACTTTAAAAGGGGGACTTTTCTAATTTGAAAGCCACTCATGCAGGTCTCAACAGTTAAAAAAAAAATTACCAGTAGTTGAATGATAGAATGCTTCAGTTTTATATAAATCTGTAGCATTGTTATTTCTCATAGAAATGTGTTTATGAAGATAAAGGATTCCTATTTCTTCCGTGTCTGATTTTGCTACTTTTCCAAAAACTATTTTCAAAGGCCTGAACATGGGAATAGTTTCTGGTAATGGTTAAAAAAAGCTTTAACTTAGAAAGACTTAGTGTCCTTCCCTCACCAACCAATATTGCCTGATGAACTTTATCCCACTGTTTAACACAATCCATTAGGAGCCACTTTGAACAATCCAAAGTTCTGAGGCTTTGGCTTGTTACTTTTCTTGTGCTCATATTTTATTTGTGTTGGACTGGACAATATCTGACAAAAATAGTCTCTTTTTATACTTGTTCATGGTGTGTGGGGATCACTGGCTGGGTCAGAATTGATTGTCTATCCCTAATTGCCCTGGAGGAGGTAGTGCTGAGCTGTGCTCTGGAACTGCAGTCAATGGAGAGTAAGAACACTTTCAGTGCCATTAGGAAGAGAGTCCCGGTGATGGTGAATGAATGATGATATAGTTCCAAGTCAGAGTTGGTGTGTGTTTTAGAGAAGAACTTAGAAATGGTGGTGTTCCCATGTATCTGCTGCCCTGGGTCTTTAAATATCAGTAGGCATAGGTCTGGACAGTGCTGTTGAGGGAGCCTTGCTGAGTTGCTACAGGTGGCACAGATGGCTCAGTGGTTAGCACTGCTGCCTCACAGTGCCAGGGACCTGGGTTCAATTCCAACCTTGGGTGACTGTCTGTGTGGAGTTGGCACATTCTCCCTGTGTCTGTGTGGGTTTCTTCTGGGTGCTCTGGTTTCATTCCAATGTCCAAAGATGTGTAGGTTAGGTGGATTGGCCATGCTAATTTGCCCATAGTGTTCAGGGGTGTGTCCATTAGATGGGTTATATGGGAAAGGGTCTAGGTGGGATGCTCTGAGGGTTGGTGTGGACTTCTTGGGCAGAAGGGCCTGTTTTCACACTGTAGGGATTCTATGATCTATGACAGCTTGTAGATGGTACATACTGTTGCCACCATGCAGTGGGAGTGATTGTTTAAGGTGGTTGATGGGGTGGCAATAAAGTTTTGTTTTGGACTTGCATGTTGTTGGAGCTGCACTATTCCACACTAGTGGACAGTGTGCACATCCCTGAGTTATGCCTTGTTCATGGTGGGCAGGATCTGGGGAGCCAGGATGTGAGTTCCTTGCTGCAGGATTCCTAGTCTCCGACCTGCTCCTTTATCACAGTATTTATGTGGCTGATCACTTCAGTTTCCAGTCAATGATAACTCTCAGGATGTTGATAGTGATGGATTCAGTGATGGTAATAATATTGAATATTGAGTGATGGATTAGATAGGTTAGATTCTTACTTCTTGGAGATATGGTAGTTTGTGACATGACTTCTTGGATCTGATATGTGATGTACATGATATGGCTGATGGCATTGAGCTACCTTTCAGCCACAGACTACGCAATATTTTGTCATTTGAACAAAAAAAAAGTGCTTTACGCTGTAGAGGAGTTGAAATTGAGGCAGACATGAGCCAGAAGCTGAGAGGATTCAGTTATTTGTGTTTGTATATGTCCATCACATAGAAAATAATGCTGTGTTCCATTGATGTACTGACGCTATGCAATTGGCCTGAGACCAAAATTTAGGTCTGGTTTGGGAGAATCCTGTACACTTTACTTGCTCCCTGTACAGCTGGATTTTTCTCTGTTCTGTTTAAAAGAGAGTCCTGTGCATGTTTGGGTATATCCAGTCAGCCAACGAAAGGAAATGCTGAGCTAGCCGAGAGGAAATAAGCTCCGCTTTTAAAGTATTTGAATAGATATTAGAGGATCCCCAGAACAAGTTGCACACTAGGTTTTGTGCTGCATTGGATTTACACTCCACGCAGTGTTAAACTGAAGCCCTATACATCTGCTGTCTCTGGGGAGGCGGGATTGATTTTAGACTGCCGGTTTAGCACATGCTTGAATCAGTAATTGCTTCTCACTGAACTAGGATTGCAGTGTACACCCATTCTCTTACAGCTTGATCAAGAACCTTCTGCCTTGCTTACCCCCAAACTTACAGAATTCAAGTATTGAAGAATATGGCCTGTTGGAAAAGTACAATTAGAGGTACCTAACCTCATCATCATTGTGAGTCATCAGAAAATGTATTAAATCCTGACCTGTACATTTGCTTTGTGTACTTTGTGCTCTTCATATGCTCAGTGTTATGTTATTGGTGTTGTGTAATGCTGCATGTCTTCATGCTGTATCAAACTCTTTCACCCACAGCAAGTCAAATGATTGATTGAGCCATCTGTTCAATGCATATGGCCATACATTAAAAGGAAAGTTTTTTAAAAAAAGTGTTTGACTTTACATTACTGAGGGAATGCTTGTTTTCACATTAGATCTGTGTGATGAATCCATTTTGTCAGCATTTTTCGTGCTCAGAAACCAGCAATCTGTGAATTATAACATTTGGAGCACAGTCAGTCTTTAGAATTACTTGCAGCCATGTTCAATTCTGTTCAGCAATAAGGGAGGTGCTTTGGTTGTTCAGGATAGGGGGTCGCTGCAAAGGAGCTCAAAGGACAGAGCAATGGAGTATGTGAGAAAGAGCAAGGAGCAAATCCTATGTTAGGAGTGCTGCAGATTTCTGTACCACTGGGAAGGAAGTTGAATAACACAGGTTCACTACAGGACAACTCCCAATCACTATTACAGGTACAGGGTTTGGATATCGGTCAGTAGATGGTGTTGCTTGTGAGCTGATCTTCCGGAGAACAGGGCACAGTGCTGTCAGCTCACTCTCTGTCACACACAGATCCGACCACAATTTCACACAATATTAAAGATCGACATTGTACCTGTCCCCACTTCTGAAATCTATATTTTATCCTCTGGATGTGGCTGATGCTGGTCAGGCCATGTTTTATTGTCTCTACCTAAAGTGGTTGTAGGAAAAAAAAAGTTCCCTTAAAAGTTGTGAACCATGTTGATATTCAGAAGAGACTGGGATTTACTTAGATGGGGAACATAATGAATCATCCTGAAGATAGAGCAAGCAATGAGGAAATCAAATAACATGCTCAACTTTGTTGTAAAGTGATTGACCCACAAGAATAAAGAAGTCTTGTTAAATGGAGGCTGGTAAAATTACAATATTTAAAAGGCATCTGGATAGGTGTATGAATAGGGACCGTTTAGAGGGATATGGGCCAAATGCTGACAAATGGGACTAGATTAATTTAGGATATCTGGACGGCATGGACGAGTTGGACCAAAGGGTCTGTTTCCGTGTTGTACATCTCTATGTCTCTATGACCGTATGGGTATGGAGTTAAGAGCAGTTGGATGGCCCTACCCTGTTTGAGCTCCGGAAGGAGTTCTAGGAATTAGCAAGTAGTTATATGTTGGAGTCAGCATTCAGAATGAGTCCTGGCGAGTTGAGAGCGTGGGAAAGTTCCACAGTCAAGAAGATAGCACTGCAATGTAACCCTTCCTTCGCCTTTTAGCAAGAGAGCGCGAATGAATCAGAGGAAACTCTGGCAAGACTGCTCCTGCACTCCTACCAGCTCTGATACTGAGACCTCATGAGTCAGAAAGCTAGGTTTGAGACAGGACTAACTGCTGGTGAGTGCTTCACTGGCACATCTCTGTGGCTGGCCAAAGAAGAAGTGCCCAACTTAGTGGTACATTGGGCACTGCCAGAGATCAGGTACCTGCTCAGCCCCAGGCTGTGGAGAGGACAGCAATTCATGACCAACTTGACATGCATAAGCAGACACAGCGGCTTATTGGGAGCACTAAGGAATCAAACAAAGGCTGCAGAACTGTAGCAATGATGCTGGGACCCTGTTACCTCAGGCATATGAGTGTCTGGCTGCCTCCATGGATAGGTTGGCAGCTACCATGGACAACCAGCTACAGCAGTCTCAGCATCTGCTAGACATGAGCACAGACCTTCAGTCCATTACTCTAGCCTTTGGTATTCAGAACCAATGACAAGGCAACAGGAAAATGAGGGACCTTGACCTCACTCTGAGTGCCCCTCCTCATAAGGAGTGAGGGCAGTGCCAATAGACACCCAGCCAGAGAAGGAATCACATACAGCACCACCCAAAACCAGCCTGAAGTTTTGCAAGACACTCCAGAGGTGGCCAGGCCTTTCCTCCACTTTCTCTGCCCCCCTCAGCCCTGTTAGAGTTCAATCCAAGGAGGGTACACTTGCTTCTGGGCAAGATCTTTTTTTATTTGTTCGTGGGATGTAGGTATCACCGATTGGGCCAGTATTTACAGCCTTCCTAATTGCCAGAGGGCAGTTAAGAGTGAACTACATTGCCGTGGGTCTGGATCAGGTGAGGATGGCAGATATCCTTACCTGAAGGATATTAGTGAACCGGATGGGTTTTTATGACGATTAATAATGTTTTCATGGTCACCATTATACCAGCTCGCTATTCCCGATTTTATTGAATTCAAATTTCACCATCTGCCTTTGCGGGAATCGAATGCATGTCCACAGAACATTGGCCTGGGTTCCTGGTACAGTGACATTAGCACTCTTCCCCGAACGCTGCCGCCACCTTCCCCAAGTTTAACTCAGCAGGACCAGACCCTCCAGCCACAAACACCTCCGGGTTCAGCCAAGATAAACTCCAAGGCCAGCGGGCTCCATTTTAGGCCAGGATCCCTCAACTGCAGCTGCAAAACCCAGGACAACACCGAGACAAAGTGGGTGGGAAAGAAAGGCAATGACCTTTCGATGACACAAGCTGGTATGGGTGACACCTCAATGTCAATATGTTATTTTATTTGAAAATATATCTTTGCATTTCTTCAATCAGCACAATGTGTGAATGCCTGCCTAGCCACAAGTACAACATTGAAGATACAGAACCTTACCATCCAAAACGCTACATGATGCTTAATGGGCCACGTTGATAATCTTTTCGCCACTCACTGGTTAGAATCTTGTTTTGAAGTTCAATACTTTGGTTGAAAAATGTGCCTCTGGTCTTGATGTTGAGAAGGTGCTAGCTGGACTTTTCCCATGATTTTTCCCAAGTTTCTCATAGACTATATCATTCCATACCTGAGAAAAATCTGCCCCACCGGTTGGAGAAAACATCCTATTCATCTGTATCTTTGCACTCCATTTTAAGACCAAGGTGTGCAAAATCTCGATTTGCCAGAGCTTGAGTACTTTGCAAGCGAGGCACTGGGTTAAATGATCTGTACATTGCAAAGGCATTGCGTTATGAGGGGTAGCAGTGAGTGATGGCATATGCTGAAATACATTGACGTCACTGGCTGTGGTGAGCTCTGGCTTGTTTTTTCCTGGAATACTAAGAAAACAAAAAATTAACAGGGGTTTTCTGAGAAACTTGTGCATAGTACAAATTTTAGCATATATGTACATATTTTGTCAGTAATGACCTGGCGTGAGAACAGAACAAGAAGAAAAAGTAAGAGGAGACTATCATAAGCCCTGACCGTGGTCTACTTCTGCTTCATACACATTTGCTCTTTCTCTAAGAATCATAGCCTTTCTTCTCCAATGAGGATACAGATAAAGTACTTGTGTTCAGCTTCCATCAATGGAGGTGATGTTCATTTTGTTCCTGTGAGGATACATCTGCAATTGCATAACCTGATGAATCTGGTGTGACATACGTCTCAACAAGCCAGAACTGTTGGAGATGCTATTTTCACCTTAAATGTTTCAAACACTGTTTGCTTTTCAAGCATTCATTCTCACTGAGCTGATTTACATCATCACTGCCAAAGAGGCTGTGTAATCTCAGTGTAAGTAGAAAGGAATTTGTGATAGAAGTTTGCAGTATTGAGGAATGATGTCAAACATTTCATGTTAGATTGGATCAAAGGAACATGAATATTTTTGATGCTGTCATGTGTCAGCATTACTCCAAATGCTGTCACTCTGTATCCTAGTATATCAACCATGGGTGGTATAAATGTGCATTTGTTCTTGTGAAAGTCACATTGTATTGTGCAAGTTGAGTGAGAATCACTGACAACTTGTCCTGTTCTGTCCTTTCCATGGATAATGATGTTGCCGATTATGTTGAGCATCCCCTCAACATCTGACAAACGTGAAGCAATGATCTCCTGGAATGCACCAGGTGCTTTGTTTAGCCCTAAGATATCGCTTTTGCTCTGCTAGAGATATCTGGAAATAGCTCCATAGTATATCAAGCTTTGTAAAGACCGGACTCATGAAATGATGCTGATAGGTCTTGGATTTTAGCAAGTGGACACTTGTCTGCAAAGATTGCATTAACCTAATATGGTCAGCAAAGCATAATTCAAGCTTGCAGAGTGTGAACTGGTCCAGAGTGATGTTTTTGTAGTTTACGAGAACTGTGATCATTACTAAGCTTGAAGAGAGTCAGTTGCAGGAGGGATAGAAAGTTGTGAGAATTAACAAGGGTAGATTTTGTTACTCAAAACACATGCCAACATTGATGCAAAATGACAAGGAAATGTCTGTGATCTCAATTGAGTATTCCTGAAAATGACCAGGTGCTTAACCATTTGTGCTTGTGTATACATGCCTCATTGTCAGGACCGGACACCTCCATGTGTGAAAATGATCAAGCCCTCTTCTTTGACTGTGCACCCTTTCTGAATTGGTTCCTCTTTAAGCATGAGTTATACATTTTCCCTTGAGCTTGGTATGGAATTGTCAATAAATGGCCAAGTCTGTAATGTGGGCATGGCTTTGAAAGCATATGAAAGTGATTGAGCAGATTAAACTGCTACTGTCTCTTTGTCCCTCACCTTTGCAAGTAAGCTCGTTGGGTAAGTTGTGTAAGGAAAGCCCTGAGTTTGATGGTACATTTCTGTGTAAACTCATTGAAGTGCATATGGCATTTTTTAAAATTTGGACTCCTAACTGCATGGTTTCCAAGTCTAAATAAGTATTCTCCATGAAGCGACATAACCCAATTTATGCAATCAAAGTCTGGTCACTTAATTGATAAAGAATTTATATACTGCGTAGTGTGACTGAATTACATAGCAAGGTCTATTGTTGCACTTTTGCAACATATTGTTTCATGAACTCACTATTCCTCTGGTGTAGATTGACATAAGGAACGAGATGATACTGGTGGTTTTGACAGGCTTAAAACTGGATAAATCCCTTTTTGGAAATGGTTTGGATGGGTTGAATCCCAGAATTCTGTGGGAGAAATGGGACGAAATTACAGGGGATCTGACCCAAAGTTTTAGTACCTTCTGGCCACAGGGGAGGTGCCAGAGGACTGTAGGACCGCTAATGAGGTTCCACTTTCCAAGAACAGTGGCAAAGATAAATCAGAGAATCACAGACCAATGAGTCTCACATTAGTGGTGGAGGGACTACTGGAGAGCATTCTGAAGGAGAAACTTAACCTCCACCAGGAGAGGCAAGATTTAATCACAGGTAGTCAGTATTGCTTTGTCAAAACGAAGGGCATTCAAATTGATTGAATGTTTTGAGGAGTGCAGTTGATGTAGTTTATATGGATTTCCGCAAAACTTTTGACAAAGTCCCACCTAGGAAATTGATAAAGAAGGTCAAAACACATTGGATCCAAAATTGGCTCAGTGGTAGGAGACAGAGAGTGCTGGCAGTGTTTTATGTGATTGGAGATGTTCGATGTTAAGTGGCATCCCACAGGGATCAGTGCTGGGTCTCATATTGTTTGTGTTTATAAATGATTATAAAAGAGAATGTCGGGGGATTGATAGTAAGCTTGTGAATGACACGAAGATTGGCCTGGTGGTGTACAGTGAGGAAGAAGGTCTTAGGTTACAAGAGGATATAGATGAATTAGTTAGATGGGCAGACCAGTGGAATTTAACCCTGAAAATTATGAGGTGATACACTTTGGAAGACACAACACAACAAAACCATAAGAAATAGGAACAGGAGTAGGCAGTTCAGCCCCTCTAGCCTGCTCGGCCATTCAGTAGGATCACGGCTGATCCAAAATACCTCATGTCCACTTTCCTTTCCCTTAACCTTTGATTCCCGTACTGATCAAGAATCTAACTATCTCAGTCTTAAATATACACAAGAACATAGCTCACACAGCTCGCTGTGGCAAGGAAATCCAAAAAGTCTCAACCTTCTGAGAGACTAAATTCTTCCTCATCTCAGGCTTAAATTGGTGCCCCTTCATTCTGAGACTATTCCCTCTGGCACTGGATTCTCCTACGAAGGGGAATCACCCTCTCAGCATTTATCCTGTCAAATCCCTTAAGAATCCTATAGGTTCAATGAGATGACCCCTCATTCTTCTAAACCCCAGTGAGTACAGTCCCAACCTGTTTAACCTTTGCTCATTAGACAATCCATCCATACCAGGGATCATCCAAGTGAACCTTCTCTGAACTGCTTCCAATGAAATGATATCTTTATTTCAATAAGGGGACCAAAACTGTTTGTGGTACTCCAGATGTGGCCCCGTTACCACCTTGTGCAGTTGCAGTAAGACTTCCCTTCTCTTATTCTCCAACACCTTTAAAATAAGGGCCGACATCCCACCAGCATTCTTGGTGACTGGCTGTACCCTGTATGCTAGCTTTCTGTGTACAAGGGAATACTCAAAGAATGATAGGAATTTCAGGAAAGTGTGGATGTTGGGATGCTTGTCCATAAATCCCTGAAGGTGGCAGAGCAGGTTAATAAGTTAGATAAGAAGGCATACAGTACACTTGCCTTTACCAGTCATGGTATATATTAATAAGGACAGGGAGGTTAACTTGGAGCTGTGCAAAACTTTGGTTAGGCCACAGCTGAAATTCTGTGTGCAGTTCTGGCCACCATACTTTAGGAAGGATGTGACTTCACTGGAGGGGTTACAGAGGAGATTCACCAGGTTGTTGCCTTGGATGGAGCATTTTAGCGATGAAGAGAAGCTCAATAAACTTGATTTGTTCTCGTTAGAACAGAGGAGGCTGAGGGGGCGCCTGATTATGATGTAAAAGGTTATGAGAGGTAAGGACAGGGGGTGGATAGGAGGCAGCTGTGCCCCTTTATTTGTAGGGTCAATAACAAAGAGCTATTAATTTAAGGTGAAAGGCAGCAGATTCAGAGGAGGTTTGAAAAAAATCTTTTCCCTTAAAGAGTACTAGGATGAGCACTTGAAATGTCATGAAGTTCAAGGCTAAGGGCCAAATGCTGGAAAGTGGGATTAGAGTAGATTTAGGATAGTTTTGTCAGCACAAACTTGATTGGTCAAACAGCCTTTTCTGCACTCGATGATTCTGTGGAATCTCTGCTGGAATGTATATCATTTGATCATCTCACCTTTCTGTGGTCAGGTACATTTTGAGAACAATTACAGGTGAACATGTCTTCTGTCAGCTGTTGGAATAGCTGCTAGTCTTCTGCTCTGAGAAAATGCATCAAGATTACCTCTTCGTGAATAACTGCTACATCTGGATCATCCATCTCCGTATGACACAAACTGGTCTCAAACAACAAAATCCATCAATCCCACTGTATGAGTGGATCTACCAGCAAAGAAAGAAAAGGTTCTGGTGCCACTGTCTTTTTACTTTTCTCCATGGGTCTTTAGCTGTTCATAACAAGTGAGGTCTTGACCATACCCAACCAGCCCATGCTGATAAAAGTCAGAACACAGTGTCCAACATCAGATGTGATTCTTCAATGTAAAATACTTGTTAAATAATCCTGAATGTGTGAACTATTATGCCAACGACCAATTTAGGATTATTGGTTGGGCTCACAGTGTAGTACACTTTCATGCACTGGAATATATAAAAATTAATATACAGGACCTTGTTCTTTGCAAACAGAAGGAATATGTATACACACTGCACCTGTTTAAATTTTACAAAATAGCTGAGAGCCATTATATAGTTCAGTTGTCAACAATCCCTTGATTAATGAGGGTCCATCTGCCTGGTTTAAAATTTCAAAGAGATTTGGCAGTTAAATGTCAGTTATTATTAACTGGTGAATTCTGTATAACAACACTTCAGCCAATCACAGTCCATTTGTCCATCAGCAAGCAGTCTCCTTTCATACACAATAGTTGCCATTTTCCAGTTACTTTGGTATTTCATGCAAATTGTTAAGGCAAATACAAGACAAAAAAGCTTCATCAAGATGTGTCTTTTTTTCAGCAATACTCAAGTTCCTAAAACTATTGTGAACAAAAACAAAGTGGCTGAAAAAGCTCAGCAGGTCTGGCAGCATCTGTGGAGGAGGAAACAGAGTTAACGTTTCGGGTCCGGTGACCCTTCCTCAGAACTGATGGTGGCTGGGAAAACGTCAGTTTATATGCAGAAAATAGGGAGGTGGGTGGGGTAGGGAGTAAACGAAAGGATAGACCCCTAAGAGAGAGAAAGACAATTGGACAGACAAAGGAGTTGCTAACGATCAGGCTGGGAGGGTGAGTAGTTGTTAATGGGGACTGTTAGTGACTAACAACAGGGGGTGTGTAGTGGCAGGCTATGTGGTAACAAGGCCTGGTATGTGTGGGGTAGGGGGCTGGGACATGGGAGAGTGTAGGCCCTAAAATTATTGAATTCAATATTGAGCCCGGAGGGCTGTAGGGTCCCCAAGCAGAAAATGAGGTGTTGTTCCTCCAGCTTGCATTGGGCTTCACTGGAACACCGTAGCAAGCCGCAGACAGAGATGTTGGCCAGGGAGCAGGGTGGTGCATTGAAGTGGCAGGCAACAGGTAGTTCGGGGTCTTTTTTGCGAGCAGAATGTAGATGTTCTACGAAGCGGTCGCCAAGTCTACGCTTCGTTTCCCCAATGTAGAGGAGACCACGTTGTGAGCAGCGAATGCAGTAGACTAGATTCTTGGAAGTGCAGGTGAAGTGTTGCTTCACCTGGAAGGTATGTTTGGGCCCTTGGATTCTGATGAGGGAGGAGGTAAATGCGGAGGTGTTGCACCTTCGCCGGTTACAGGGGAAGGTGCCGTGGGGCTGTGGGATGGTGTTGGAGGTGAAGAAAGTGTGGACCAGGGTGTCCCGGAGGGAACGGTCCCTGCGGAAGGCGGACAAGGGAGGGGAGGGGAATATGTGTCTGGTGGTGACATCTTGCTGGAGGTGGCGGAAATGGCAACGGATGATCTTCTTGATGTGGATGCTGGTGGGATGGTAGGTGAGGATAAGGGGAACCCTATCGCTGTTGCGGGAGGGAAGAGAAAGGGTGAGGGCAGAAGTGCGGGAGATGGGTTGGATGCGACTGAGGGCCCTGTCGACAACAGAGCTGGGGAATCCTCGGTTGAGGAAGAATGTGGACATTTCGGAGGCTCCCTTGTCGAAGTTGGCCTTTAAAACTATTGTACTGTTGCATAGAATTACAAATCCACTTGATGGCACTACAGGCACACTGTGCTCAATGTCATTGCCGTTTGGGTCATTCCATCAGCAGCAGTTTGCTTTTGTGAAACAATCCACAAAGAAAGACAAATCTTTAAAAAAAAAATAGACATTCTTTGTCCCTTTTATTTTCTCTCCTGATTCCCTGCACAGGAGGGTCTGAATCCAGTTGTTATTCTGTTGAAAATGAATGGTTGAGTGGCTGTTAACGTTGATGTATTGATTGATTATTCCTAAACAGGGAAAGTTGATACCAAGTGTTGCTTTTCTCTTTTGACTACAACAGTTCAAATTAATGTGATTAATATTGAGTAAATGGGAATTCCTGATTAAAGGTAAAATTAGATCTGTTAAAAATTTGTTACTTCTAGAAAGAGGAACAGCAGCTAATACAGTGTGGAGCTGGAGGAACACAGCAGGTCAGGAAGCATCAGAGGAGCAGGAAAGTCGACATTTCAGATTAACACCCTTCATCAGGACTCCTGCTGTGTTCCTCCACTGTATTGACTCTGACTCCGGCACCTGCAGTTCTTACTATCTCCGAAAAGCAACTAATGTTGTGCAAGGGCCTCTGCAACTTTTTCCCTTCCCACAACATCTGAGGATGGACTTGATCAGGCCCAGGGGATTTATCCACCTTCATGCTTTTTAAGGCTGCAGACACCTCCTCTCCAGTAATATGTATGCGGTCCAAAACATCCCCTCTTATTTCCCTTATTTCCTTAGCATCCATGATTCTCTCCTCAGTAAACACTGACGAGAAACATTCATTAAAAATCTCCCCCATCTCCTGTGGCTCCACACATAAACAGCCATGCTTATCTTTAAGGAGACTTCTTCTCTCCCCAGCCACCCTCTTACTCCTAATATAGCTATAGAACCTCTTGGGATTATCTTTAACCTTATCTGCAAGATCCATCTCATACCCACTTTTTGCTCTTCTGCTTTCCCTCTTAAGTGTGCTCCTACACTTTTTATAGTCATTCAGGGATTCACTTGAGCCTGATAGTTTAAACCCAATGTTTGCTTTCTTCTTTTTCCTGACCAGAGCCTCAATATCCCTCGTCAGCCAGGGGATCCTTAAACCTACCAGCTTTTCCCTTCACCCTAACAGGGACATGCCGTCCCTGGACTCTTGATATCACACTTTTAAAAGCCTCCCATTTGCCAGTTGTTCCTTTTCCTTCAAACAGACTCACCCCATCGTCCTCTGATAGATCCTGCCTAATGGCCCCAAAATTGGCCCTGCTCCAGTTTAGCACCTTAACCTGTGGACCTGTTCTATCTTTCTCCATAACTATGTTAAAACTAAGAGAGTTATAGTCACTGGACTCAAAGTGCTCTCCGACTGACACTTCAGTCACTTGCCCGACCTCATTTCCTAAGAGGAGGTCCAGGGTTGCATCCTCATGGAGAGGGCCCTCTACATACTGATTTAGAAATCTTTCTTGGACACATTTGACAAATTCCACCTCATTTAGACATTACACAGTCTGAGTGGCCCAGTCAATACAGGGGAAATTAGAATCTCCAACCAGTACTTCTCTAGTATCCCTACAGGTATCTGTAATCTCTCTACACATTTGCACCTCTCGTACCTGCTGGCTATTTGGGGGTCTACAATACAGTCCCAACAGAGTGACCATACCCTTCTTGTCTCTAATTTCTAACCATATGGCTTCATTTGATGACCCCTTAAGAATATCCTTTCGAAGCACTGTTGTTATGTCCTCCCTTATCAAAAGGGCAACTCCCCCTCCTCGCTTACTTGTACTTCTGTCACCCTGTAGCTTCTGTATCCTGGAACATTGAGCTGAAGTCCTGCCCTTCTCTCAGCCATGTTTCTGTTATGGCTATCATATCCCGGTCTCCACAGCCAATCCGTGCTCTGAGCTCATCTGCCTTACCAGTCAGGCCTTGTGCATTGAAATTAAAGCACTTTAAACTGGAAGTTTTTTTCCTCTCTTTTACTGTGCCCCTGGCTATTCTGAATAGTAAACTCGCTCTTGGTTCTTAATGAGTTTTGCCCCGACTTCTCGATGGCCCCTCTCTTATTCAGAGTCCCACCTCCCTGCCAAACTAGTTTAAACCCTCCCAGGTAACACTAGCAAATCTCCCCGCGAGGATATTGGACCCCCTCCGGTTCAACTACAACCCATCCCTCTTGTACAGATCACTTCTACCCCAGAAGAGATCCCAATGATCCAAGAACTGAAAACCTTGCCCCCTATACCAGCTCCTCAGCCACACATTCATCTGGCCTGTTTTTCTACTTCTATCCTCACCCGCGCATGGTACTGGGAGTAATCCCGAGATAACTACCCTTGAGGTCCTGTTTTTTAGCTTCTTAATAGCTCCCTATACTCATTTCGCAGGAACCCATCCCTTTGCCTGCCTGTGTAATTTGCTCCGATGTGCACAATGATCTCTGGCTGTTCACCCTCCCCCTTCAGCAATGTTCTGCAACTGCTCAGAGACACCCTTGACCCTGGCACCCAGGAGGCAACATACCATCCTGGTGTCTCTTCTGTGGCCACAGAATCTCCTGTCTGTCCTCCTCACAATTGAGTTTCCTATTAGTATCACTCTGTTTGACTGCACCCTTCCCCTCTGAGCCTCAGTGCCATTGATCTGACTGTAGTTGCTAGCCCCTGAAAGGTCATCCCCCTGCCCCCAAAAAAGGTGATATACCTGTTATTGAGGGGAATGGCTGCAGGGGAACCCTGCACTATCTCTTTCCCACCCTGGCTCCGCCCTTTACCTTTTCTGGTGATCACCCAGCTACGTGCACCCTGTACCTTAGGAGCCACCACTTCACTCTAGCTCTTACCAATGATGCTCTCTGCGCCCCAAATGATCCTGAGTGCATCCAGCTCCAGCTCCAGTTCTATTTCCTTAACGCGGTCTATCAGGAGCTGCAGCCGGGTACACTTCTCAGGTATAGCCACCAGCGACACTGGAAGTCTCCCTGATCTCCCACATCCTGCAAGAGGAGCATGCCACTGACCTCTCTGCCATCCCTACTGCTTTCAATCTCTACAGAAACAAAGTAGAGTTAAAGAGCAAAAACAAAGTTGCTGTAAAAGGTCAGCAGGTCTGGCAACATCTGTGAAGGAGAAAACAGAGTTAACATTTCGGGTCCGGTGACCCTTCTTCAGAGTTAAAGAGCCCTTACCTGTACCCCTGCTCAGCCTCTTCACACCAAAACCTCTCGAGCAAAGCCCTCAGTACTTCCACTCTAACACAGACCCACTCTCTTCATGGCTGCTCGCTTGCACACCTTTACCTTGCTAGTCAGAATCTCTGTTTTTTTTTGTTGTCAGAGAAGGAAGGAAGGAAGAGTAGGAAACACCAATGTAGCATTTTGGGTTTAACCACATCTTGACATCAGGTTCTCTCAGATCTATTGTAAAGTCATGATGACTGTCGCAATGTTTCCCAGAATTCCACTGTGATGACTCTCAGCTACTTTCTGATTCACTGCCCTCCTTCACCATCTCACGGAGAGTGTCCTGCAGAGGTCTCCTGTACCGTCATGATGGCTGTGGTGATGTCTCCCAGAATTCTGCTGTGGTGACTCTCAGCCACCCTCTGGTTCTGTACAATTACAACATTTAACTGTTGTAATGTATCTGAATAGGAAGTGTTTAGAAAGACATGGGCCAAATGCTGGCAAATGGGACTAGATTTGCTTAGGACATCTGGTGGGCATGGACAAGTTGGACCGAAGGGTCTGTTTCCATGTTGTACATATCTATGACTGATTGCATTGCCTACAAAAGCAGCATCTAGACACATTCTCACCTCCAAATCATCTACAACTCAAATGTGAATTACTGGTTGTTCAATCAGTTGTTTGGCATTAGATGTAAGGTTACCTGCTTTCAAAATGTAAAACCACCCTTTCAAACACTTTATAAAACAGATTTTTCTCATTTAAGTCCGCAGTTTTTAAAATACTGAAGCTATTTATGAGGTTTTAAGCTAACTTTGTGTGTGTGTGTGTGTGTGTGTGTGTGTGTGTGTGTCTGTGTGTGTGTGTCTGTGTGTGTGCGTGTGTCGGGAGTTTGGTGCGGGGAGTAGTGAGGATGAGGGGGGAATGGGAACTTGATAGTAGATTCAGAGGGGAGAAATTTTATAAACCTATTTGGGAGGCAGAAGAAACAAAGCCTAGAAAAGAAATGTCAAGAAAGTTTGGCAGCACAAAATGCAGAAAGTTGAGATAATAAGGCTGAAGAGTTGAGAGCTTTGATTAGTTTGTGGGAATATGGTATTATAAGACTATTCTGTGATATTACTGAACAAAAGTTGATAGAATTGGGTAGGGATGGGAGCTAAACATTGGTCAGAAGATCAGTGAGGGTATCGCATTTCGTATAGCCGTTATGAACTTTAGCAAATCTTGTGATAAGTTCCCACATGATAGTTCTGAACTAAACACTGATTGGATTATTGGGAAAGGGGAAAACTTAATCCAAAATTGTCTCAGAGGCAAGAATCAAAGTGTATTGGTCATTGGATGACTTTGTACCTGGGAAGATGTTTCCAGTGGCATTTCCCACAGTTCAGTTCTAGGTCCCTTGCCTCGTATGGCATTTTCCAATGATTTGATCATGAGTTATAGTGGTGTGATTTAAGAGGTTTAAAGATGACATAAAAAGCGGCCATGTTGTTGGTCTTGAAGAAGATATTGATGAACAAGCCAGGGGAACTGGACGATGGTAAATGGACTTCAATCTGGAAAATGTGTGACTTGTGCATTTAGGGAAGGCTGACAAGGCAAAAAAAAGCACAGTAAATAGCAGGGTAGTTAGGTATATAGGAACAATTGGACCTTGGAGTACATGTTGATAGATTCTTGAAGGTGGCTGGGTTAGGTAGATAAGTGATCAGGAAACAAAGTATACCTGTCTTTATTAGTCAAGGCATAAAATATAGAATTAGAATTAGCCTTTATTGTCACATATACTTAAGGAGTATCGTGAAAAGTTCATATGTTGCCACTGACAGTTCCATCTTAGGTGCAAGGTATAAGAGCTGTGAGGTTATTGCTAGAACTATACAAAATACCACCTAGGTCACAGCTGGGGTGTCAGCACACTTCAGGAAAGATGTGATTCCATTAGAGAGTGTACAGAAGAGATTTGTAAGCATGTTGCCTGGACAGCAGAGTTTTAATCATGAGGTACTTGATAGGTAACATTTGATGAGGCAGCTTGTAGCCTACGGAGTCCCTCCTCCCACCCATCAGTGGCATTTTTGTCTCCATGGCAGCACCCCAGAACCCTAAACTCGGGCTTGCCCTACTGCAGCTGGGAACCTCTACTCAGGCTTTATGCAGCCCACATTAAATGGCAACTTCTCCTGATGTTTGCCATATTCTTCATTAGATTAATCTGGTGCTCGTTGCTTTACAAGTGAACTACTTTCTGAAGATATGTCAAAATCTACCGCCAATAGGTCCGTTTCAGTACATATCAAAATAAGGTTCAAAACCTTTATCTCTCCTGTAACAACCTGAGAAGATCACTACCTCTTGCACGGGAGATTGTTTCTTTATTTCATACAGCAGATATTCTGAAGTCACTGAGGTTACTAAATTCCAGGTAAATGTGTCCAGTGTGCCCTCATTCTTTGGGAATTGATGGGGTCTCTGACAGAACTCATTTCCCATAAAAGTATTCCCATTAATGAACAGAAAGTACTAATAGTGACAGACAAATATAAGGCACCTGATTGTAATATCCCTGAGGAACAACAAAATATAGCAACAAAGCGACATACATATGGTTTAGAACATAACCTATTTACTTTATTCTAAATTGATACTGATTCACCACCAACACATTTGGAATGTTGAGTTCATTGAAGTGTTCAACATGATCTTGCCTCATAATATCAACAATCATTTTGATAAATAATAGCAGAGGAATCAAAATGTGGAATGGAAAGAAAAATGGTGGTAATGAAAAGATTTATAAAAATCCTCTGACGATCTCCACTGATATTATGTTAAAACCAAAAGAACTGCTATTGATTTGCTGTGCAAGTGAAGATTGTGATATGCATCATAGTTCCAAAGGACTGTAGGGTTGCTCCTTCATTAGAGAGAGATGATTGGCGATGGTTTAACCTGAGGGTCACCATACTTTGGGCAAGAGGTAAGGTGGAGAAGTAGGATCTTGATGATGATCTCAACCAGTGTGGGTTGGCATTGAGTAGGGTCTTGTGAAGGTGGTAGAGAGTGTAATAAAACTCACAAGTATGGTTCCAGAAATGAGGTTTAGTGAAGAACATAAGTTGGAGAAGTTGGACCTGTTGTTATTGTAGAAATTGCTGAACTTTCTATGTAGCATGACCCTACTCGCAGTGCAGGTATGATATGGCAGCTGCAGAATGAAGATCTGAATTGACCATTAATCAGACACTTAAAGCAGGTCTGCTGCCCAATTCTTCCCCCACCCCTGTAAAATTTCACATGGTTTGGAGGATGTGGGGTAGGCAGTGCAAAGACCACCAGCTGGAATTTACCTGCCAACTGCACCTTCAAAACTGCTGACAAGGAAGCAAGAAATCCACCCCATTTGTTCTTGGCCACCTATTCAAAGGAAGGCAGCAATTGACAGGCAAGTACTTTCTTGCAAAAAGATTATTGGAGGAAAAGTCTGACCAGGATTCAAATTGGCAGCCATTCCTGGTTTTGCCAAAGACATGGAACCAAGTAAAATCTCGGCTCGAAATGGTGTATGAGAAAATAATTTTGAATGTGAGAGAAAATCAAACCCAACAAACATGTTGCTGAAATAGTATTGTTTTACAACTATATTTAATGCTGACTGGTCGCATTGAGTTATTAACTTTCTATTTTCTTTGTAGCACCTACAGAGAAAATGAATAGAGAAGCTGAATGTTAATTCATTGAGGGGAGCATTTTAAGCTCCTCTTGAATTCATAAACTGAAGTAATCAAAAAGAAGCAATGATATTTTATCGTGTGCCGTGCATGTTTGCAGTTATGATTCAGAGTGAATAATGCTGACAAGAAGTTTAAAAAGTGTAAGTATGGTCAAGGTCAGCAAAAAGAGAAATGGAAACTAGAACACTTTAAAATTAAGTAGTGACAATTTTTTTTTAGCAGTTATGATCGCATTGAAAGTGCAATCTCTTTTTGAAAACAGAATTGTGACTGTGGTGCCAGTCTGAGTCTTCAACTGTACCATAACTGATGACACTAAAAGGGAAAAGCAGTCTGTCTGCGATTTGCCTGACATCTCAGAAATGATGCCCCGAATGTTTAATCTATTCTATCTGATGTGTGACAGTGGTTGATATTTTCAGTAATTCTTTTTCTGTTTTTAATAGGTTTGGCAGTGATATTTATTAGTGGCATAATTCTGACATCGAAGTGCCATTATGTATGTAGTTTAAAGCATTAACAAAAGAATTCATCCATCCATTTAATATGAATGGCTAATGCCTCTGTTAAAATAATGAAAATATGTCACATAAACATGTTAAGGCATTCAGATGTAAATACAACATACTGCCATTTATAGACTTTTGCATCCTATTTTTTTACAAGCTACAATTGTTTCCCTTGTTATTTTGGGACCAGCGTTGCAGCTGAACCTGAGGAAATCGTCAAGGTGATTGGGAATGTGCTGAGACATTCAAATATATCCCTGTTAGGGAACAAATGTGGAATTTAAGTTCCAATCCCTCTATATTTGTTCCCTAGTATGCTATTTGCAGGAGAACCATCAACCTCTCTCAGTGGCCAAAAGAAAAGCCCACCGATGTGCTGGGTCATATTTCTGTTCTATGTAATGACACTGACCTTAAAGTAATTAGCAGCTGGTTGATTGAGAATCAATACCCAAAGTATAAGAAAATCCAGGCACTGGGCTTTAGACATAAATCCTCAAGAATTGAAAAAGTGACAGTAAATATGGCAGCATTTGGGTCCCACCTTCAAGATACGCAGCTATGGTAGTGTTATGAAAAATATTGGGTTTGGTATTCTGTTTTGGATAATTTTCTGTCGCCAATTCTCCTTTTTTACATTCTGAGTTGAGGACCTGTCTAATTTTCAGTGGTAGAGGATAGACCGTAGTGAGGCTAAACAGAAGAGGCACTTGTTTTGTATAAAAAGGTAGTTTATTGCATGATAGCAATAGGTCAAGTTTGCATCAAATTGTTAGGTACAATTCTTCAGAATTCTCAAGAACTGTAAGAAGAATATATTTGCTTTCTTTAGGTACTCGTGCAGAATCCAACTTAACTAACTCCACCTCAAGCCTCTGCAGCATTGTCAGATTTGTTGAAGGTCAACGGAACGCTAACTTCCTCAGAACCATTACTTTATACAACATCAAATGTTTAACTTCAAGTTATAATAGAATATAACTCTGACTGTGAACAAACTGATACTTGATCATGTTATAATACAGATTAAAACTGAGCCTTCTCACATATTAAATCTCTGCTGAGTCACGCCTTTTAGAAAGAATTTATCCTGCAGAGATAATGCTTTACTGTATAATGTCAAACAACGCATGGCATCTTTCACCAGTTACTCAGATTCCCCATGCTTCCCTGCTGTCACTCTGCTGTCTAATTTTACTTCCTAATACATAAACAGAATCTGTTGATTATTTAATATTTTGCTCTAAAATGACAATTTATTATGATTTTTCAATGCTAAGATTTAGAATAATTATTTTGCCACGCTCAGAGTTAGAGCTGAACGAATTAATGTCTTAAAGGGGATTTCTAAACAGGTTTGGATTATAGTTTTAATTTTTGGAGAGGTGTGCATGGGTGGTGCCCTCACTGGGCAAAAGATACCCTTGATGTTAGTAATGCCCTTCCTTCCCGCCATTCCCTGACCGTCTACATGTTCAATTGCATCTTAATTATTCATGGTGGGCAGGCCTTGGATTTTAGTGCATGCCAATCCTACATGTATAGGGGTGAGCTCAGAAGTTCATGGGAAGGCTATGCACCCACCCTATTTTCCATGCCCTCATGCTTTAAACACAATGGGTGAAGTCATGTAAGATCCATCTCACTTGTCGAACAGATTGACGTTGAGCTCTGTGTGGAAAAAAGACTGACATTGGGTTTAGTGAAAACACACAGACGCTGGACTCAGTGTAAAGCAGGCTTACCCGGGACTAGGCGCGAAACAGTTTTGTACAGTTGCGATTCAGTAAGAATATCATTGGATGCTGTCTAATCCATAATGAGGTTTCTGCTATCCATGATTCCAATTTAAAAATATTTGAATTTACAATTTAAACCATGTGGCTCTGACTTTGTGACACTGTATCGACTGTCAGGAACAGAACATTCTTCCAGCTTATGTGTTGCACTACGCTGGCTTTGTGCTGCAACTTAAAAGTGCTTTTTAATATTTTTCTTACTTTTATTAAAGCAATGTTACACATTTCTTTGCCTTGGAAGAATTTATATTCTAATCAAAAATAAATATTCTGTTTTGCTTTAATAGTTAATGACCTATCTACTGATCTGAGCAGCTATTTGCATTCGCAGAAACTAGTTTTTCTGAAGGGTGAGATGTTTTCCATCTGTTTGAATTTCCTATTACCCAAAGCTGCTGTTTAAGTTGTCTTCAATTAGTTTTCCAAATGTCTACCACGTCACTGAAGCTGTAATGTTGTGAGTTTGCCTCAAGATATTTTATGTAGGACAATGCTTATGTTATTCCTGTAGCATCATAAACTTGGCATGGATAATGTGATATTGAAGAATTCAAAGACATTTATTACAAGTAACTATTATGTGCATAAATTCCTCAAGCACATATCCATACAATTAAGGTATTATGTTATAACAGAAGAACACGCTTCTAGAGGGTGTCATGCTTCAAGTGATCTGAGGTGGTATTTTAAATCTTTATGTCCTTAAGTCACATGTTATGATGCATTGATGATATAATGTTTATGCTTGTTAAAGGAGCGTGAGACATAACACAACAAAAGGCAAAAAGAAGCAACAAAGTCTAGGAATTAAATTGAACCTTGAAAATCAGAGAAAAAATATTTTTAAAGATGCCCCAGAATGTTGGAAGTTGGAAAGCAGACCCAGCGATCAGAGAACAATAAGCAACCACCTCAGGCAGGAGGACAGATACAATAACAGATGCAGGAACAGCTCTGGTGCTCAGAAGAAATGTGGAAGCTAATCCACTGCTCTCCAAAACAGTCAGAGTATCACAGGACCATACCTGGTCCAGGAATGGGAAAACTGGGACAAAAAATGTTCACCAAGTACTGAGCTGCTGTATGATTAGGTAAGAAATGAGAGAAGGATTGGGTCAGTACATTACTTTAGACAGTGGATGCCAGCACAGGCCACAGTGGATGCCATCAATGAGACAGGCATTTATGAGAATACAGTATCGCATGATGAGATGCTACAGACAACTGACACATTATCCAATGTCTGTGAAATTTAATTATTGTATAGATGAATCTTAATAGAAAGCATCGAAGGCTAAGAGAGAATATAGATTTGTTCATTAATGATAATTAGTTGTCAGAGAACCACACGTATCAAGGATTGAAAGCAGAATTGATTTCTAACTAGTGCCTTGTTATGTTGTGCTCTGTGTGGAGACATCAATTGTGCTTCAGTTTTGGAACTTGCATGCTTCTTTAAACAGTTGAGCCATAACAGATGAATGTGCAATTGTGGACCATCATCGTGCTCGCTTTCCCTGAGTTCCCAGGATATCTGGGCTAGGATACTACATGTGTCTGGGATTCTAAGGAGCATTAATTAGCTTTGTTCAGGACTCTGCACATTAGAGGGGAGATGATAGTCCAGTGGTGATGTCACTGGACTGTTAACCCAGAGACTCAGATAATGTTCTGGGGACCTGTGTTCGAATTCCACCACACAGATGGTGGAAGTTGAATTCAATAAAAATCTGGAATTAAGAGTCTGATTACCGATTGTCGGAAAACCCATCTGGTCCATTAATGTCCTTAAGGGAAGGAAACTGCCATCCTTACCTGGTCTGGCCTACAGATGGTTGGCTCTTAACTGCCCTCTGGGAAATTAGGGATGGACAAAAAGTGCTGGCCAGGCCAGCGATGCCCACATCCTGTCAATGAATTAAAAAAAAAACAAGACAGTAAGTAGTGCCCAATTCATTATCCCAGAGTCCAGGACTGGGCCAGTGTAGTGGGCAGGAAGTCTTTGATAAATGACTTCTGATGAGGCCTGGAGAGGTTTCATTTGGTGAATATGGAAGTATTGATGGGAAGGCCAGTCAGGGAGCACCCATAAAAGGTAGCCTTATTTTGGACAGGCTGTTTTGGGGGTTGCGATATGGAAAGAGGCCTGGGGTCACCCCATGTTGAAAGGATATTGCTGATCGAAGCACCTTCCCTTTCCCATCCAAAAACAATGATTTTTTAGGCTTCTTTCCTGAACCTTGAACTCTCTCTGCCGGCCTGAAAATGATGGTGGAGCAGGAAATGTGCCTTAAATGACTGAAGGCCCTCCACTTGTGGTAAGGGTGGGCTGGTCTAGGCCTGTCTTTCACAATGCAAAACTGTTGGAAGTTTGGGTGAGTGGCAGTTGTGAGAATGGTCTCCTCACCTACAAACCTAATAAGGGAGCCATATAATTCTGTACCTACATAAAAAGAAAGAAAGAATTTTTACTGTGAGTTTTACACTTAGTGAGGCAAAGTTTGGTGGAAGCCAATTTAATAATAACTCTCAAAGGGAAGTTAGGTAGTTGAACTGAAGAAAGTGCAATGGTATGAGGATGGAGACGACAAGTTAGATAGCTTTTTCGCATAGCTAATAAAGCCATAGTGGATCAAGTGGACTTCTCACCAAAGTGCTGTGATTCTGTGACTGAGGTAAAAGAGGTGTCTCTTCCATAGGACCTCATGTCTGTATTTCTCTACAGTTTCATTTGAATGAATATGTTGATTTCCTGTCTGCATGTGTTTTCACTGCACAAATGACCGCACTTCTTTTTTTGTTTTGGTTGATTTTGGATTTTCCTTAGCAATTTTATAGGTTAGGAATGCTCAGCTTTCAAAACATATACACACTCCCATTGAGCTAGGATTCTGGATCTCAAATTGAGGGAAGATTTCTTGCTACACCCTATTTTCTTCTGGTACTGTGCAGTTTTGGAAGCCGATTAGAAGCACATCCAGTTTGACAGTTCAAGAAGAAAATGGAAAGCTAGCTGATGAACATGGATTATTCTGAAAGGCAAATGGAGAGTGGTTTTTCATTTAGCTTCAGACGTCACTGTTAGATATTGCATTATAATGTAGATATGTTTTCAATACAGTGATTCAAAATGCGGACCTGTCCTTTGAAAGTGAGACCTTCATTAATGTAATTTCCCAAAGGGCAAAGTACCATAATGTAATGAATATTGGTGCAAAATGTCCCATCAGCCCATGTTATCATCATTTGTTCCATGAAATACATGAAGTGACAGTCCTGGCTTTTTTTTTTATAAAAAGTGCTTTTGAAACTTAAAAAAGGTTTAACAAGATTCTACAATCTGTTGATCGACAGGCATTCTGCTTTAAAGCTGAAATGAGTACCTCCTGTTCTTTCCATACTCGATAGTGCAGTTAGTTGGAAAGTGATGGTCACTGTGAATACTTGGCTGAGTTTCAAGAGCTAATGCGGTTTAGCATTGCAAGTGTTTCATTCATAGGAGAATGAAAGTTTTAGAAGGTTGTGGTAACACACTGTGTTTGGTATGGTTTATAGTTTGTTAATGCAGATTAATGGAATTATCAGAATTATAAGACTTCTTCATACAGCAGAATACATTCCATCTCGATAAAAATGGTAATGTGTTTGATGGAAGCCTTTATTGGATGATGAGAGGATTTTTTTCCCTAAAAGAAATAAAAAGATATTTTGCATTGATGTTGGATGAAATCTGAGGATGGTGCATTATGGATTAAAAATAAAGTCATTCAGGGATGGAGCATTGGTGAATTTCTGCAGTGCACCTTATGGATGGTATGCATTGTTGCTACTGTGTGTTTCGTGGAAGAAGGAATGAATGTTTGTGGATGTGGTACAATCAAGCAGACTATTTTGTCTTGGGCAGTGCCAATGTTCTTGAGTGTTGTTGGAGTTGCATTCATCCAAGCAGGTGAGGAGTATTTCATCACATACTTCTGACTTGTGCCTCATGCATGATACATGGGCTTCTTTGGAGGCAGAAGGTAAATAACTCATTGCAGGATTCTTAGTATCTGAACTGTTTTTGTAGCCACTGTATTCATATGGCTAGACCAGTTCTGTCCTGGTGAATGATAAACTCCAGGTTATTGAAAGTAGAGGATTCAACATTGGGAATGCCTGTGAATGTCAGATCTGATCATTGGACATGCTTTTGTTGAAGATGGCCACTGCCTGATGCTTATGTGGAGCAAATATTACTTGCCACTTGTCAGCCACCTGAATGGGTGACAATGGTGGATTCATGAGATGCATGAGGAAACGTGAGGTTGCAAGGGTGAGCAGGGGACTAAATGGTGAGGGGTGGAGTTCAAGGGGTCTTTAAACAGTGACAGGACCCATGCTGCTCTCACTAGAAACCAAGGCAGGCCTTCTCAGCACCTGCACTTCTCCCCCAGGTTCACAGGCTCACAAATTGCACTTTGAACCCAAAACCTGTGGGAAAAGATCAAAATCCCAGCCACCATTACACAGCAGTCAGGAGTTGAGTTTGTGTGCTACAAAATAGGCCTACTCTCAATTAAACCCCCAAGACAATAACCTAACCTATTGAATCATTTAGTTTAAAAGAGTCCAATTACAAACTCAACTTTAAAAATAAATCATTTCATCAGGGATCTGTGACAAGTTCATTAATATGCCATTATCATATATGCCTTGAACAACAGACCCCTTTTTTTGGATATTGCTTTGGTCAAGAGGACACTGATAAATGCAGCAGATAGTTGACAGAAATGTATGTGGTGGCACATTTTAAAAAGAAAAATTATAAATTAGGGAAATAACTAAACCTTCCAGTGGCCTTGAAACACACAGGCCATGGTTTCTCTCCTCAGTTTTTTTCCTCATTCCAATATCACAAGATGCCACACTGTTCCTTGCATTTCAAAGGCTCTTGTTTATTCCGTGGCTGTCTTTCAACAATTACTTGTAATTCCCATCATTGTGTTGTGAAGCCTCAGAGTCTGAAATAAATGCTGGTGATGCAAGCTTTTATATGCTATGGTTGAGTTACTGTGTTCCTAAATAAGTGGAGTTGCTTCTATTGTTGTCCGAATATCTTATTCATGTTGAGTTCAAGGATAGCAAAAACCTCCTGCTACATTTTATTTTAATCCACTTTCATACTTTCTTTAAAGTATCTAGAGAAGATAAAATTGGATTTGAAGTCTTGAATACATGAATGATATTAAAGCAGCCAAATATTTATGACAAATGCTCTTGTTTTGTAACCCATCTCTGCTCTCTCTCTAGTCCAAGAGGATGGGCATCATCATCAACACGTTAAGATTTAATGCAATGAGCACTGAAGAAGAACATATGGTAAACTTCTACTGTACATTGTGGATGGTGAAAAAAATAATCAAACTGTCTTTTGTTGTCTCAGATTCTCCGTGCTTCTCCATTCAATGCCCTTTCTACCAGTTGCAAATTCAGGCATCATTGTATGTTCCTGTAAGGCGAATCAGTTGGCACCAGTTGGAACAACAATTGTTCCGAACTGGTTTAAAGACATAGAGACAGAGAGATGTGCAGCATGGAAACAGACCTTTAGGACCAGCTAGTCCATGCTGACCAGATATCTTAAACTGATCTAGTCCCATTTTCCAGCATTTGGCCCGTATCCCTCTAAACCCTCCTATTCAAGTGTCCATCCAGATCCCTTTTAAATGTTGTAATTGTACCAGCCTCCGCCACTTCCTCTGGCAGTTCATTCCATACATGTACTACCCTTTACATGAAAATATTGCCCCTTAGGTCTCTCTTAAATCTCTCCCCTTCCATCGTAAACCTATGCTCTCTAGTTATGGCCTTTTCTACCCTGGGAGAAAGACATTGATTGTTCACACTATCCATGCCCCTCATAATTTTATAAATGCCTAAAAGGTCACCCCTCAGCATCCAATGCTCCAGGGAAAATAACCCCAGTCTACTCAGCCTCTCCCTGTAGCTCAAACCCTCCAACCTTGGCAATGTTCTTGTAAATCTTTTCTGAACTCTTTCAAGTTTCACAGCATCTTTCCTATAGCAGGGAGACCAGAACTGTATGCAGTATTCCAGAGGTGGCCTTAGCAATGTCCTGTACAGCTGCAACATGACCTCCCAACTCTTATACTCAATGCACTGACCAATAAAGGCAAGTGTACCAAACACCTTTTTCACTATCCTGTCTACCTGGGATTCCACTTTCAAGGAATTCTGAAACTATACTCCAAGGTCTTTTTGTTGGGCAACACACCCTAGAATTTTACCATTACATCTATCATTTCAACTGGAATTAGCAAGTCACAACTGATTTTAATTGGGTGTAGCTGGAATAAGTGGAGATTATGACTTTAAGCCAGTTGGTGGTCCCACCTAGCCAGTTGCGTAAACTGGAAGCATTGAACCTTATTGGAACCAAAAGAACTAGGAACAGGAGTTGGCAAGGCAGCCCCTCAAGTCTACTCTGCTAATTGGTACCATCAACACTGATCTCGTCTCAGTCTTAAGTTCACTTTCCTGCCCACTCTCCATAACCCTTCAACCTATTACTGATTAAAAATCTGTCTTTCTCCTCCTTAAATTAATTCAATGTCCCACTATCCACCACGTTCTGAGATAATGAATTCCACAGACTCATAACCTTTTGGGAGAATTAATTTCTCCTCATCTCTGTTTTAAATCTGCTACCTCTTATCCTAAAACTACGATCCCTCATTCTAGATTGCTCCATGAGGCAACATCTTTTCTATGTCTACTTTGTCAATCCCCTTTTTGACATATATTTGTTTCAATGATTATTTGAACTGGAAACTGTACCACTGAAGCCAGCTGGTTTTACTTAAATAAAATATTGCCAAATCTGCAAGGAAACAAGGCATTGACATATTCTCACATGAGGTGTTCAATGTGTCACAAATAGTACAATATTTATCTCCATGCCTCATTTAAATGAATAAATTACCATGTCCAAGTGTATTAATGCTGGTGCATTGAACCATTTCAAGTACTGTAGATTTTTCTGGTTGAGTGCAGCAAGCACCTAATTAGGCTCACATAATGGCAAAACATATACTGTACTAGCACTGAAAATCCCTAAAGATAGGGAAAGAAAATCAAAATAATTTCTATTCACATTGAGAGACATGAGAAAAGCTGTGGCAGGACTACCCATAGCCACAAGCATAGATATAATGCCAGTCATAAACTTAGTAGTAGCAATACCACCTTCGAGATCTAATCAGAGATCTTTCAGTTTGACCACATGGTGGGAGAATCAACCAGCTGTGGTCACCTCAACTGGACAAGTGGAGTCTAATGTAAAAAGCTCACTGGGGATCTGTTGCAAATTCTCTTGTCAATCCAACCCATTGCTTTGAGTTTGGATTCCTGCTGACGTTAACAAGAGGTTACAGATTTTGAGATAAGGAATTAAAGGGAGGCCTAAAAGCAGCACACAGAGGATGCAGAGTAACTAGCTTGAGATTCTCTGCACTGTATTCAACGGTAAAATCTGGAAATAGTTTTTATTGGAAATGATATGGATGTTTGGAAAGGAAAAAGTATTAATGTTTGTGGGACCGTGTACAAAAATGGGAGTAGACAAAATGGCTGCTGTAGATGAAGACAATAGTGCAGACATGCATATCTGTCTGTATGCAACCCACTCAACAGATCACTTTGACAGTACAGGTTTTCAGTATCCACCTTTCTCTGATATTTCTCCCTGTGATACATGATAGGTGTAACATTCTCTCTTTAACACTCTGCCATTTTCTGTAATGCATATCCTTTTGTATTAAACCCTCTTATAATTTAACAACCCACTTTAATGCACAATTTTCTATAGCTTGATTTATTACATTATTCTGTATGTGCATTTTTTGTAAGAAAGAACTTACTTTTACGGAGCACCTTTTATGACAGCAGGACACCATGAAGTTTTTTATCCAGTGAAGTACATTTGGAGATGCAGCCATTGCTGTAATGTAGGAAATGCATTACCGCCATAGTTTATCTTCCTGAGTCTTTGTAAACATTGCATTACCCGTGGAACAAATATGAAAATGCAACAACACTGCATGAAAGGATGAAAGGAAATGAGTTTACATCCCTGAATTGCATTAAAATGAATCCTCAATCTCAGCCACATTGTTGAGGAGGCGTGGAAGCTATTTTGATTATATCACTAATAAGAGGAAGGAACAGAGTGAATATAATTGCCAAGTTCATTGCAGGCTATGCTCCTACAACCCGTGAGGTAGACGTCAGCACCAGAACAACAGTGACAGCGAAGGAACAGAATCATCTGGCTGATGAGTTGGCTGCAACATGGAGGGAAAAGGGAGAATTTGACAACATTACACAAGAGAATTTAGTATTGCTGCCAAAATTGAAGAAACTGAAGAAAAAAAAAGCAAGGAAAAGAAATGTTCTCTTGTCAGGGCATGGTTGATGGGTAATTCTGTTTGAAACAATTACGGAGAGCTCATCATGATTGACGTTCATCTGAGTTGGAAAGCAAAAGACTGATGGTCAATAACATCTTGGCAATTAATTTCCATTGCTGATATGATTCATAACTCTTTGTATCCATAATTGTTCAGAAAGCTCACTTGTCAGTCATCTTTTAATTACATTTTCACTTCATTTAATAGAAAGAATGCAAGTTGATAATGTCATACAGTATTAAGGAGGTTTCGTGCAATTTGCATGAACCACTATATTAAATATTCCACAGTAACTGAATCCTGTTAGGTTAGGGGTGGAGTAAATACATATTGGATGACATTTCATCTGTGAAGCAGAGATTTATTAAAAACTAAGGTGAAAAGAAAAATACTTAAAATATCAAAGCTACATCCGTAGCCAAATAACACCTCAATTACTCTCCATGATAAAGCTTCAAAAATCCAATGCACAAAGAAAATTCTTCAAAATTATCAGCCTACTTTCCAACGGTAAATTTTATGATGATGATCCCATTGATTTTGCAACTCAAGGGAAAAATCTTTCTCTGTTCACGCTATAGAAATCCTTCTTTATTTTGCAAACATTTATCAAATCTTGTCAAAATGTAGAATTTTAAGCTGTCTTCAGTGACATAGGGAATGGTGAGAATGTTGGGAAACTGCGGCAAAAATGAAACAGATCAGAATCTGAACAATTAGGAAAATATTTTTGACTTTTATTTTCTCTTAACAGTGAGAACTTTCAAGTCTTCTGATGCCCGATACCACAAGATGGGCACTGAAAAGGTCAGCTACAGAATTAATAAAGAGGAGCAGAAGATTGCGAGAGAAAAGTCACCATGAACCATGGTGGACTGTATGCCATAAATCTCACTTGAACAAACATTTTGACAAAAAATAGGAAAATTCAGATCTTAGTTTTCACTCCTGCAGTAGATATAGGTCTGGTCTCTTCTCAACACTGTAGACACCACTTCAAATACCAGTCAAATACAGGCATTATTCCACCAGGTGGTAGTTCCATCTGAGTATAACAATTAAAATCTCTGAGAAGCTCATGTTATTCCAATAGCAAGTCATTTAGGTATTAGGAATATGTTAAATATCTTGCATATTGTTGACAATAGACATATCTTCTCAAAGATTTTTGTCTTGCACTTTTCAAAATAGTGTGCAAGAATATCAATTTGAGGAAAAACCAACATTTATACGACATATGAGAAAAGTATTGATTGGTTGGCAAGTGGACTCTAATCAGCAAAGGTGTTGCTGTGGAGAATACATCCTTTGTGCTGATTGACTGTTAACTGCCAAGCTTTGTTTAAATTTTAAACCAGGCTGATTGACTCTGACCAGTTAAGGCATTGCTCCAAGAATCCTTCTTTCTCATTGGAATAAATCTTTATTTTGAGTTATGAACAATTTTATTAAACTTCTGGCATTGTTCCTCAACTGCCTTTGTGACTACCAGATGGTGGCAGTGAGAAGGACCGTGGGCGGTAGTGGTAGTGAGAAATGACTGAGGAGAATCTGAGGAGAAGTCAACTCACTCACCGCGAGTGAGAAAGGGATCATGGAGGACCAAGTGTGAAAGAATAGTGAGCAGCATTAAGGTCTGGCAAAGTAAAGTCTTTCCTTTTCTTTTAATCCAACAGGCACAAGAGGGGTAGTAATGGCAGTTAGTGGCATGGTAAGCTCTTCCTGTGAGATGTGGGAAATCAGGGAGAACTCAAATGTTCCTGACAACTATGTCTGCAGGAAATGTGTCCACCTGTAGCTCCTCTCAAACCATGTAAATAGATTAGAGCAACAGTTAGGCTCAGTGAGGAGCATACAGGATACAGAAAGTTTTACAGGTAGGAGTTTCAGAAATGTGGTCACATGGTCACACCAAAGTTTCAGGCAAAAAAAAATGAGTGACTGCCAGGAGGGGCAGGCAGGCAATTGCAGGAATCCCCTTTGACTATTTCTCCGTCAGACAAGGATACCATTTTGGATACTGTTTTTGGGGATGGCCTCTAAGGGGAGAGCAACAGCAACAATCAGATCAGTGGCACACAACTGACTCTGTTGTACAGTAAGGCGGGTGGAAGTGTACGTGAGTAGTAGTGATAGGGAACTCTATGGTCAATGGCATAGATAGGCATTTCTGCAGCCATGGGCAAGATTTCAGGATGGTGTGTTGTCTCCCTAGTACCAGGCTTAAGGATGTCTCTGATGTAAAAACAGCAGGGTTGTTACGGTGTGTGATTTTAACTTCCCCCAATATTCTCTGGGATCCTTTAGAACCAGGGGCTCAGAAGGGTCAGAATTTGTTAGGTGCATCCAAAAATGTTCCTTGAAACAGTACAAAAAGACTATGCTAGGCATTGGATTGGGGAATGAGCTTGGCCAGGTGATTGAAATTTCAGTGAGGAAGCATTTTGGGAACAGTGATCCTAATTCAATAGGTCTTAAGGATAAAAATGGTCCATGGGTCTAAGTGCTAAATTGGGGGAAGGCTAACTACAACAGTATTAGGCAGGAATTGGAGAAATTAGATTGGAGGTGGCTATTTGATGGTAAATCCACATCTGACACGAGAGAGTTTTAAAGACCAGTTGACCAGAGTTCAGGACCCATGTTCCTCTGAGGATAAAAGGTAACGATAGCAAGGTTTAGGAACACTGAATGACAAGAGATATTGAAAGTTTAGTCAAAAAGTAAGAGGAAACATATGGAAGATTTAGAAATTCAGAAAAGGTCCTTGAGGAATATAAAACAATAAGGAAATAACTTAAACAGGGAATTAGGAGTACTAAAAGGGCCCATGAAATGTTCTTGGCAAGTAGGATTAAGTAGAATCCCAAAGCATTTTATACATATATTTGGAGAAAGAGGGTAGCTCGGGAGATTAGATCCACTCAAGGACAAAGGAGGGCATTTATGCATGGAACCAAGGGAAGATCCTTAATGATTACTTTGCATCAGTATTCACAAAGGAGAAGGACTTGGATAATGGTAAAATTAAGGAGGGGTATGTTACTATTCCAGGGTATGTTTATATTAAGAAGGAGGAGGTGTCAGGTATCTTGAAAACATTAAGGTAAATAAGTACTTAGGGCCTGCTGGGATGTTTCCCAGATACTGAGGGAGGCAAGGGAAAAGATTGCTGCGGCATTGACAGAGATCTTTGTATCCTTTTTAGCCACAGGCACGATCCAAGACAACTGGAGAATATTCAATGTTATTCCTTTGTTTAAGGAGGGTAACAGTGATAAACCAGGAAATTATATGCTGGTGAGCCCTGCATCATTGGTGGGGAAATTGTTGCAGAAGATTCTTAGGGACAGGATTTACATGTATTGGAGAAGAATAGACTTCGTAGGGATAAACAGCATGGTTTTATATCTCTTGTAACACAGATTTAATTTAAGATTTTTGAGGAAGTGATAAAGATTGATGACACTAGGGCAGTGGATATAATCAAATGGACTTTAATAAACATTTGATAAGGTCCTTCATGATGGGCTGGTCCAGAAGATTAAGTCACATATGATCCACGGTGAGTTGGTGAATTGGATACAAAATTGGATTGGACATAGAAGACAGTGGATCATTGTGGAGGGGTGTTTCCCTGATTGGAGGTCAGTAACCAGCAGTGTCCCGCAGGGATCATTGCTGGGATTTCTGCCGTTTGTTATATATAAAAATGGTTTGGATAAAAATGTGGGTGGTCTAATTAATACGTTTGCACATAACACAAAAATTAGTAGCGTTGTGGACAGTGAGGAAGGTTGTCAAAGGATACAGCAAGATATAGATCAGTTGAAAAGTTGGGCAGAGAAATGGCAGACAGAGTTTAATTAGGACAAGTGTAAGGTAATGCATTTTGGGAGGTCAAATGCAAGAGGAAAGTATATTGTGAATGGAAAGACCCTTAGGAGCATTAACATACAGAGGGATCTTGGGGTGCAGGTCCATTGCTTCCAGCAAATGGCAACACAAGTGGATAAAGTGCTAAAGAAGGCGTACACATGCTTGTCTTCATCAGTGAGGTATTAAGTAGAAAAGTTGGTAAGCTATATAGCCACTGTATAAAACTTTAGTTAGGCCACATTTGGAATGCTGTGTTCAGTGCTGGGTGCCAAACTATAGGAAAATTGTTTCAGAGATAGTAGGAACTGCAGATGCTGGAGAATCTGAGATAACAAGGTGTAGAGCTGGATGAACACAGCAGGCCAAGCAGCATCAGAGGAGCAGGAAAGCAGAGACGTCAGCTGTGTTCATCCAGCTCTACACGTTGTTATTACAGGAAAATTGTGGAGGCTTTGGAGAGGATGCAAAGTGGTTTACCTGGATGTTGCCTGGATTGGAGTGTTTTAACAGTAAGGAGAGATTGGAGAAACTTGGACTGCTTTTGCTAAAGCATTGAAGGCTGAGGGACAACATAGAACATAGAACATAGAACATTACAGCGCAGTACAGGCCCTTCGGCCCTCAATGTTGCGCCGACCTGTGAAATCAATCTGAAGCCCATCTAACCTACACTATTCCATTATCATTCATATGTTTATCCAATGTCCATTTAAATGCCCTTAAAGTTGGCGAGTCTACTACTTTTGCAGGCAGGGCATTCCACACCCTTACTACTCTCTGAGTAAAGAAACTACCTCTGACATCTGTCCTATATCTATCACCCCTCAATTTAAAGCTATGTCCCCTCGTGCTAGCCATCACCATCCGAGGAAAAAGGCTCCCACTGTCCACCCTATCTAATCCTCTGATCATCTTGTATGTCTCTATTAAGTCACCTCTTAACCTTCTTCTCTCTAACAAAAACAGCCTCAAGTCCCTCAGCCTTTCCTCATAAGACCTTCCCTCCATACCAGGCAACATCCTGGTAAATCTCCTCTGCACCCTTTCCAATGCTTCCACATCCTTCCTATAATGCGGTGACCAGAACTGTATGCAATACCCCAAGTGCGGCCACACCAGAGTTTTGTACAGCTGCAACATAACCTCATGGCTCCGAAACTCAATCCCTCTACCAATAAAACCTAACACACCGTACGCCTTCTTAACAAGGAGCTATCAAGCTGGGTGGCAACTTTCAGTGATCTATGCACATGGAGACCGAGATCTCTCTGCTCATCCACACTACCAAGAATCTTACCATTAGCCCAGTACTCTGTATTCCTGTTACTCCTTCCCAAGTGAATCACCTCACACTTTTCTGCATTAACCTCCATTTGCCACCTCTCAGCCCAGCTCTGCAGCTTATCTATGTCCCTCTGTAACCTGCAACATCCTTTCGCACTATCCACAACTCCACCGACTTTGGTGTCATCCGCAAATTTACTAACCCATCCTTCTACGCCCTCATCCAGGTCATTTGTAAAAATGACAAACAGCAGTGGCCCCAAAACAGATCCTTGAGGTACACCACTAGTAACTGAACTCCAGGATGAACATTTCCCATCAACCACCATCCTCTGTCTTCTTACAGCTAGCCAATTTCTGATCCAAACTGCTAAATCACCCTCAATCCCACGCCTCCATATTTTCTGCAATAGCCTACCATGGGGAACCTTATCAAACGCTTTACTGAAATCCATATACACCACATCAACCGCTTTTACCCTCATCCACCTTCTCAAAGAACTCAATAAGGTTTGTGAGGCATGTCCTACCCTTCACAAAACCGTGTTGACTATCCCTAATCAAATTATTCCTTTCCAGATGATTATAAATCCTATCTCTTATAATCCTTTCCAACACTTTACCCACAACCGAAGTAAGGCTCACTGGTCTATAATTACCAGGGTTGTCTCTACTCCCCTTCTTGAACAAGGGGACAACATTTGCTAGTCTCCAGTCTTCTGGCACTATTCCTGTAGACAATGACGACATAAAGATCAAAGTCAAAGGCTTTGCAATTTCCTCTCTAGCTTCCCAGAGAATCCTGTATCTCAGTATTCTCCTCGACAACGTTGTCTTTTTCCTGTGTGAATACTGACGAAAAATATTCATTTAGCACCTCTCCTATCTCTTCGGACTCCACGCACAACTTCCCACTACTGTCCTTGACTGGCCCTAATCTTACTCTAGTCATTCTTTTATTCCTGACATACCTATAGAAAGCTTTAGGGTTTTCCTTGATCCTACCTGCTAAAGACTTCTCATGTCCCCTCCTGGCTCTTCTTAGCTCTCTCTTTAGGTCCTTCCTGGCTAACTTGTAACTCTCAAGCGCCCTAACGGAGCCTTCACGCCTCATCACTACATAAGCCTCCTTCTTCCTCTTGACAAGAGATTCAACTTCTTTAGTAAACCACGATTCCTTCGCTCGACCACTTCCTCCCTGCCTGACAGGTACATACTTCTCAAGGACACGCAGTAGCTGTTCCTTGAACAAGCTCCATATTTCAATTGTGCCCAGCCCCTGCAGTTTCCTTCTCCATCCTATGCATCCTAAGTCTTGCCTAATCGCCTCATAAGTGCCTTTCCCCCAGCTATAACTCTTGCCCTGCGGAATATACCTATCCCTTTCCATCGTTAAAGTAAACGTAACCGAATTGTGGTCACTATCACCAAAGTGCTCACCTACCTCCAAATCTAACACCTGGCCTGGTTCATTACCCAGTACCAAATCCAATGTGGCCTCGCCTCTTGTTGGCCTATCTACACACTGTGTCAGGAAACCCTCCTGCACACATTGGACAAAAACTGACCCATCTAAAGTACTCGAACTATAGTGTTTCCAGTCAATATTTGGAAAGTTAAAGAACCCCATAACAACTACCCTGTTACTTTCGCTCCGATCCAGAATCATCTTTGCAATCTTTTCCACTACATCTCTGGAACTTTTCAGAGGCCTATAGGAAACTCCCAACAGGGTGACGTCTCCTTTCCTGGTTCTAACCTCAGCCCATATTACCTCAGTAGACGAGTCCTCATCAAATGTCCTCTCTGCCACCGTAATACTGTCCTTGACTAACAATGCCACACCTCCCCCTCTTTTACCACCTTCCCTGATCTTCCTGAAACATCTAAACCCCGGAACCTACAACAACCATTCCTGTCCCTGCTCTATCCATGTCTCCGAAAAGGCCACAACATCAAAGTCCCAGGTACCAACCCATGCTGCAAGTTCACCCACCTTATTCCGGTTGCTCCTGGCATTGAAGTGGACACACTTCAAACCACCTTCCTGCCTGCTGGTACACTCCTGCGACCTTGAAACCTTATTCATGACCTCACTACTCTCAAAATCCTGCACACTGGAGCTACAATTCAGGTTCCCATCCCCCTGCTGAATTAGTTTAAACCCTCCCGAAGAGCATTAGCAAATTTCCCCCCCAGGATATTGGTACCCCTCTGGTTAGGGTGTAGACCATCCTGTTTGTAGAGGTTCCAAATACCCCAGAATGAGCCCCAATTATCCAGGTATGTGAATCCCTCCCTCCTGCACTATCCCTGTAGCCACGTGTCCAACTGCTCTCTCTCCCTATTCCTCGCCTCGCTAGCACGTGGCACGGGTAACAAACCAGAGATAACAACTCTGTTTGTTCTAGCTCTAAGCTTCCACCCTAGCTCCTTGAATTTCTGCCTTACATCCCCATCCCTTTTCCTACCTATGTCGTTGGTGCCTATGTGGACCATGACTTGGGGTTGCTCCCCCTCCCCCTTAAGGATCCTGAAAACATTATCCGAGACATCACAGACCCTGGCACCTGGGAGGCCACACACCAACCGCCAGTCTCTCTCGTTCCCACAGATTCTCCTATCTGTCCCCCTAACTATGGAGTCCCCAATGACTAATGCTCTCCTCCTCTCCCCCCTTCCCTTCTGAGCAACAGGGACAGACTCTGTGCCAGAGACCTGTACCCCATGACTTACCCCTGGTAAGTCATCCCCCCCAACAGTATCCAAAACAGTATACTTGTTATTGAGGGGAACGGCCACAGGGGATCCCTGCACTGTCTGCCTGTTCCCTTTCCGTCCCCTGACTGTAACCCATAACCTTTTTCCTGTACCTGAGGTGTGACTACCTCCCTGTAACTTCACGGGAGTACATAAAATTATGAGAAGCATGGATATGGTGAATAGTTGGAGTCTTTTTACCAAGGTGGAAATGTCAAATAGTTAGGAGCATCGGCTTAATGTGAGAGGGGGGCTGTTTCAGAGTCAAATTATTTTTAAACAGTGGGTGGTAGCGCATGGAACATGCTGTCAAGTGAGGTGGGTGTAAGTAGATATGATGGCAACATTTAAGAGGCATTCATACAGACACATGAACAGGCTGGGAATAAAGCAATTCTGAGCATGTCCAGGCAGATGGGATTAGTTTAGAATGCCATCATGATCGGCATAGACATGGTAGACCAAAGGGTTTGCTCCTTTGCCTTACTGTTCTATATTCTAAGTTCCTCTCCCAGTCCAATCCAACTAGTCTGCCCCCATTTCTTCGTAATTGACCTCATTTAAGTTGAACACAGTTGGTTCTGACCCAAACGAAAAATGCTGGAAATCACAGCAGCATCCATGGAGAGAGAGAGTGAGCTAACGTTTTGAGTCGAGATGACTTCATCAGAGCTGGCTGGAAGTTGCTCCCTCTCAAACAGAAGGCTAAATTCTACAATGCTATGGTCACTGTACCCAATGGGATCTTCTTTTGATCATGCATTAAACTCAACTTATTACACACCACCAGATCCAAAATCGTCTGATCCCTGGTTGAAACCACAACATTATGCTATAGGAAAATATCCCAAAACACTCTATATCGATTCTTCTTCATGGCTACCTCTGCCAATTTAACTATCCCAATCTATATGAAGATTAAAAACAGCCATGATTAATATATACCTTTATTATCTACTGATTTATATGCTTCCTACAGTATTGCTATTGTTAGGGAGTCCTATAGACTACTTCTACTAACGTCTTCTCCATTTTCCGATCTTAAAATACGCAAATTTGAAAATTAACTAAGGCATCTCCTCTTCACTCCTCCTTGATCTATTTAAATTTGCTTTATTTTTCCTTTTCTCCATGCGTAATTTCACTTTTCAGAAGAGTATCTCTTGTTTTGTGCTTTGTTGCCTTTTTTAAAAACAATCTTGTCTTTGTCTGTGAACTGTGGTTGAGTTGCTTGGTAGCACTATGTTTCTGAGTCACTCGGTTATAGGTTCAAGTCACACTCCTGCATTTTACTTTAAAAATCAAGGCTGAATCTCTGTTGTAGAACTGTACTGTACCCTGGGATGTGTCTTCTTTTATATAAGATGCTAAACCAGTGCCCCATCTGCTTTCTGGGTGGCCATAAATTTTCCTGGTGCTATTTTGAATAGAGCCAGTGTTTTGGATAATATTGATGATCTCTGAATTAACATGACAGAGAACAAAAAAATACAGGTGATATGGTCATTATCACATTGCTGTGCACAAGTCGGCTTACTCATTTTCTACATTACAACAGTGACTGTACTTCAAAAAGGACTTCACTGGTTGTAATGGCCTTCCTGGTGATCTAAACAGTTTTAAAGCTGCTTTGGGCAAAGGGTGTGGATTTAAGGCAGACTATTTTGTTCCATAAAATGCAAGAAAAGCTCCATTCCCAAGAAGCCAGACAAAACACGTTGCCTAAAAGAGATAACAAGGTGTAGAGCTGGATGAACACAGCAGGCCAAGCAGCATCAGAGGAGCAGGAAGGCTGACATTTCAGGCCTAGACCCTTCAGAAAAATTCTATCTCTAAAATATGCTGCCTGATGGTCAATATTCAATTATTCCACAAGATGGCACTGCTGCTTCACATGTTCATACACTCCAAGGACACCCTCAGGGTAGAGAACCTTTTATCTGGGCCTTACTGAACCAGAAGGATCAATTTCAATGTAATTAACTTGATCCTTTTGGGTGAAAAATGGAAGGTGCTTTGTTTTGTTTTGCAATGCAGAGCTTTGAAAGGAACCTGTCTTTTCTTGAAGTTCGGATCACCACTTGTCTCATTAAAGCAGTGCTGATGTTAGACAGGTGCTTTGAACAGATTTAAGAGCTCAGGCATTCTTTGGTTACAGGGAGTAACATTCAAGCTATGGGATGCTGATTATTTAATTACTAATAGGCAGAGAAGTAGGGAAGAAAATAATTAACTAACAACTAAACAAACCTGAAAATCAAGTCATCCCGCTGGACTGTCTTTGTGGACATGTCATTTATTTTTCATATATTGCCTTGTATTTGGTTTGGAGCTAGATTTGCATTCATACTGGTGAGAGAAAGCTACGTTCTCTGTCCATCAAAGAGTAACAACTTCCATCAATAAGCATTGTAACGGTGCTTTTATAACAGACTACGGAATACAGGATTGAAATTACTGATGGTGATTTTATTGTGTGAACTTTTAATATGCTGGCAACAAATTTCTGTCTCTCCTACTTAAACAGAAGTCTTAGACTATTACTATTTAATGTAAACATTTTATCACCTCTATTAAAATAATGATAACTTTGATAAGCATTATATTTTTCAAAATAGCAACACTGACAGTAATCTTCACCCTATTATTAAAAATAGTTGAACTGCACGTAATAGGGTGAACAAAATTGCATTTTTATAGATTTCAGGAAACACCCAAAGGGCTCCATCAATGAATAATTCTTAGCGTGAATTCACTGTTATATTGTAGGTAAATGTGGCAGCCAATATATTGAGCCCACAAGAAAAACCAACAACTAATATGTTTTGGTGGGAGTTTTTCAGGGATCAATGTTAAGCACTCCACTAACAAACCTCATTACTGCATTTCCAGATTTCAAAAAAAATTGCATCTGTAATTGTCCAGAGTGCTATTAAGAGTCAACCACATTGCTATGATTCTCGAGACACATATGGGCCAGACTGGATAAAGATGGCAGATTTTCCTTCTTAAAGTATATCCGTGAACCAGGTCAGTTTTTACAAAAATCACTATTTGCTCATCATTACATCAGTTTATTATTCCCAGGCTTTTATTGAATTCACATGAAATCAGGACCTATGTTTGGAGCATTAGCATAGCGTTCTTGATTACTAGTTCAATGAAATTACCTCTACAGTACCATCTTCACCTGAACAGGCAGGGGTCTCATGTAAAAGACATCAGAGAGTGGAGCATCAAATTTGCATTGCAGCAATGTGCCTGAGCAGCTCTTTGAATCTCACCATTCTCTAACTCAGAGCTGGGACACTGCTCAACTGAGCCAGTCTAATAATGAAAATATTTTCATGAAATTCCATGCAATATTAATTTTAACAAATAAATTCACTTAGTTGGCTTCAGCAAAGTAGTGGATGTTTGAATTTTCCGTGGACGAGTTGATAAATTTGCCATTAATAACATGATTTCAATCCTGAAGAACTATTTTGTTTTGACTGCTGATCATTGTTGATCTCAGAATCACAGAATTGATACAGTGCCCATCATGTCTGCACTGGCTCTCCGAGCACTATTTTAACAATACCAACTTCCTGCCTTTCCCCCATAACTCTGTACATTGTTTCCATTTAAATAATCAACCAGTCTCCTCCTGAATGCCTCAATTTAAAGCGCTTCCACTGCATTTCTGGGCAGTCTTTGCTATCTAAACCCATAGGATACCTGCCAGGAGATAACTGCTCTTTTTGTTTATTTCTTTGGGACATTTTTATAGCTTGGGGAGAGGACTGGTTCAATCCCTGGGGAAGCCTTGTACCTAAAAATCTGCCAGGAAGTTTAAACACAGCTGTGTTTTGAGCTGCAAAGCTGATGATGATCAGCAATTAAATTTATCCTGGACTTGGGTTGGGTGTAGAATATGGAAGATACCTTTCATAGCTTACTTAAACTCCTACACCCAGGCCTGCTCAGAACTCCATCAATGTCTCGCTTCTGTGTTGGTCCTTGTGTGTACCTCAATGTTGCTTGTTGATTAAATAGTTAAGAGCAGCATTGACCTTCAATGTTAGTGGTACCATATGGTTTATAGTTAATTGTTTCTACAGACTGTAGCTCCAATAGCCCATAGTTATAGCTTCTCTGCCGAAGCAGCCTCAATATGCAATTATCCTCCCCCATGTCCTGCTGGATTAATAGAGCTATTGCCTGAAGTAATCTTTTCTGTACATGGCATGTCTCCAATGGCCTCTGCATTCCTGGCCTGCCCTTTCCATCAACCCCCGCTGCACTAAGAGATAGATGACAATGGCTGCTGCATCTATCCTGTGAAGTTGGAAACTCCTCCGTGCTTTGTCTTTCTGACAGTGTGGCAGTGATATAGAAAACAAGGTATAGATTTTTGTCTTTGCAGCATTAAGTAAGCATTGCCTGAGTGGAGGACAAGAACAAAAATTGGATCGGGAGCATGATACATTGGTTAACTTACTGGATGGAACATCAGGCTGCCTCTATTATTAGCCTGCAGTGCTCATTGTCCAATTCTCTCTCCTGTGTTCTGCCCAGCCAATGCTGAAATTTCAGGCATCATTGCATATATTCCATGCCCATAGACAGATGGGTGCATTAAATGACATAAGTTAGCCGGTAGTACTTAAATAGTACTTAAGCATAGGTAAACATGTATCTGACTGGCAGCAAGTTTCGTGCTGCGAGGTTCAACGTGGGGTTCCTGACTGCTTATAATTTGTGTCAATGCTTTAAAGAAAGCAATTATGGCCAGATTTGTAACTTGGACCAAATTACAAGCAGTTGAAAATGATGACTATCATTGTGTACAATTCAATAAGTTTTTGGTGAGATCAGTCAATGGGTCCAGAAATGGCAGATGAAGTTATATACAGCAAAGTGAAAATTACGGGATTCTGCAGAAGGGAAGCTGATTTGAAACCCTTGTTAAATGGAAATATATTTGAAATACAAGTATAGGAGAGAGCTTGAGGTTTTTGGTGGATGCATCACTGGAGTCTCTGGAACAATGCTGTCAGCCTGATTAAAAGAAAATAGAAGATTACAATGCAAGACAAAGGTATATGATATAAATCCAGAGAATCATTTAAAAGCTACATTTGGTTCTGATGACATGACATCTATAATGCTGTATATGGTTTTGACCTCCTTAATTTGAAGAATAATCAACTGTTATAGAGAAGAGTTACATAGTTAATCACAGAACTGAAGGAAATACCTCATGAGGTAAGAGTGATCACCTTCTGCATTTGTAAAGAAAACAACGAAGGGGAGATATGATGGAAGAGTTTAAAGAAGCTTCATTGATAGTTTCAATTAAGGAAAGATTTTCAAATGTACTAAGGGTCATAATTACAAATTGAGCCTATGGAAACTTGGAAGTACAATATGAATAAGGTGAAAAGTGTACAGAATATATTGCCAACAGGGTTGATCTAATAAGAACTGAAATGGTTTTTGGGAAAAAATGAGACAAGTTTGTGTCAACAAATGAGATTCAGGATTATTAAAAATTCATGAAAGAAATATTGCTGATAGCTAGGCTACATAAACGAAAGGGTTTCTTCTACATAAAACTGTTTCTGTGTTACTATGCCCTACATCTAGCTGGAAGACATTAGCTTTTTTTTTGAGTTGAGGTGTCACCTTTATATTCTCTGATGAAATTTGTGATAATGGTTCAAGCTGTCAACTTGGCGCCCAGACTGATATTGTAGATTGGTCCCTCACTCTCTATAACATCAAGCTTATGCCTGGAAACCAAGTTGGAAACCTAGTCCAGTGCATCACCTACATAGAATATGAATATTTTTTCTTGTGGGCCAATCTAGATGAGAGGTCATAGTTTTAGACTAAGAGGTGGGAGATTTAAAACAGATGAGGTGGAATTGCTTCTCTGGAAGTGTCATGAATCTGCAGAATTCACTACCCCAAAATGCATTGGACATCGGTGTACTGAATAAATTTGAAATGATAGACAGCTTTTTAATTAGTAATAGGTTAAAGGGTTACAGGGAGCGAGCAGGAAAACACAGCTGGGGCTAAACTGAGTTTAGCTATGGTCATATTAAATGGTGGAGCAGGCTTGAGGCCTACATCTGCTCCTAGTTCTTACATTTTATGTTCTTAATGGGCTGGATTTTGCTGTCAATGATGAAGCGACATTATAGCCTTGGCAACAACTTCGAAGAAATCTTCCCACATGATCCAGCAATCACTAGTGTGTGGACCTCCACTTTCCTGATATCAATTTAAATCTGGCATGAGATTGAGGAGATCTCTATATACACAATAGTAATGATGCGTGAAATCTGAGCAAACAGCTAATCACATTGAAATATCCTCATCGGCACCAACCAGGAAGTTAGAAACACTGAATCCCTTCACTTCCACTTTTAATATTTCAGACATTAAAACAAATGTACAATTTATTGAAAGTAGAAGCTATAGTAATTTAAAACAATATTTTTATTAAAATATGTGGGCATAGTATCATGGAGAAACATTATACATGTATAAAATTAGCTTTCCAGGGCTAGTAAGGGTGGTTAGCAGGAATTCTGAGACTACTACAGCATTAGAAACTCAGCTATATCTCTGTCAACTAGGCATAACATTATCAAGGGTTTTACAGAGAAACTAACAAGTTTTGTCTTGTTGACATAAATGTTATTATACTGTGATCTACAATATGTAGTTACAAGATCTGCTAAGGGCAAAATAGCAAAGAAAAGGGAAAGGAAATATGGACAAACTAAAAGAAAGCTCAGAGGAGGTCACCATATCTAGTGGGGAATACAGTAGTCTGAATCTTAATTTTGAAATTCCTCAAAATGCTTAACCCAAAAACAAAGACTAAGAATATTTGTCCATTATAATAACCATCACCCTTTTTCAAAAACATTACCGTTTCTGCACTTCTGGATGAAACAGAAGATTCTTATGCAACTCTAATATGCAAAAGTGGATAAATAATCAGAGAGATGACTAACTCAAAAATGTTAAACATGCTTGCTTGTAGAGATCTTCAGTCATATGTATATATAGGTACCCTCTGCAGGTGGCAGCATTTATGCTTCAATGTTACAATCTGGCTATATTAATTTATAATATTGAAATTTGATCAGATGTATACACTGGAACAACATTTTTTTTCTGGTACACAGTTAATATACATTACCATTCTTGCAGGTGAAAGCACTTCCCAGTGTTGTACTGCGCCAATGTGAACCTGAAGGCCCCGGGTTTGCACACTGGGCTGACGACAGATAGGCCACAATTCTTCAGCAAGAATCAGTCCCTTCAGAGAGGGAATGAGAAAAATAGAGAAACAAAACCATTTCAGAATTGAAACCGATAGAAGTGAGGATGCTGTAAATCAGAAACATAAAACAGAAATTGCTGGAAAAGCTCAGCAGGTCTGGCAGCATCTGTGGAGAGATGTCAGAGTTAACATTTCGGGTACAGTGACCCGTCCTCAGAAATCGGTGTGGGCTGAATGGCCTACTTTTGCCACTACATCTTATAAGTAATCTTGAATGCACAGTTACCTTGTGCTGGTCTCACTGTTACTCTATTTGCCTTCTATGTTCTGATATGATGGTTACACACACTTCTAAAGAAAAGCAACTTTTGACCTCTGATCATTGACCAAATCCAACATACCTGGAAGTACTTCCATTGACCTTGAAGTATTTCCCTTGAAATTCTCCACAGGATCTGTATCTTACTTTCCCAACTCCCTCTGCTAGCTGTCTAGGGACTAGGGACAGTTGTGAATATGCACTTGGCTTGTACTGTGTCCATCTACATCAGGATCGATTCCTCACACTGCTGATCAGTATATGACTATGGTGCACCTTGCATGCTTTTCATGCTGCAGCGTCTGGATGGATTAAGTCTTTCAAAGCCGCAAGTGAACCCAAGGGCATTCTTTATTTAGTGTGCCACTTTTATGTTTCCATGTTGTTCAACAAATATGCTAAAGTTGCTGTCAATGGTAATGAGTAATCTTGGCCAACAATGAATAATGTCATAAAATAGAGGTTGTTTCCTACTGACACTCATTTCATTGATCATTTGGGTATAATGTAGACACAATTCTGGATTTTGTAGGTGAGCGGAGAGTTTACATTTTCCCTTCACCCCAGAAGGAAAGCATGCCCTAAACAGATCAATCTTTAAAATGGTAGCACCATTAACAACTTGATTTGTTCGCAGCTTCAGTCACAGCAACACCAGAACTCAGTAGTGGGCATTGCTTGGGCTTCAAGGAGGTGTGGGAAGAGGAAGCACGGTCACTGGAGAGAGGTAAGTCTGGGAAGCTTATGAAAGGAAGAATTGTCGCAGGGGTGGATGTGTTGTGTCCATAATATGAGTATGGCACTGCCCAATTGATAGGTTTGTCCTTCTTTCCCATCCTTTCAAAGAAGCCTTTTCAAAAACTGCCCTCATATTCTTGTCTGCCACCTCTCAGGTTTTAGATACTCAAAGATGTTATTACACACTGCTGGAGAAGGTGGGACTTTAACATGGCCCTCCTGGCCCTGAGGTAGGGACATGACCATGATACCACAAGAGCCCTCTGGCCATTGTTTTTGTTTGTCTACCCGTTTGTCCATCCATCCATCCCTCCATCCATCCATCCCACCATCTATCCATCCATCCATCCATTCATTTATCCATCCATCCATTCATTTATCCATCCATCCATTCATCTATCCATCCCTTGGTTCCTCCAACCATCCATTTATTTACGATTAACCATCACAAAATAACCAGAGTCACTCATGAAAATAGCAGTTTATGAGCACTGCCCACTGTGAGAGTACCACAACAACAAAAACAAGGAAGGACAGGGAGGGGATTCAATTAAGATTAAAGTTAAATTAAAATAGAGTTGGATGGAGCCACCCAGTTTTTAATTTGTTTTTCTTTTAATTCTACACCACCAAACCACAATTAAACAATTCCACCCAGTGTTTTTATTATATCCATAAGTGCTGTCATGCGCCTTTGAACATTTTCTTTCCCAATCATCAAATCATCTCTGTTGGTGTTTTTCCTTTATCCTCTACCACTAAATATCCAAGTTTCCAATTAATTACCAGTGTTCATGCACAGCCCGTGAGGGGGATCCAGTGTTTTATTGCTGTAAAGGTGGATTAAAGCCCTCAATTGTTACTTAACTGGGTAGTTAATGGCTTCAATGTAATCAATGGCCCATGACCGAGTAGGTACCTTGCCCATCTCTCTATATCAAGTGACCAGGAAGGAGGTAGGATGGACATCCAATGTGTTTATGGAAACTGGCATGACCCACCCCCAAATCATAAGAAGATACTCAGTGGTGAGACCATGTAAAATCTAGCCCATAGAGTAAAATGCCACCCCAGTCCCTTGTAACCAAAAGAGGAGCGAATGTTGAATATTTTTAACACAAATAAAATTCAGAAAAATGGAGCAGATTAGGCAGTGTCTGAAAGAAAAAAATAGTTTACTACTTCTAGGGTGACCATCTGTGTATTTGCTGCATTTATTATTGTATCACAAGTAAATCCTCTTGTCCCGTCACACTGCAGTTAGTCTGTTGCTCGAGTAGATGATAACAGAGCTCCTCCAGAAGCTCAACAGCTGGCATCATTGAGCCAAAGTGCAGATGGATGTGAAAGAATGGAATTAGCAGGCCCTTATCTAGGATAAACAATTTGCCCCTTGTTATAGATCCTTTGTTAAATTCCTCCGTGTTACAGACACTGATAATGCAGCAGCAATATAAGTACATGGCTTATATGTTCGTACAATTTTGCGGGAAACTTGCCTCAAAATGTTCACAGCCTCTTCTGAACCTGTCCACATATATGTGGATTTTTTTCCTGATTCACCCTGTCATTCATTAAATGTTATCACTGGGCGAGGAACCAGTGATTGTGAATCAGCATCTCATTTTGAGCCTTTTCCAGTAACTCAATGGCATGCGTGCAGTTCTGCTGAATATACAACAAGGTATTTTATTTGTGTCGCGCCTTGAACATAGCATGAACATCTGAAGGCATTTCACATGTGTTTTGTCAAGTAGAAATTTGACACTGAACCGCATAAACAGAGATTAGGACTGGTGATCAAAGGTTCAATCAGAAGATACATTTTAAAGAGTGACTTAAAATAGGGAGGAGAGGGGCAGAGGTAGTGAGGAAGAAAAGACTTTGGCAGTTCCAGGCATGGTCACTATTGGAGGAAATGAAAAGATCAGGATGGGCAAGAAGTTTGAACTGGAAAAGTGCAGATATTTTTGTGGATTGTGGGGCAGAAGGAGGTTACAGAAGAGTGAAGGTCGAGTCTATAGGGCGATTTATAAACAAGGATGAGAATTTTAAAAGCACCAAATTTAAAACTATTTTCAATTCATATCATAGAAGTCATAGAGCTGAATTTGCTCAGGACCTGAATGATTTTGGGCAATGATAGGCCAGTTAGGAAAATGTGGTTAGATTGGAAAATAAGATTCTTAACATTGAGAAAATAAGCCTGACAATGCACCAAAAGTTTAAACCAAGAAACGAGAACCTTACTTGTGAGCGGTGAGAGGTCATTTTGCATGCATTTACATCCCATGATTACCCATCTCGGACACTTCTATGCAGTTTGCTATCCTCCCACATGGTGGAGAGAAACTAGATGGTGACAATTCCCGACATGAAAACAGAGTGGGTCACTCACTGTCAGCTTCCTCCTCGGGGCCTCTGATTTGGCCAGCAGAGCCCACCACCTCAGAGCAATGCCAACTTGTACACAAATCATCAGAGGTTGGCATCAGATGCATGTCAAACTTGCCACATCGTTATGGCACATTGCTGACTCACTCAGAGTACAGTTATCCTCTTCAATGCTGTACTGTGGGGTGAACAAACACATTTTTCCTTCCAGTGCTGTGGCCATGCCACTTTGCAGGTAGAGACAGACACCCACCTCCTACACTGAGAGCAGAGAGAGCCCTTCGCTTGCTGAAAAGCAATAAAATAAGTATTAGTGCCCACTCACTTCATGCGTAATTAGATGCTCAAACCTCTCTGCCTTGCTTTGCCCTGCCTTATATTGCACTTGACACCGTGTTCAGAACTGACAGGCTCACTGTACTTCTGTCTTGTCTGTTTTTTCGAGCATACGAAAAGCCAGGCAGCTTGTCAGGTTTGTCAGCAATGATCAGTCGAGAGGCTGGACATGGTGCTGTAAGTCACAGTGCTACATCAATGTCACACCTACAGCATGTGCCAGTATCTTAAGCCACAAACACACTAAATGGGCTTTAACCAAATGCCTATGTCTGAAGGTCTAAGACGAGTAGTCCTCTGTCAAGTCAAGGGTGACCATTGCCACACTGGTGCACCAGCACCATCTGATATCAGTCAAGGGGTTGGGATGTAGCCTCACAGTCACAGTCAGGGTTACAGTGCAACCAGATTTGGGATTAGTGGTAAGGCAGTCGGGAATTGCTCAAGATCAGTGAGGAGTTTGGTCACTAGTCAGTTGGGTTGACCTTTCAAGAATGAACAACGGGTCTTCGTCAGTCCTGAGCAAGGGAGAGATGTTATTCCAAGCTGGATATTAAGGAAAGAGTAGCACATTCCTAAAACAGGGCTCGAGCATGGGATGGCTTTAAGGGCAGTTAGCCTGTGTAGCTTTTTTCTTGCAGCTGCAGTCAATCTGACAGATGATAATGCAAAGTAACAAAACATATACAAATATCAGCTTCTACTTCTAATGAAATGGCATCTATGTGACCTATGTGCCCTCAGAAGCTTTTCATTATTGCTTTTCTCCTACTCTGTGCACAGTGAAGAGTTGCTCGTGGCTGGCAGCAATTGAAATGTTGCACAGCTGGTTTGTAAATATGGCACATGCAGTGAAAATCCTGGAAAGTTCCAGTAGTAGCAAATATTTCCACTGCTGGTAAATGCAAAATAGTGTGAGAGTGTCTCCATAGTGGAGTTACATAAATGAGCAGGAGAGAATTGCATGAGATAACTCACTGAAGCCCACGAAGAGAAACTCTGAATAAAACCCACCTGAAATTAATGTTTAACCTATTTGTTGGTGAAATTCAGTCTGTTGTTTTTGATTGGTTATTGTGAAGCAACTTATAAGTAGAAACCAAAAAGATGATATCATTTTCCTCGTTCAGTAAGTAGAAAAAAGCTGGCCAATGTTTGGTCAGGAGTGTTGGATGGAGCAAGACCTTAGTCCCAGTGGTAGCTGTAAAATACTGGAGATAGACAGCAGGTTCATTAACATCTGTAAATAGCAAAGACAAGTTAATGTTTCAGGCATAGACCTGGGATCACATTTACATCTTCACACAGAGGCAGGAATCAGCATACTAAATACTAAAGTTTGCTCTTGTTTAGGATGAAAATCTATTTTTTTCCTGCTTTTTTGTCCCAGTACTATTGTAATTCCTCTAGTTTCCATGCACCAATGTGGGATTTTTGAAGCCCTTTCCTTGAAAACTTTGTGATTATTGGTAGAGGTCTACTCCAATTCAGTAGCACTTGGACAGGCAGGTGTAAAACATTCTGACACCTTCAGATATCACTTTCAGATGCTGCATTGTCATGTGAGTCTGTTTTATTAATGCGGGGAGGCACCGTAGAGACTTTTCCTGTAAAACCGTGTTGATCCTTACATTGACCAATATCATACAATTGTTGTCAAAATCGCACATATTTTCCCAACTGTTAAAAGTACAATAATGCATAAAAGGTTCATTTAAAAATGTATTGTCAGCTTTCATGTGTTGGCTGTGAATAAGAATAAATATTGCTTCTGAAATTTGGAAAAATCTTCAGCATTAGCTTTGCTCTGATCATTGACAGTGCTCTGTTCTGAAATGGAGATGGAAACTCTTTAGCTGGAGAAACTCAGAGGGTCTGGTAGCATCTGCAGAGAGGAACCAGAGTTAACTGTTCTGGTCCAGGAAGCTTTCTTAAGAACACTGGGTCTAAAATATTAACTCTGCTTTCTCTCCATAGATGTTGCCAGACCCGTTGAGTTTCTCTAGCAATTCTGTTTTTGTTTCAGATTTCCAGCATTTGCAGTTCTTTATTTTTGGAAACAGTTGGTTCTATTAGTGTCAATGAAATCTGGTTTCAACTTGTAGAAATATCTTCTGGAGCTTTTAGGAGCTTGAGACATAGGAGGACAGGTCAAAAAGCAGGTGTGACTATTAATGTTTATTGCCTATTAACCCTTTGCTTAGAGCTAATGTTATGCAGGGGTCATGTCCATACCTCTGAGCCAGTAGGCTTAAGTTTAAATTGCACCTGCTCCACAGCCATGTAATAACTTCCCTGAGCAGGTTGGTTAGGAAAATATTAATTAACCCTATGTTTAGATTCTTGTGGCACAGTGATAATGCCCTTTCATCTGGACTAGGAGGCTTGGGTTCAAGTCCACCTGCCCTAGACATGTGTCATAGCATGTCTGAGCTGCTGATGACAGTAATTACAACGTGAGCAATTCTTATGTCACTGTGGCAGTGTCTGTACCTCTGAGCCAGGATGTCTGGATTCAAGTCCCATCAATTCCAGGGGTGTATACTAACTTATCTGAAAAGGTTGATTAGAAAATATCCATTTATCCAATGTTTGAGGGCTCTGGCGGCTCAGTGGCAGTGTCCCTACCTCTGGACTAGGAGGTCCAGGTTTGATTCCCACCAGCTCCAAATGACAACATGTTTGAGCGGGTTCATTGAAAGCTATCTATGTTTAAGTGTGGTAAATCAGAGCTTTTTCCATTATTCCCCAATCTCGTGTCACCCAGCTCCCCTCATACAGCACAGTAGCAATTTGATTGGCTAGAATCTCCCAGACTCCCAGCAGCCCCAGAGAAAGGGACTGGATGCTGTTGGGATGGCAACTGATCCCAAGGATAAAGCCCAGTGGAACCCTGGAGCCAGGTAAGTCCAGGCTATTGGTTGAGAGGGTTTGGCAGCCTTAAAGTAGGATGTTATGGACATCACCCAAAGATAACACCCTGTCCTTCCATTCTTTTTTTAAAACCTAGGTTTCTGATTTGTACTTGTCTGTCCTTGCCAACAATGGTATAGCATGGGCAGGATGATACAAGTAAAAACTCAACTGACCCTTATTTATGTATTTAAATATAGTGGGCCACTAATTTTAGTGCCTTGCCCTCCCATATTCTGGCAGTGAGCCAAAGGGTCAGTGACAATGCCCCATTATGTGTTCCCTATCACCCACTGAAAACACACCCATCACCTTTTTTGCCCATTTATATGTAAATAAAAGTATTTCTAATCTTACCTATGCTGTACCATTGGTTGGTGCAGGAAAATTCAAAGACAAATGTCCATGGATCACCTCCTCGTAGATAAATCATGGGAATGCATTGGTAGAAAAACCTGAGTTTTTTTTTAACCTTCACTTATGGGTGATGGGTGTCGCTGGCTGGCCAACATTTATTGCCCGTCCCTAGTTGCCCTTGAGAAGGTGGTGGTGAACTGCCTAATTGTACCACTATAGTCCATGTGCTGCAGGTTAACTCACAATCCCCTTAGGGAGAGAATTCCAGGATTTTGATCCAGCGACAATGAAGGAACAGTGATATATTTCAAATGGTGAGTGGCTTGGACAGGAGCTTGCAGATGGTAGTGTTCCTATATACCTGCTGCCCTTATCCGACTCGATGGAAATAGTTGTGGGTTTGGAAGGTGCTGTCTAAGGATCTTTGGTGAATTTCTGCAGTGAATCTTGTAGATAGTACACACTGCTGCTACTGAGCATTGGTGGTGGAGGGAGTGGATTGTAGATGAGCTGCCAATCAGGCAGGCTGCTTTATCCTGCTATGATATGAAACATGGAAAGCAGCAGAAAATTCAATTTTATCAATGGAATTAGAAATTTTACATAGAAGTAATCATAAGGTTTTGTAAAATAAGTTATTTCTTGCTCCCGCTGCAGTTTGTTTTGTACAGAGGGACCGGATTTACAAATGTTTGACTTACAAACACTTGTATGTATGAGCAAGATCCCATACATGGTATTAATTTTAAAGACCGCACATATGAACATCTCCTATACTTATGAACAGCTGCTTTCCATTGTCATGCATTGTGTTGAGACTTATATCCACATAGACTTGTGAACGGACTCCATAATGGACCCTGATCACAACCCAAGAACTGCCTGTAATTAGCAATATATACTTTTAATTTAAAAAGTATCCTTAGGAAATGGGCATTGCTGGAAAGCAAGCATTTATTGGTCATGCCTTGTTTCTCCAGGAAGGTGGAAACTTGCCTTTGACTGTAACTTTATTATTTTTCATTCTGGATTGCTGTGACTGAGTAACTCACTAAACATTTCTGGGTGCTGTGAAGAGTCAACCACACTGATGTAGGACTGGAGAGGACTTGACAGAATAAATGCAGAAAGGTTGTTTCCCTTTGTGGGAGAGTCTAGGACCAGAGTATATCATGTCAGGGTAAGGACCACACATTTAAGACAAGTTGGGCTGGAGGGCCTGTTTCCATGTGGTAAACCTTTATGACTCTGCGACAAAAACGAGGAGGAATTTCTTCTCTCAGAAGATTGCAAATCTGTGTTTTTTTTACCACAGACAGCTGCTGAGGTTGGGCCATTCATTATATTCAAGTCCAAGATAGACAAATTTTTAATTAGTAAGGAAATCAAGGCCTGGGGGAAAGACAGAAAAGTGGAGTTAAGGATTTTCAACTGACGTTTTCCCAGCCAACATCAGTTCTGAGGAAGGGTCACTAGACCCGAAACGTTAACTCTGTTTTCTCTGCCACAGATGCTGCCAGACCTGCTGAGCTTTTCCAGCAACTTTGTTTTTGTTAAGGGTTTTCAGATCTGCTATGAGCTCATTGAATGGTGGAGCAGACTCGATAGACAGAATGGCCTACTTCTGCTCCTATGTCTTTGGTCTTATAATGTGGAATTTTTGTCACTGAAGAAGATTAATCAACCAATTAGATTTTGAGGACTGTCCGTGAACTTTGTGATCACTTTTACTGATATCAACTTTTAATCTCCAGGTTTTCTTTTGAAATGAATTGAAATTCAATAAGATTTAAGATCCAATTCTTTAGACTATTTGCTAGTCCTTTGGAAAGTAGGCCCAGAACACGGCTCTAGGTTTTACAGTATCTTAGAAGGAGAAATGAGGTTTAATTATTAATTATTTTGAGCTGGTTTATTTTAATAATAGTTTGCAAGAGAGAAAAAAAGAATTAGTAAACGTGTTGCTCATTTTTAATACAGTGCACTGCTTGCCTATTTTATTTCCTCTGAGTTCCTAAGTAACAGCTAATGAATCCCTACAGATGTCACAATTACATTCTGAAACCTGAGGGATGATAAATAGCTGAACTTGAGAAGTGTCAGAGTTTTTACATTTTCATAAATTTAGTGTCTCCTGTATTGAAAACACAAATAAATTTACAGAGCAGTAGATAGGGAGAGTGCTAACATGAACAGCTGTGGGCCTTTGGGGGGAGAAATAGTTTTCAGTGTTTCCTCTTAGGTATAACATCTCAGTTTGGTTCTGTAGTACTTTTTTCTTGTGCCTTAGAGATCATAGATCATAGAATCCCTACAGTGTGCAAACAGGCCCTTCGGCCCAACAAGTTCACACTGACCCTCAGAGCACCCACCCAAACCCATTCACCTATAACCCACCTAATCTATTTGATGGAGATAGTAGGAACTGCAGATGCTGCAGAATCTGAGATAACAAGGTATAGAGTTGGATGAACACAGCAGGCCAAGCAGCATCAGAGGAGCAGGAAGGCTGACGTTTCAGGCCGAGACCTAGACTTCATTTCTGAAGAAGGGTCTAGGCCCGAAACATCAGCCTTCCTGCTCCTCTGATGCTGCTTGGTCTGCTGTGTTCATCCAGCTCTACACCTTGTTATCTCAGATTCTCCAGCATCTGCAGTTCCTACTATCTCTTAAACAATTTTAACTCCATTTCTGAAGAAGAGTCTAGGCCCGAAACGTCAGCCTTCCTGCTCCTCTGATGATGCTTGGCCTGCTGTGTTCATCCAGCTCTACACCTAATCTATTTGATGTTCTTTTCATAAAATTGAGGTTAGGGGATGAATTTTACAGGAAGTGGGGAGGAGTGTTGGTGCAAAATTGAATTTTGAATTGACTGATTTTAAACATCAATGACGGCTCAGGGCAGCCTGAGTTATATGAGAGTGGGATCTATATCCCTCTCTCAAGAGTTTCCTCATCGGCACTATCACTTAGAACTTATCATTCCAGAACTTAGGAATGAGTGCTGCTGGGTTTGCAGATTGTAGATCAAGGGTAGATTGCAAAACCAGGTAAGTCCTAGGGTTTTTGGTGAGAGAGGTATTGGGGAGCCTGGAAAAAGAGGCACAAGGGGAGTAACTGAGATAACAAGGTGTAGAGCTGGATGAACACAGCAGGCCAAGCAGCATCAGAGGAGCAGGAAAGCTGACGTTTCGGGTCGAGACCATTCTTCAGAGGGAGTAATGGTGTTTTTTTTTGTCGCTAGTCTGGAACTGAAAAAGGAAGGGAGGTGGGTTTGTATGCAGGAAATGAACACAGGGTACTCCCTGAAGGACATTCCCCTTCCTTCCTGGCTTTTATTAATTGTGTTAAATAAATATTCTCCCAACTGGTGACCCAGTGACAGTGATGGAACGGAACACCACATTATCCTATGGATGCAGTGCTTTGGGACGAATGAAAACTAATGAAATGGAGGTGGACAAGGGCACAATGATCATCCAATGTTATGTGTAGTTGCCCATGGTCATTTATCAAAAGGAATCGGACAACTGATTGACACAGTGTAAGCTCCAGCCCCGAGAACTCGTGTATATCAACAAGTGCTGAGGCCAGAGGGGTAGTCTTCATCAGGCAGCCTTTGTAGGTGGCTGTCTTTGACTAGAGAGCAGGAGCAGGCCATTTGGCCCTCGAGCCTGTTTTGCCATTCAACAGGATCATGACTGATCGAACATTCCTCATATCCACTTTCCTGTGTTTCCCATAACACTTGATTCCCCGCCTGATCAAGAATCAATCTCAGAGCCAAGGTGGAACAGGTCCCATGAAATCCATTCCACAAAACAATTTAACCAATAATGGGAAAATTCCAGCACATGGTGCCACTGATAATTATCTTTTGTTAATCTGATTAACTACCTTTAATGTTTATTCTCTGTATACATGTTATAGCATGCCATTTATTCTGTTCTTGTTCCTGACTTTATGTGTTTAGACCACAGTCAGATGTCGACTGTGTGGTATCTTATTAAAGACCTTTTGGAAACCAAATACATTGTGTTTGTTGCATCAGCCTTATCTATCCTTTCTGGAATTTCTTCAAAGGATTCAATTAGAATGGTCATGCATGGCTTTCCCTACTGGAATCCGTGCTGATGAGTCTTTATTATACTTTCATTTCTCAATGATTTTCTATTTCATCTTTGAGTAAGAGTTCCTTTATCTTTACTACCAGCAACATTAAGCTAATTGATTTGTAGATCCCTGGCCTTGTCCTATCTCCTTTTTTTTAAGAAAAGAGAATATAGGAGTTGCATGTGCTGGCTGCCAGTCCATTAGCACTACTCTCTTTTCTAATGTATGTTTATAAATATGCAACAAGTCAGTTGCTATCTTTTTCCATAATTTCTTTAATTTACATGGATGAATCTGATAAGAGGTTTTAGCCATTCTAAGTTTGACTAGTTGATCAATTATCTCCTTCCATTCTATTTTAAATGTCTTTATTTATTCCTTGACCTCTTCTTCAAATAGCATGACCACCATGTTATCTCCGTGATAAACATTAAAACAAAGCAGTTTTATCATGTCTAGAATTTCACTGCCACTGCCTGTGATCTTATCTTATGTATTTTTCATGGCTCAATTCAGATCCAGACTTTATTTGCGTATCTGTAAACTGCTAATCATTTCATATTCTTGATAAGTTAACTTAATAGTTTCTCTTTGCCTTTCTAATTGCCATCCTTCTCTGTGTTGTTAAGGTATTTTGTGCCTATCTTCTTCAGTTTCAATTTCGTCATTACTTCTTCATCCTTCCACAAAGTATCATTACTGCCTAATTGTCTCTTGACATTCAGATGGGTACATTTCTCCTGGACAATATTGATCATTTAAATGTTCTCCACTGCTGTTTTAATTCTTTGTTTTACATTAAATCCATCCAGTTTATTTTCCTAAATCTGTTCTCATTAGATTAAAAGATACACTTTTTCCCATAATATTACTATTACCTTTCTCAATCTTTATCTCAACTTTATTATGTTATGCTCACTGTTTTCTAGCTGTTCTCCTAAGTATATTTTGCTGTTCTGGATCATTTCTCACTACTGTATCCAACAGTTTTCCTTCTTTTGTTGGACTTTTCAGGGGGTGGGTATGAAAGAAGATTTGTGAACTGATTGAAAAGCTTCTGTTCCTTATCGTGCTGTTGTTCCCTCTTTTTAATAGTTGTTTTGAGTAATTAAAACTGTTCAGGCATGTTATTCTAGATTCTCTATGAATTTTACATGTCTGCTTAAACATTTCTCCTTCCACCTATTTGGTGATTTGTACTATGCTCTTGTTACCATTCCTAGTCTATACTTGCGTTATGTTTCATTCTATATTAATTCTACTTCTAACATTCTGTTAGTTGATTCTTTTTATCACTTCTGCCATTCTGTTATTCCTAATTAGCATAGAAGAAATCAGCAATAGCAGAAGAAGAAAGATATTCTGTTAAAAAGCCAAATATAATTTTGGCTTTCCTCGATGGCCTAAAAAGCAACTGACTGTGAAGTATAAAATTAACAGAAGGAAATGCTTTAACTCAATATTTTTTGTGGTACCTAGAGTTAGAACATTACTCCAATCTCTCCCTCTCACAAATTTTGTGCCTGCAATAATTCAGCTTCAAGATATTATATACCTGTATTTTGCCAAAATAATTGAAAGGCTATTGCATGTTTTAATACAAGTGAACAAAGCATGTGGAATGACATATTGGCATAGTTCTTGAACGATTTGCACCTTTTGTGGACTTCTGATGTTTCTTGTACTTTTCTAGATTAATGCGGATATAGACTGAACAGGTGTGGATGTAAGTTGAAAGTAAAGTGAAAGGAAAAGTGAAAATGAATAGCAGCAAAACAGATATTAGCTACAATGTCTACTGTATTTAAAAAAAAGCCCTCAGAAGTAGTCCTAAGAGATTCAAATGTTAACTCTGGTTCTCTCTCCACGGATGCTGCCAAATTTGCTGGTTTTCTCCAACTTGTTCTGTTTGTATTTCAGATTTCCAGCTTCTGCAATATTTGTTTGCATATTCAGGTAACCTTTATGTGTTGCTAGGAATGTGCTGCGATCACTTGATCAAATTCAGCTGTTTAACCATGAAACATGCAACCAGCTGAATGAAGTTAGCTGGCAAACATGTTGACATGTAATCCGGTACAAATTGGTTTTTGAATAACTTATGCACAAATCCATTAAAATCAATCCATATTTTATGGAAATCAATCAATATTTTAGATCAATCCATTCAGATATGTCTGGGGCAGACGAGACTTGAACTGGAACAAATACTGGCAGCATCTATGAAGAAAATATCAGTGTTAACGTCTTGGGTGTAGTAACCCTTTCTCAGAACTGATGGTAGTTGGGAAAACATTGGTTCAAATGCAGAAAATAGGGAGGGGGGATGGGGTAGGGAGTAAACAATAGGATAGAGCCCGAAGAGAGTGAAGAACAGTTGGATAGACAAAGGAGTTGATAACGATCTGGCTCGGAGAGTGAATAGTTGTTCGTGGGGACTGTTAGTCACTAATAATAGGCAGCTTGTAATGGCAGGCTATGTGATAACAAGGCTGGTGTGTGGGATAGGGGGCTAGGACATGGGAGACTTTAGACCCTAAAATTATTGAACTCGGTATTGAGTCCAGAGGGCTGTAGGGTCCCCAGGTGGAAAATGAGGTGGTGTTCTTCCAGCTTGTGTTGGGCTTCACTAGAACACTGCAGCAAGCCAGAGACAGAGATGTTGGAACAGGGAACAGGGCTGTGTTAACATGGCAGGCAACAGGTAGCTCAGGGTCTTTTTTGCAGCTGAATATAGGTGTTCTGTGAAGTGGTCACCTAAACTACGCTTCGTTTCCCCGATGTAGAGGAAACCACATTGTGAGACTTGAACTGAATCTTTTACCCCAGAGAACACTACTACTGTGCCACAATAGCTCTATGAATTTTTAAAAAAAAATTCATGGAATGAGGGCATCATTGGCTAAGCAAGCATTTATTGTCCATCCCAAGTTGCCGAGAAGACAGTAAAGAGTCAATCATATTTATATGTGTGATATAACTGATCGGTTTCCTTGTAATGGCAAGCTACCACTTGTGATGTTATGACTGTACCATGTCGAAAGAGGCATCAAAGGAAAGATAAGTTGTGGTCCAGAAGAAACACTTTACACATCAGAAGGTTTGTCTGCATTTAGAAGACAGCATAACAAGGAACTCCTTAACAAGTTGCAGGCATGCCTTGGTTTTGTAGATTACAACCTTGGTCAGTGCTTAGCATGCATCTCAGGCAAGTCTCTGGAAATAAACATCTGTCAAATATATGACAACTTATCACTTGCTGCACAATACGATGAAATCGTCTGAACCTTGTGAGAAGTTATTTTATTTTCATTAGGAAGCCAGTTTTATGCAAGATATCGTCAAGCATGTTCATCTGCAAATGCAATTGAGCTGAGGACTTGTGTAGAAAACTGTTACTTGGGGAATGAAAAAAAAATCTAAATCTAACTTTATTTACATTCATTTCAGATGCCATGTTAAGCCAGATAGATTTGGTAAGTAATCCCTCAGCTTTTTCATCATTCATCATCTTCAAAGCATTAGTCAGAGGCAGGCACTTTCTTACTGAAAGACAGTCTGCTTAATCTTGTTGCAGCATTTATTCTGAGAGCTCAGGCAGCTACTGTCCTTTTTCACTTCGACTGACTGAATGAAATTGGTTTCGACCTAAATTAATCAGTCTTTTCTTAAACTTCGTTTTCTTTTTCAATTTTTTTGCACCAAGTCTTTTTCACTTGAAGTCAGTATTCTCTTTGAGCGGTAGGGAAGAGCATCAAATTATACTATTTTCTTTTTTTTTTGGCCTGAGGGACAAAAACTAAGACTTGTTTTATATGCAGAAGTTAATAATGACTCTAAAAGAATTAAAAGCAATGTGAACTTAAATATTCCAGCAGGAAATGTCAATTCCACCTGCAAGGAAGCCCTGATACCAATTACTGCCCACAATGTGCAATCCAAGCAACAAAGATAGTCACTGAGAGAAATGGAAGCATCAAATAATGAGAGGGCATTTTTAAAAATTGATTTCATGTCACATTCCCCTTTCCCCCAAGCATTATTAATTTGGATACTCCAAGTGATTGGAGTGGTCTAGTTTTCACTACTGTATGTGAATTGGCTGCATTACTCATAAGAGCAAATGGAACAAAACTGATTGCTACATCTCCATCTCCTACCTACAATGACTGGTCAATGTATGATTAAAGCCACAAAACCTTCTGCAAATCTGCAGCTAATTACTTATGTAACTCAGGTTTTGCAACACAATCTTCTGAACTGCTGAGGACTATACCAAATTGCTAATGCTCTTTCTCTGGGAAAACTTCCAATTGAACAGAGAAACATCCTCTATTTCATATACACTCCTCCTGTGGTGTGACACAGGATTTAAGAATGAATGTGAAATTAATGCATCTGTTTCCCCTCTTGAATACCAGGGAGGTGCAATGCACAGAGAAGGACAATGCTTGAGGGTGGCCAAGAAATAGGGACTCTGCAGGTTTATGTCTAATACAGTGCAAAACAATGCATGCAATGTCCTACTCCTTTAAAAGTCTGAATGTGGGTGGACACTGCAGCCCCCTTTCTCACAAAGTCATTTACTGCACCCGCACTGAGCATGCTCACAGCTCTTCTCTTCCCCTTTGCGCACGTTTGATTTCTGGCATGATGGAGGGTGACAGTGAGTTCTTCTCAGCCAGTGGCTTCCAGTTTGCACCTGAATGTGTTGATGAGTGCATCAAAATCCACAACTCCTTGCTAGCAGCCCATCTCTTAAAACCCATTGGCTTCACACCTCCCCAGGTACCCACTCAATCAATCAGTCTGTATGCCTGTCATTCCCACCAATCCGTGGCCAGTGAGGTGTGGCCATTTTCTGCCCTCCCCTTGAGACCAGGGTGTCCCTAACCATCAACAAGCACTCTTCCTGCATTACCCTCTCCACATACATACTTTACTATACATCTCCTCATCCTAACACATACTATTGCCCCTTTTCACAATTGTAATCTTCCATTCCCCAGAGTTTACAGCCCCTGCCCCAAAGACTAACTTGCTATGTCTCATTCCCACAGTAATGGCCACACTTGTTCTCTCACCCCACCACAGCTCTTTTCCCTTTGTTTCTGTGCTTAGACCAAATCGGGGGAGGCAATGGCCTAGCGGTATCGTCACTGGGCTGTTAATCCAGAGACCCAGATAATGTTCCAGGGACCTGGTTTCAAATCCCACCATGGCATTTGAGTTTGGAATTTGAGTTCAATAAATATCTGGAATTAAGAATCTAATGATGACCATGAATCCATTGTCGATTGTCGGGAAAAACCCATCTGGTTCACTAATGCCCTTTAGGGAAGAAAACTGCCATCCTTGCCTGGTCTGGCCTACGTGTGACTCCAGACCCACAGCAATGCGTTTGACTCTTAACTGCCCTGTGGGCTATTAAGGATGGGCAATAAATGCTGCCCTAGCCAGCAATGCCCTCATCCCGTGAATGGAAAACAGAGAAAAAAAATGGGCTGACAATGGCCCCACACCCTTGAGAGAGAGCTGACTATAGAGCCCTGGTTGAAAAGTATCCAGACCCCTGATCGGTGACTGTACATTCCCCCAAACCCATGGTTGGCACTCTGTTGGCACTGGGCTAAAGACAACCCAGACCTTGGCTGCAGGCACAGACTCCCTGATCAGAGTCATCCCAAGTGGACACCTGACCGTGGTCAAATCCCTGGACTGATATCAGAGATTGCCTTTTACTTACTGTACTGGAGCATCCGACTACCATTTCCTCCATGATCTTTGGTGAAGACTACTCTGCTAACACTTTGATCCTTGGTTGCTTGCTTGCTGCACATGCAGTGTGTTTGCTGGATAAGCTGCTTGGACATAGCCCAAGTGTGACATTGACATAGCACATTGCCATACTATAACAAAAGTTGGCACAAGTTGCTCCCAAAGTTGAACTGTTCTCTTTGGAGATTTTCTCATCCAATTTTGCCAAATATCTCACCATAGACCCTGTCACTCGGACTCCTATAAGATGCCACTCTTTTGTTTAAATTTTGCTGTTAGCGTTATAAAACCCACCTTCTGTATCTATTCATGCTGAGTTAATTAGCACCCTATAGAGATTGTAACATTTAAGCACAGATTCATCCATGACGAGTTACATTTGATTCTAGTAATAAGAGACAAACTCCATCCACTGTTTTCAGTGATCACTCAGAACAGGGAGCAGCAGTTAGCTTTTCATTTCAAGGAATGTGACTGTAGACAGCTGAAACTTGGTGCAGCAGGGAGACTGAGAAACCCAGGCGCAGGGCAACACAGTTAGGTTTATCTGCTTTGCCAAGTTGAGATGCAGCTTTACGTATCCAGTGGGGCATAGTCTCAGAAGGAGAGGTTGAGCAACTAATTGGTCAGTAATTGCTTGGAAATTGTAACTTTGAGTCCTGTTAGCTGACAGCTAATTGCATACTGAAGAAATCTCAGGAATGCCTGGTTACATAGGAATTGTTGTTGAAAGATCTCCAAGTTTGGATCTTTGGAGGTGAAGATTTTGAATCCTTTGTGAATGAGGCAACATTTTATTGAAATTTAGTCACTCACAAATATCTAGGTGAGTTGCTGAGAAATCAATGGGTCTGTCATGGTTGCGTTTGCTACTTAATGTGGGCTGTGTGGTGTATGACCGCAGTTTTTCTGCTAACCATATTTACCTCAGGTTAATATAAATGAATATATATGTATAGCAGATAGTTTTACTTTTCTCACCTTGTATAGTAAATATATTTTGTTCTATTTTTTAAGAAATGGGGAAGCAAATCTGACATCCTTACCTGGTCTGGCCTACCTGTGACTCCAGACCCACAGCAATGTGATTGACTCTCACTTGGCCTCTGGGCAATTAGGGATGGGCAATAAATACTGGCCTAGTCAGCAATGCCCTTGTCCTGTGAATAAATTTTTTAAAAAAGTTTTGTTTTTTATTTAGAAATTCTGTTTGTGCTTCTCTAACCTGAGGGCTGTTTTGGCTTTAGTACCTTGTGTTCGTTTATTTCACCTTATTAAAGACCAACAAAAGTAAGAAATAAGCTTATAACTGTAAGGCATTTTTGTTTCCTGAATCAGTTAATTTTTCAAGGTTGAGCTAGACAGATTTTTCGCCAGTAAAGGAATCCAGAATTAAGGAGAAAAGGTAGAAAAGTGCAGTTGAAGATTGTCAGATCATCCATGATCTCATTGAGTGACAGAGTCAACTCAAGGGCTGAATGGCCTACTTTTGCTCCTACATCTTGTGGTCTTTTGGATGCCCAATCAGCATTAAGAAATAGGAGCAAGAATAGATCATAGAACCCTTAAACATGTTCTAAGATTCAACAGAATCATGACTCAACTTCACATTCATGTCCACTTTGCACAGCCCTCGATTCACTGAAAGATTAAAAATCTTTGTATCTCAATAGTTGAGAATCCCCTGCAATAGGTAAAGAAGAGGTAAAGAATTTCAAAGATCCACAACCTTCTGAGTGAAGCTATTTCTCTTTATCTTAGTCCTAAATGGTCATCCCTTATTCAGTTCTGGGAAGTATTGTGCTGCATCCAATCTGAACCTGGTGGAAAATTCTGTTGTATAGACCTGACGAGTTAGCACCAGTTAAGATTAGATTGACAGCATCAGTTCGAGTCCCTGGGGCAGGGAAACCCTGCATTGGTGTTGTGAGATGTGAGTGCAAGAAAACCATCTGGATTCAATAACTTATTTTACAATAAATCACTGATTCCTATCATGTAACACTTTGTGAATATCCTTACTCATTTTAAAAAGGAGGGCAACTTTCATATTGAGTTGAATTCATATACAGATTTGAAAAAGGGAATCAAAGAATACTGTTCTGAATTGAATTATCCTAACAGGGGCATGTGTCAGTTTCTTCAATTCTGTCACCGTTCTTGTCTTTAGGAAAGTAAAACTTTCACTCTAGTGAGAGGCTAAAGCTGAAAATTCCAACTAATCCTGCCCATTTATATCCCTAATGTTTCCACATGGCAGGATATTTTTATAATAATTCAAGAATTAATCATATGTAGCTGAGAATTTCATTAATCTTTCACAAGTTAATACATTCTGAAGTATTAGCAGCCGTGTTGGAAATGGAAGCATAAATAAGTTTCAATATGTAATCCTTGACAGTGCATCTACTGTAAGTGACTGTATGAACACCTTGGCATTTCACAAGGGGATAAAAAAAGGTTCCTGGAGACCTGAATGATTGATAGTTTTGATGATTTACATGCCTTATGTTTGTGGCTTACTTGCCAAACACAGAACCCCAGCTCCCAAAAATTAAATGTGACGGCAAATGTTGCTTGAAGGAGAGACCACGAGAGAAATCAATGCCTCACATGTCCATCTCTCCCATGTGCAAACATAGAAAATATGAGCAGGAGTAGGCTATTCAGTGTTTCAAGCCCACCCCACAATTCAATATAATCATGGCAGATCAACCCCTCCGTATCCACTTCCCACTTTCTCCCCGTACCCTTAGATCACTCTAGCTCTAACAATTATACCTATCTCCCTCTTGAAAACATTCAATATTTTGGTCTCAACTGCTTTTTGTGGAAGAGAATTCCACAGGATCTCTACTCTTTGCATGAAGTAATTTCTCCTCCTCAGTCCTAAATAGCCTACTCTGTATCCTTAGACTGCCTCTGAACTTCCCGGGCATTAGAAACATTCTTCCTGAGTTTACCTTGTCTGGTCCTGTTAGAAATTTAAAGGTTTCTATGAGATCTCCCATCATTCTTCCAAACTCCAGTAAATATAGTGCTAATCAATCCTATGCCTCTTCCTACAGTAGGCCTGTCATCCCAGAAATCGGTCTGGTAAACCTTTGTTGCACTCTTTCCCTAGAAAAAAATCCTTCTTCAGATAAGCAGATCAAAACTGCACACAATACTCTAGGTGTGGTCTCACCAAGGCCTTGTACAATTGCAGCAAGCTATCCCTGGTGTACTCGAATTCGGTTGCTTTGAAAACCAACATGCCATTTGCTTTCTTCGTCATGTGCTGTGCTGCAGACTTTCTTTCAGCAACTGGTCTCATTGCACCTCCTCCTTTCCCAATTTCTCACCATTCAGATAAAGTCTGTTTTCCTGTTATTGCTACCAAAAATACCAACCCTCACATTTAGCAACATTATAGCCCCAAAATGGATAGAAACTGCTCCTGGATTTGTTTTCCATGCAAATTAAAATGGAAGTTAACATCTTGAACATACTGACAAGACAGCATTGATAAAGCAGGCCAGACTGAGTACATAAGTGGCATTATCTATTTACTATTTGGTAGGTCATGTATGATACCATGAGTCCCACATTGGATTGTTCCCAATCCTCTAATTCCGTCTAGTTCCTTTACATGAAGCCATAAAAATGTGGAAGGTTTCTTCTCCTTTTGTGAAATTTGAAGCCTGTTCATCTGGAAAGTTTTACAATTTCAGTGTTAATAATGAGCACAGGAGATTTCCCCAATAGATTTACAATATTGGTTATACTGAGCAATCAAGGGAAATCATCCTTCAGAAATGTACAAAATTGATTGGAAAAGGAAGAAATTAAGAGTTGCTATTAAAAAAAAAACTTAAGGAGTTTTGTTCAGGATATGAAGGTTAGTATAGAATTATTCCTGTACTTGCATTGTTTTTACATTGAAAGGATTCCTTGCAGATAATTATTTCGCACTACATTGTGTTTGTTACAGTCAGCAATGACAATGGGACTGAACTAGTGGAAATACTGGAATATTTTATATATATATATTAAAACTTATATTTATCCCTGTTAATATGTATGCAATGACTAATTCTGCTTTCTTTGTTTGAAAACATTTCAAATCTTACCGTGTAAATCAACTGGTAATTATGGTATTTTTGAAATGCAAGTCATGCAAGAGGATTATGGATGGATTTAGGACACATGAAACCAGTTGAAATTGTTAGGTAAAGAGGGATATTGATGCTTTATAATAACTGTGTTAAAATTATAATTGGTTGTTGCGCAACATAAAATAGATAGCTAAGAATGTTCGGCATGATGCAGACCAATTCCATGTCGCAAATTAGTTTGAAAATATTATGGGGTCAGAGAAGTTATACCAGCTTTATGAATGCAGTTATCAACATCACCCTGCATTTTGATTCCATTGAACAAGGGTCATTTTGAGTCTGCTTTTGATTGAAGGTTCTTGTAACATGTTTTCCAGTCCCTTCAACTTTCCCTTCTTCCCAGGATTCTTCTTGCATGAAGAGATCTGTACAATATTGCCGTGGGCTGCTAGCTTAGAACTTTTCTGTGTTGAAGAGAGCATTTAACCTCTTGAATCTATTCTCTCACTGTTCAATGAGATTGTGGCTCATCTTACTCATGTGCACTGACCTAAAATAATGTATTCATTTTTACCTCATGCCCCTAAAATCATTGGTTAACAGAAATCTATCAAGCTCAAACTTAAATGATTGATTGAGCATCAATTAGCATTTGACAAAGGGTGTTTTAATTTTCAACCATTCTTATCTCTAATCTGTCAAGTGATTTAAACTCCCTGTGCTTTAACCATTAAATAAAAACTGCGTGCTTGTGTCCAAAAGAATAACAAAAAATATTGCTGGTAGTTTCAACAGGTGTTTCTTGAAATATCCCTAAATGCTATCATTCAAATACTATTACCAATTTAATATTTTCCTCATTGTATTTTCACAGTGTGAGGCTATAAATTCAAAGTTTAATTGACAATCCACAGATTGTTATTAAAGGATTACCTATCTTTGATGGGGGTTATGAGTATAAATGTTTATTTTTTAATAAGGCTTTAGGTGCTTGCAGGAGTTTAAATGCTTTAAATTGGCTTTTAGACATGGGACTATTTTTGGAGATAGCAAGATCTGCAGATACTGGAGTTAGTAGTGATATACATAAATGATCTGGAGGAAGGTACAGATGGTCTGATTAGCAAGTTTGCAGATGACACTAAGATTAGTGGAGTAGCAGATAGTGAAGGGGACTGCCGGAGAATGCAGCAGAATATAGATAGATTGGAAAGTTGGGCGGAGAAATGGCAGATGGAGTTCAATCCAGGCAAATGCGAGGTGATGCATTTTGGAAGATCCAATTCAAGAGCGAACTATATGGCAAATGGAAAAGGCCTGGGGAAAATTGATACACAGAGAGATCTGGGCGTTCAGGTCCATTGTACCCTGAAGGTGGCAACGCAGGTCGATAGAGTGGTCAAGAAGGCATACGGCATGCTTTCATTCATCGGACGGGGTATTGAGTACAAGAGTTGGCAGGTCATGTTACAGTTGTATAGGACTTTGGTTCGACCACATTTGGAATACTGTGTACAGTTCTAGTTGCCACATTAGCAAAAGGATGTGGATGCTTTGGAGAGGGTGCAGATGAGGTTCACCAGGATGTTGCCTGGTATGGAGGGCGCTAGCTATGAAGAGAGGTTGAGTAGATTAGGATTATTTACATTAGAAAGACGGAGGTTGAGGGGGGACCTGATTGAGGTCTACAAAATCATGAGAGGTATAGACAGGGTGGATAGCAAGAAGCTTTTTCCCCAGAGTGGGGGACTCAATTACTAGGGGTCACGATTTCAAGGTGAGAGGGGAAAAGTTTAAGGGAGATATGCGTGGAAAGTTCTTTACGCAGAGGGTGGTGGGTGCCTGGAACGCATTGCCAATGGAGATGGTAGAGGTGGGCACGATAGGGTCATTTAAGATGTATCTAGATAGATACATGAATGGGCAGGGAGCAGAGGGATACAGATCCTTGGAAAATAGGTGACAGGTTAGATAAAGGATCTGGATCGGCGCAGGCTTGGAGGGCCGAAGGGCCTGTTCCTGTGCTGTAATTTTCTTTGTTCTTTGTTCTTTGTTCTTTGTTCAGAGATAATAGTGTGGAGCTGGAGGAACACAGCAGGGCAGGCAGCATCAGAGGAGCAGGAAAGTTGATATTTCGGGTCAGGACCCTTTTGCCATGAGTTTACATGGATGGGGCATGGGGATTTGGTAGGGGGATGAGGGCATGTGAGTGGGTGAGGGCATTAATATTTAACAAAAGAACCCAGAATATGGTCCTGAGGTGAGTTTGTGAGCTGGGAAATTTTCCATCTTGAGCTATGTATCTCAGAAGCAAATATATGGCCTAAGTTTCTATGGATCCTTGTCTCTAGCTTTGCACCATTTAGAAAGTACCTTGTTTTGTCTTGCATGCTTACAAAGTGGATGCCCTTAAATTTGCCTGTTTGAAATATTTGCCACAATTTTGACCATCTTCTTAACGTTTTAAAATATTTACTTCTATCTACACTACTAACTATTTTGCCTGTCTTTACATCATTGCCAGATTTAATATGTATCTTTTTTATACTGTTATCTTAGTCATTAATACATATGATAAATTGTTGAGATCCAAATATAAATGTTTGCAGAACACCATGAGTCCCATCCTGCCACCCCATAATTATTTAGAAACGTTTAACAAGTAGTCATAGAAAATTGAGGATGAATATCAACAATATTGATACATTAGTGTTCAAGTTGGCATGTTGGCTATTTTGCTTGTGTAATGTTTTTTATATATAATACTCTTCCTACTCTCCAAATATGACAACCTGCTCTGACCTGAATCTCTTCCAGAAAGAAGCAATAAAAAAAACTGAAAATATCAGGAAGCACTACTTCACATAGAGGAAATGGAAATTTGGAAATTTAACACTCTGTCTTCAAAAGATTATTGAGGCTAGGACAACTGAAAATATTAAAATTGAATCTTTATTATTCATTGACGGGATTTAGAAGTTGCTTGATTGGACAGCTTTTATTAGCCATCCCAAAATACCCTTGAGAAAGTTGTCATGAATTGCCTACTGAGTTCCCTTATTTATCAATGAGATGAGGGCATCACTGGCTAGGCAGCAATTATTGCCTATTCCTAATTGCCCAGAGGGCAGTTCAGAGTCAAAACATTGCTGTGGGTCTGGAGTCACATGTAGGCCAGACCAGGTAAGGATGGTAGTTTCCTTCCCTAAAGGACATTAATGAACCAGATGGGTTTTTCCTGGCAATTGACAATGGATTCATGGTCAGCATTAGATTCTTAATCCAGATATTTTTATTGAATTCAAATTCCACCATGTGCCGTGGCAAGATTTGAACCTGTGTCACCAGAATGTTATCTGGGTCTCTGGATCAACAGTCCAGCGATAATACCAGTAGGCCATTGCCTCCTCTTAGTTGTAGTTGTTGTTATAGTTCATGTGGTGTAGATGCACCAAAAGCGATTCTGGGACGTGTGCTTCAGAATTTTGACCCGTTGAAAGTGATAGAATGGTAATTGCAAGTCAGGATGGGTATAGCATGGAGGGGAATGTACAGGGAAGATATTGATAGATTTTTATTTTCATGAATGAACCAAAATGGTGAGGTGGAGTTAAGATGCAAAACAGTCAAAATCTAGTTGCATGATGTGATAAGGAATTCTGCCATTCTTGGGATGTCATGATGAGGTTGTAAATGTTGGTGAGGCCTCTTCTGGAAAACTGTGCCCACGGAAAGGATATTATTAAACTGGAGACGGTTCAGAAAAGATTTACCAGAATGTTGCCTGGAATGTAAGTTTAGAGTTATAACGAGAGGTTGTATAAACTGGGACTTTTTCCACTGGACCACAGGAAGTTGAGGGGTGTACTTAAAGAGGTTTATAATATCATGAGAGGTATAGATAAGGTGAATGGCAGTTATCTATTCCCTAGGGAGAGGGATTTCAAGACCAGGGAGCATATTTTTAAGGTGAGAGAAGAAAGATTTAAGAAAGACGTGAGGAGCAATTTTTTTACACAAGAAGTGGTTCATCTGGAGGAAGTGGTGGATATGGGTACAGTCACAATGTTTAAAAAATATTTGGATAAGTCTGTGAATTTGGAGAGATATGGGCCAAGTGGAGGCAGATGGAACTAGTTTAGCTTATGAATATGCTCAAACTGGATTGGTTGGATTGAAGAGTCTGTTTCTGTGCTGTAGGACTATGACTCTATAACTAGATGTCATTCAGCCCTACATAATAGCCAGGGCTTCACTTTGAAGCAATTCGTAATGTTTACCTGCCTCATGAGTGACTAGCATTTCACACATTTAAAGCTTGCACTTCAGCTGACTGGTTTCGCACAAGAATTTCTTCCTGCACCCTGACGTTTTCAGTCAATGTGAGAAGATTCTAATAATACTCAGAAGAGCAATGATTGAAAGGAAATATCCCCCAAATCCGCCATTACCATAACTAACATATCAAACAAATCTGATTAAGATGCGTTAGTTTGAAAATTAGTTTACAAAAATTTTGGTTCGTCTTCTGCAAATGAATTTTATAACTTTTCCAGTCTGTGAGGCACATCCAGGGATGTGTTATAAAAATTTAGAAAATATTATGAATACTTTTGATCTTGAATGATATGTATCATGCTGTGTGGTCTTACAAAGAATCTATTCAAAACAAAAAAAAGCTAAGAATGAAAAGCTTTCAAAGGAAATAAAGATTTAATTAAAATTCCATAGTTGAATATATGAGATGTTTACTTGGATGAACAAGACCTGTCAAATTATTTTTTGTCAAAATGCATTCATATAACAAAGAGCAAAGCTGAATGAAGATATTGTGTTGGGAAAATTAAATTACTCGGATCTTCAAGCAGATGAAGATATGTGTTGTTGTGACATCCAGTTCTGAGGAAGGGCCACCGGACCCGAAATGGTAACTCTAGTTTCTCTTCACAGATGCTGCCAGACCTGCTGAGCTTTTCCAGCAGCTTCTGTTTTTGTTTCTGCTCGACAGCATCCACAGTTCTTTTGTTTTTTTTATTCAGGACATCCTGTTTTGTCCTTCAAAAGCAGAAAAGCAGACACGCGAGGTTAAGTGGCATTCATTTCTCTGCACTTCTGATTGACCAAGAGCAATGGTAACGAAAAATGCAGAAGCCACTGTGCTCCAAACAGTTACAGGACGGGTCCAAGTAAGACTTGAACTTCAAATGAAAGGATGAGAAAAAAAGTGAGAGGCTTGCCTTTTGTTTTGTTAATTACTGTGGAAATTAACAATACCTGTAGGTAACATCAATAATGGGTGATTACCCTTCAGTTCTTTTTTTGATCTCTATGCCTTTCATTTGGTTTTAGAATTGAATTATTCTGTACAGAAGTATAGAAATTTCTTTTTGCTGTCTGTGCACAAATCATGCATTGGTAGATGCTCTTGAATCCAGACTTTACAGACTTCTGTGGCGATTTATCTTCAATGGTCTATTAAGCCATTTTTTTGGAACGCTCTTGCTTCTTATGCACCTGGAGCAAAGTTGTAGAGTCATGGAGCAGTATGGTGTTGAAGAACACCATTTATCCCATCGAATAACCTAAGAACCAGAAAGGGTCCACTGACCTTTGATTGTACAGAAACAATATATGTACCAACATGATCATAAAATCCAACAGGACTGCAGTAAGGTTGGATCTTATAAACGTTTCTTTAAGCAGAACTACATTATTCCTTTACAATAACGGTAAATGAATTGGCTAACAAACTCGATGATATTTCCATAACAAAGATCATAAGATCGTTTTGAAACAATGTCTGAATAGAACATAACAATTCATCAGAGATAACAAGGTGTAGAGCTGGATGAACACAGCAGGCCAAGCAGCATCAGAGGAGCGGGAAAGCTGATGTTTCGGGTCTAGACCCTTCTCGAAACGTCAGCTTTCCTGCTCCTCTGATGCTGCTTGGCCTGCTCTGTTCATCCAGCTCTACACCTTGTTATCTCAGATTCTCCAGCATCGGCAGTTCCTACTATCTCTCTAACAATCCATCATCCAACAGAACTAAGTTAACATTACGAATTAGCATATTGCTTTGTATAAGCAGTCACAAAGTATTGAATTAAAAAGGAATTTTAAGAAATGCAGAATGCTGCATATAATCCTAAAAGATAGAGAAGGTAATCTGCAATGATTATACGCAAAGAATAGACAAGGATGGAAATGTGGTACCAAATAGATTGACAGCCTGGTAAACACACTGCCCTTACATTTCAATGATGCCGGCATGGAGAAATCATTTATCAAGTCATCAGACTCTTCAGTTATTCTTTGGACATTTTATCCTGCACTCTGTCATTTATTGCATAAAATGTCAACTGGATGTGGTGTAGTCTAATGCGAGATGGATGCCAAGAAGCACATTACATGAGTTAGTACAAAATCTTAAGTGTTCTTTTTAGTCTGAAAACCAAAAAGCTTTATATGTAAAGATGTAGTTCACTGACTTATGCTTTGGTCTTTAATAAAAACTCTTCAGGGGGTGACATGACACAGCAGGTTAACAATAATATTTTTTTACTGCTGGGATTCGGGGCCAAAGCAGAAGGAATGAAACTGTCACCTTTCTTCAGAATTTAGAGGTAGGAGACGGAATTAACTTGGTCTTGGGTAAAATCAATCCAGTTTCTATGGAACACTGGCATAGAACCGAGGACATAGAACAGTACAGCACAGAGGCCCATAGTACACGATGTCGTGCCAAACTTTTACCCTAATCCTAAGGTCTATCTAACCTCCACCCTGACCTTATACTATCATCCATATGCCTATCTAATAGCCGCTTAAATACCCCTAATGAGGCCGACTCCACTACCCTCTCTGGCAATACATTCCACACCCCGACCACTCTCTGAGTAAAGAACCTACCTCTGACCTCTCCCCTATATCTACCTCCACTCACTTTAAAACTATCCCCCCTCATAATAGCTACCTCCACCCTACGAAAAAGTCTCTGGGTGTCTACTCTATCTATGTCTCTGATCATTTTGTACACCTCTGTCAAGTCACGTCTCATCCTTCATCATTCTAAAGAGAAAAGCCGTAGCTCTCTCAACGTTTCCTCATAAGACCTTCCCTCCATTCTAGGCAACATCCTGGTAAATCTCCTCTGCACCTTTTCCAACGCTTCCTTCCACATCTTTCCTGTAATGAGGCGACTGGAACTGAACACAATACTGTGGCCGAACCAGGCTTTTGTATAGCTGGAGCATAACTTCATGGCTCTTGAACTCAATCCCTCTATTAATGAAAGCTAACACACCATACACCTTCTTAACAACTCTATCCACCTGGGTGGCAGCTATCAGGGAACTGTGGACATGAACCCCAAGATCCCTCTGCTCCTCCACACTGCCAAGAATCTTTTTGTTAACCCTGTATTCTGCTTTCAAGTTTGTCCTTCCAAAATGTATCACCTCACACATTTTATGGTTAAACTCCATTTGCCACTTCTCAACCCAGCTCTGCATCCTATCAATGTCCCTTTGTAACCTAGAACAGCCCTCTGCACTGTCCACAACACGACCCACCATCGTATCATCCACGAACTTACTAATCCACCCTTCCACTCCTTCATCCAAATCATTTACAAAAATCACAAATAGAAGAGGACCCAGAACAGATCCTTGTGGTACACCACTCGTAACTGAGCACTATGTTGAATATTTTCCATCCACTTACCACACTTTGTCTTCTAATGGTCAGCCAATTCTGAATCCAATCTGCCACATTTCCCCCTATCCCATGCCTCCTTTCCTTCTGCATGAGCCTACCATGGGGAACCTAATAAAACGCCTTACTTAAATCCATGTATACCACATCCACTGCTCTACCTTCATCCACGTGTTTGGTCACCTCTTCAAAGAATTCAGTAAGGTTTGTGAGGCATGATCTACCCCTCACAAATCCATGTTGACTATCACGAATCAAACTGTGCCTTTCGAAGTGATCATAAATCCTATCGCTCAGAGACCTTTCCAATATATCCAGTGCCCACCACTGACGTAATACTAACTGACCTGTAATTTCCAGGGTTATCCCTATTCCCTTTTTTGAACAAGTGAATGACGTTTGCCTCGCTCCAATCTTCCGGCACTATACCTGTGGACAGTGAGGATGAAAAAATCATCGCCAAAGGCCCTACGATCTCTTCCCTCCCTTCCCATAGAATCCTTGGATAAATCTCATCAGGCCCGGGGGACTTATCTATCTTCAAGTTACTCAAAATTCCTAGCACATCTTCCTTACTAACATCGACCTTCTCTAGCCTACCAGCCTGTTTCACACTGTCCTCCTCTAAACTAGGTCCCTCTCAGTTGTGAATACTGAAGAAAAGTATTCATTAAGGACCTCTCCTATCTCCTTAGGCTCCGTGCACAAATTCCCTTTACAATCCTTGATCAGCCCTACCCTTTCTCTGGTCATTCTCTTATTCCTCATGTACGTGTAAAAAGCCTTGGAGTTTTCCTTGATTCTATCTGCCAAGATTTTCTCATGACCCCTTATAGCTCTCCTAAGCCCCTTCTTAAGCTCCTTCCTGGATAACTTGTATCCCTCTGGAGCCTTTTCCTTTCCTTATTTCCTAAACCTTACATAAGCATCCTTCTTCCTCTTAACCAGTCGTTTGACCTCTCTTGAGAACCAAGGCTCCCTCACTCGACCGCATCTTCCCTGCCTGCTAGGGACAAACATATCGAGCACACGCAGTATGCATTCCTTAAACAATCTCCACATTTCAATAGTGCTCTTCCCTGACAGCATCTGTTCCCATTTTATGTTACCCAGTTCTTGCCTAACAGAATTGCTATTACCCTTCCCCCAATTATAAACCTTACCCTGCTGTATGGACCTATCCTTTTCCATGACTATTGTAAAAGTAACAGAGTTATGATCGCTACCGCCAAAATGCTCTCCTACCAACAGGTCTAACACTTGGCCCGGTTCATTGCCAAGCACCAAAACCAAAGTGGCCTCTCCTCATGTTTGTCTATCTACATACTGTGTCAGGAATCCTTCCTGAACACACTGGACAAAATTCGCTCCATCTAAACTATTACAACTAAAATGTTTCCAATCAATATTTGCAAAGTTGAAGTCACCCATGACTACAACCCTGTGACTTCTGCACTTTTCCAGTACCTGCCTCCCAATCCGCTCCTCCACTTCTCAGCAACTTTTCGGGGGTCTGTAAAAACACCCCAACAAAATGACTGCTCCTTTCTTGTTCCTGACCTCAACCCAAACTGACTCTGTTGACATATCATTCTCGAACTGCCTTTCAGTAGCTGCTATACTAGCCCTGACTAGCAATGCCACTCCCCCGCCTCTTCTTCCACCCTCCCTATTTCTTTTAAAGCATCTAAATCCCGGAACTTCCAACAACCATTCCTGTCCCTGAGTTATCCAAGTTTCTGTAATGGCCACAATATCGTAGTTCCAAGTACCCACCCATGCTCTAAGTTAATCCGCCTTATTTCTGATACTTCTAGCATTGAAGTATACACACCTCAAACCATCTACGTGTCCACAATTATGCTCCATCGACTGCATTTCTTTATAAACAACCTCACTCCCTGTTGTGTCTGTTGGAAGGCTGAATACCTCATCCTCTGAATTATAAATCCGGTTCCCCACCGCCTGCCAATCTAGTTTAAACCATCCCGTACAGCTCAAGCAAACCTCCCTCCCAGGATATTGGTGCCCTTCCGGTTCAGGTGCAACCCGTCCTTACTGTACAGGTCCCACCTTCCCCAGAATGTGCTCTAATTATCCACATAATGGAAGCCCGCCCTCCTACACCAGCCTTGTAGTCACGTGTTTAGCTGCACTCTCTCCCTATTGCTTACCTCGTTATCATGTGGCACTGGTAGTAATCCAGAGATAACTACCCTGTTTGTCCTGGACTTCAGCTTCCAACCTGACTCCCTGTACTCGTTTTTCACATTCTCTGTTGTTTTTCTCCCTATGTCATTGGTATCGATGTGTGCCATGACTGCTGGTTGCTCAGCCTCCCCCTTAAGGATCTTGAAGACACGATCTGAGACATCATGGACCCTGGCACCTGGGAGGCAACATACCATCCGTTCATCTCGTTCACGTCCACAGAACCGCCTGTCTGTGCCTCTTAATATCGAATCTCCCACTACAATTGCTCTCCTATTCTCCCCCCTTCCCTTCTGTGCCACTGGGCCAGGCTCAGTGCCAGAGACCAGTCCGCTATGGCCTTCGCCTGGTAGGTCATCCCCCACAACAGTATCCAAAACGGTATACTTATTATTGAGGGAACGGCCACAGGGGATCCCTGCACTGTCCGCCTATTCCCTTTCCCCCTCCTGACAGGCACCCAGCTACCTTTTTCCTGTACCTTGGGTGTGACCACCTCCTTATAACTCCTCTCTATCACCCCCTCAGCCTCCCGAATTTCTGGAGTTCCTCCAGCTCCAGTTCCCTAACGCGGTTTTTGAGGAGTTGGAGTTGGGTGCACTTCTTGCAGGTGAAGTCAGAAGGGACACTAGTTGTGACCGTTCCCTCCCACATCCTTCAAAAGGAGCATGCAACTACCCTAGCTTCCATTCCCTCTACTCTGGATTTCCAGAAGAATAAAAAAAAAGCCTTACCTTACCGTCCCTCCACACAGTCTTTTTTTTGGTTAAAGGAGGAGGATGGGTGGGAGACACTACACGTGCAGTGTTTTGGGTTTTGCCAATGCCCGAATATATTAGTTCCTTCCTGGCTCGCATTCTCTCCACACACCCACCGCTGAAAACAAGAAGGCCGCTGCTGCCACGAGATAAGATTTTATACAGGGAAAAAAAACAACCTTACCTTCCCGTCTGGCTCGCGTTGCTGCTGCCGAAAACAACTTGGCACTTAGCATAAATGTTCCCACAAAATAGAAATAAAGCAATAATCTCAAGTAGATATATCATAAATGTACCTGATGGAAAATAAAGAAAAAGGTACATATCGCACATTCTTCACAAATTGTGCTATTGAGACACCAGTGACACAAGACAGACAAATGTGTAAAAACTAACAGACTGCAGTAATGTTGGATTCTATAAATTCTTCTTTCAGCAGGGCTACATTATTCTTTCACATTAATAGTAAATGGGCTGGTTATCAAACTTACTCATATTGATCGGTTAATGTCACTCCCATTCTGTCCTAGCTGTTGGTTTGTTTACAATTAATGTGAGTAGAATAATACCTCCCCTCCATTTCATTTATGTTTGCAAACACCCAATAATATTAGTTACACTAGCAGCTATCTCAGTGTTGACTAATAAAGAAATGTACAAGCAATGTAATGGGTCAAATTGAATTCTCAGCTGTCCACCATCCCTTGGATTAATGATCTTGATGCTGCCTCACAGTAATTTATCCCTTTCTAACAGCACTGCGAATGTTCCAAAACACATGGCCTGCAATGGTTGAAGAAGCTCTTTGACCACCATCTTTCAAGGGCAATTTGAAGTAGACAGCAAAAGCTGGCTGCATCAACAATGTGTTGAATTAAAAAAAAAGCACTGGGAGCAGCATTGGTTTCCCTGAGGCATAACCTCTGTCTCCTCTCTCTGGGGAGTGTGAACCAATGACAGTAGTGTCAATGGATATTATTTATATTGACTGCCAGGAGGCAGAAAGAGAAAGTGAACAAAAATGAGAGCACATGAATTGAAACAACCTATTGACTTTAAAGTAAATACAGGACAAAGCAATGGGTTACTGGGTATGTACTCAATTAACATGATGAAACTAGCCATGGCCCCCAGGAATCTATGCCTCAGCTGCACCATTTTGTTATATATGTATATATGATGAATTGGGTGAAGGGATGAAGGGTTCTACTTTTAAGTTTTCTGTCAACAAAAAGTTAGGTGGTACAGTAAATTGTGTAGATGGGAGCAGAAAATTGCAAAGGGAAATTGAAGATTTAAGTGGGTGAGCGGTACTGACAGATATTGTTCTCCATGGGAACGTCTGAGGAACTAAGGAGGATGGATCAATATATTTTCTAAATGGCAAGAAGCTAGGAAATGAGCAAGAGATTTGTGGGTCCAAGTTGTTACAATACCAGTTGTTAGTACTACTGGACAAACCTGATCCCAGAACAAAACCTGACTTGATGTAGCATATTTTTTTAAGCAAACATGGTGATTAGTCATTGAAACATATCCACATGAGGCTACAGATGTTCTACAACAACAGAACTTAAATTTATTACACATAATAAAGTAAACAAGCAAACCAAGCTTTCTATAGTTCAAAAGATTTTAACACAACCATCACAGACAAGTTACAATCTGTTCTCCAAACACCATCTCTTATCAAGTTTCCAGTGCAGAGCAATTACACACTTAGCTCAACTCTTCCAGTTTCTACTTAACTGATGCCTTCTGATTCTTTACCATGGGCTCTGGAGATAATTTGATGACCAGTTTCTGAATCTGCTGCTATGAAATTTCCATAGATCTGAGGACCTAAACACTATAAAGTTTAATTACTTGCAAATTCTGTTCAAACTTTCCTGGCTTGAAAGCTTCACAGACTGGACACTTCTTGGAGAACTAACTTCCCTGAAATCCTGTTAGGAGAGAGACTAAATTTGCTTCTGAACTTAAATTTTGTATTTTCTGAAGTGAACTGAAAAACTTGCTTTTAAATTCAGTTCAAGTGTTGCCCGACCTGAACTTACAAGAAAATTAATTGCCATAAACACCTTTCCATTAACAATACAGGGGGCTACAGTCACATGCTTTTTGAGCATGTTGGATTTAGATTTCAGAATGACTTGCTGACCTTTTTAAGAATAAAAACATCAAAACACTGACAGACATCAAGCTGTCACTCTTTTAAACAATCTAAATTCCAAAATGTCACCAATATAAATTACATATGACATTGGTTTAAGTTTATTCATGTGTGCATTGATGTTATTTGTTGAGACTAGCTTAGTCAGACAACCAAATGTAATGGCATGCTTCTTGGTTGATCTTAGGTAACAACTGCACAGAGCTAACTGATGGTTGATACCTTAAAGTAAACGTGAACCGGGTGAGATGAGATTTTCAATATGCTGTTGACTTTATCTCAAAAGTAGGACTTCACTGAAATAATTTTCCTAATATGAATATTTGACGCAGCATGAGACTTAACACACCACTGACCCATCTCTGCTTCCCAACCACTATCAGGAAATTAAAATTTCACATCAAGCCTATCTCAATCACTGTACACTCCATGTTTCCTTCACTAGTGGGCTTCACAAAATTCCTCACATCTCCACTTATACTTCATCCTTATATTCTACAACATACATTGTATCTTGTCACCTCATGCGTTAAATTTAAATCTCTGATCCTTGCATAGATATTACAAGCTCTCTCCTCGCCATCTCTGTAATTTGCTACAGTGGGAAATTCCCCTGCAACCCAGTTCCATTCCTATCTTTATGATTTATTGTGCAGTCCTCCACACTTTACTCCATCCATATCAGCCCTGCTTCCACCTGACAGACCTCAGTCTTTGGAATTCTCATTCTAAATAATTTCTTCATGCAACTTTCCTCTCTTCTAAGAGACTTTTAGAAAGCCAAATGAAGATCAATCACTTGGCTATTCCTTCTAATCTCCCATTCTTTGATGTGGTGCACATTTTTCTAATGCCAGAGGTACTTTGCATGAATCTAAATTATTTTCATTGCTGCTTGCAGTTTGAAAATGCTTCAATAAGAAACTCTCTTTACACTTGGGAGAGGGGAGTGTGCAGCAGGACCTGGGTGTCGTTGTGCACCAGTCGCTGAAGGTAAGCATGCAGGTGCAGCAGGCGGTAACGAAAAATATGTTGGCCTTCATTGTGAGAGGTTTCAAGTACAGAAACAGGGATGTGTTTTACAGGGCCTTAGTGAGACCACACCTAGAATATTGTGTGCAATTTGGATCTCTTTTTCTGAGGAAGGATGCTCTTGCTCTTTAGGGAGTGCAGCGCAGGTTTACCAGGCTGATTTCAGGGATGACGGGTCTGACATATGAGAAGAGATTGTCTAGGTTGGGATTGTTTTCGCTTGAGTTCAGACGAATGAGGGGGACCTTATAGAGACTTATAAAATTCGAACAGGACTGGAAAGGGTAAATATAGGGAGGATGTTCCTGATGGTGGGTGTGTCTAGAACCAGAGGTCACAGTATGAGGATTTGGAGTAGATGCTTTAGGATGGAGGTAAGGAGACATTTCTTCAACCAAAGAGTGGTGAGCCTGTGGAATCCATTACCACAGGAAGTAGTTGATGCCAAAACTTTGAATGTATTCAAGAAGCGGCTAGATACAGCACGTGGGGGGAATGGGATCAAAGGTCACGGGTAGAAAGCAGGATTAGGCTATTCAGTTGGACGATCAGCCATGATTATGCCGAATGGTGGAGCAGGCTCAAAGGGCTGAATGGCCTTTCCTGTTCCTATCTTCTACGTTTCAATGTTTCTATTCCCTAAGAAAGCTTGTAGCTGGATCAGAATCTTGGAATTTCCTCCCTGATGGCATTGTGGATCTACCTTCAGCAGATAGACTGCAGTAGTTCAAGAAGACAGCTCACCACCACCTCCTCAAAAGCAGCTAAGGATGGGCAGTAAATGCTGGTCCGGAGAACAATACTCACATGTCATGAATAAATAGAAAACAATTCTCTGATAATCTCTTTGTACATTTAAATGAAAGTACTTGCTGTATGCATTAGAAATGTTGTCAACTGGGCTGGGTTTTACACTGAAGCTGTAATTTCAGCAGCCAAATGCAAATTTTGGAGTGACCCAGCTTAATAAATGTGGTGGTTTACTTTTTCAGATGATGGCCATTCAATTAATATGAGGGTGGATTTTCTTTTGTCTCCACGAAGATGTATTACTCTATAAGGCTGCTGAACAATTGAAGATCTATATTCCATTGGAACCCTACAGGAGTCAATGGTCTCTGTTTAAACTGCAGGTGGACAAAGGATGCAATGTTCAGGATACTCAGGTCAGCGGATCTCATTGGGGCCAGGCTGGCAGCTTTCAGAGAGGGCAGGTGAAGAACTAAACTGAAGGGGGCAAAACTCTGGGAGCAGGGCCTCTGAATGAAACTTTGGGCTGGGGAGGAGGCTCACCCACTTTCACTGACCAGCAGCCCATAAGTTTAAACTTCAGGCTACAAAGGGCAGCACAGTGGCACAGTGGTTAGTAATGCTGCCTCATAGCACCAGGGACCAAGGTTTGATTCCAGGCTTATGTGACTGTGTGGAGTTTGAATTGTCTCCTCATGTCTGCATGAGTTTCTGCCAGGTGATCTTGTTTCCTCCCAGAGTGCAAAGATGTGTAGGTAGGGTGGATTCGCCATGCTAAATTGCCCCATAGTGTTCAGGGATGTGCAGGGTAGCGATGGTAAATGTGGGCTTACAGGATAGGGTGGGATGTTCTTTGGAAGGGTTTCTGCAGACTTGATGGGCTGACTGGTCTCCACCTGCACCATAGGGATTCTACGATTCTATGACCTCAGCGGCAGATTTCTCCTGCTGCCTGTTATATCGGAAAGGCAGTGGGATGTGGCCCTGAACTGGGAATTAATTGCCCATTTAGAGACGTGAATTGGGTTAAACATAGGCAATCCACTCAACCTTTCCCCCATCATCTTTGATATTGTGGACGCGTCAGGAGTGGGTAGACTGGTAACAGATACACCACTGATAGCACAGTGCCTATTTTATACATCCTCCCATCTGTAGGTGGCACACACCACATACCCTACTAACACTGTGTTTTTGCTCCTTTTAAGACCCTGCTGACTACATTTCTCAACTCCTTTAGGAAAGACAAAAACAAGGGATAGTCAACACGGTTTTGTGTGTGGGAAATTGTGTCTCATGAACTTGATTGAGTTTTTTGAAGAAGTGACAAGGAAGATTGATGAAAGCAGAATGGTGGGCATTGTCTGTATGGATTTCAGCAAAGCGTTTGACCACATTTCACATGGTAGGTTGGTCAGCAAGGTTGATCATATGGATTCCAGGGAGAGCTACCCATCTGGAGACAAAATTGACTTGAAGGTAGGAGACAAAGGGAGATAGTGGAGGGTTGTTTTTTGGACTGGAGGCCTGTGACCAGCAATGCGTCACAAGGATCGGTGCTGGGTTCCACTGCTTTTTGTCATTTATATAAATAATTTAGATGTGAATACGGGAGAAATGGTTAGTAAGTTTGTAGATGACACCAAAATTGTTGGTATAGTGGACAATGAAGGAGGTAACCTCAGCGTAGAATGGGACTTTGATCAGATGGACGATAGACCAAGGAGTGGCAGATGGACTTTAATTTAGATTATTGTGCAGTGTTGCACTTTGGTAAGGCAAATCAGGGCAGGACTTATACACTTAATGGTACACTTCATAATTCCTTGAAGGTGGAGTCACAGGTAGGCAAGGTAGTAAAGAAGGCACTTGGTATACTTGCCTTCACTGGTCAGTGCATTGAGTATAGGAGTTGGCATGTCATGTTACAGCTGTACAGGATATTGTTTGGCCACTTTTGGCATACTGCATTAAATTCTGGTCTCCCTTCTATAGGAAAGATGTTGTTAAACTTGAAAGGGTGCAGAAAAGATTTACAACGATGTTGCCGGTGTTGGAGTGTTTGTCCTATAGGGAGAGGATGAATAGGCTGGGGCTATTTTCCCTGGAACATTAGAGGTTAATGGATGACCTCAAACAGGTTTATAAAATCATGAGGGGTATGGATAGGGTGAATAGCCAAGATCTTTTTCCCAGGATAGGGGAATTAAAACTGGAGGGCATAGTTTTAAGGTGAGAGGGGAAAGATTTACAAGGGACGTAAAGGGTAAATTTTCACACAGAGGGTGGTGCATGTATGGAACGAGCTGCCAGAGGAAGTGGTGGAGGCTGGTACAATTACACCATTTAAAAGGCATGAACAGGAAGGGTTTAGAGGGATATGGGCTAAGTGCTGGCAAATGGGACTAGATTAATTTAGGATATCTGGTTGGCATGGATGAGTTGGACTGAAGGGTCTGTTTCCATGCTGTATGACTCTATGACTTTATGACTTTATTAACAGTCAATAATCCATATGGCAGAACCTGCAAAGGAGCCAGGAATTGATGATGAACTGTCAGAGTTTATTGCCACTCTGAAAGTGACAGCATTTTCAGGACATCGAGCATGTGCAGGATCCATAGAAATTCTGAACTTGCGGGATGTCACTCTGAGTATTGACGCAGGCAGTGCTATGGATCTTTCCCCCATCCCACAATCAAACCCATCCCTGACCAGAGTCAACAATTGCTGAAAACAGTGAGAACTTCAACTTCACAATAGTGAGAAAACCCATATAACTCACATCTTGCTCAATCAAGTGTCATTGGTATGTAACAGAAACATAATTAATAGCATCTGTCTAACAGCAGAACCTGCCCTGAAAGATTGCTTGGTAGTCATGCAATACGGCTAAATAATTAATTCATAAGTTTTTTAAAGCAAGATATTGAAATTGTTTAAAAAGAATGCTTCTTAGAATATTTTAGCCCTTACCTTTATCCCCTCTGATTGTTCAATGTTTCAATTTGTGCTTTGTATATATTTTTTAGATTTTTGCTTTTATCACGATCCATTTTGTTTTCTGTTTGGATAATCATGATATCACAGCAACAAAGCACTGTGTCATACCTCACTGGAGTAGCACACTGAAAATCAAACCAGACTTTTCCTGGAGTTGTCAGAAAATTATATCAAAGTACACAGAGACCTCCTGTTTACCTGTCAGATAGACACAGGTCAACAGAAAATATAGAACAAGTTTTGTACTGAGCAAGAACTATGATTTGTTACAAAATAATCAATTCTAACCACAAATAAATAGTATTGTGAGCTGTTGACATGTAATGCTACTCGTTAAAACTCGAAAACCTTTCTAAACCACCTCCCTTGCCCCATGTACACATGCAGGCAAACACAGACAGACAAGCAACATTGAGTTATGTGTGGTGGGGCAACATAATTCTGGGAAAGCAGTTCAATGGCCCCAGTCTGCAGGGTTCACTGAGATGATCCTTTTGCTTGCCAGGATTTTGCATTCTTCACCCTCTTCTCCTGTTTTCTTTCACTTCTTCACAGGACCCTGTTTGGTTGATACATTAACTGCAATGTCTCTTAGTTATTGATTAAAGGCCATATCTAACAGCAACTGGTGGGAGAACATAAAGGATTTAAGTATTTTACTGTAGGTATTTTAGGTATTTTACACCACCTGTCCCTTGGAGCAATCCAAAGGCTTCTGCCAGTATCACACCCACAAGCTTTTCAGCTACCCATGAGCCAATCAGGTAATGGTTGTCAGCCTGATGGACTTTATCATCCACAACTCCTCAAAACAATCAGCAACCTGTTGCTGGCCAAACTTCTCTTTGTACACACTAGCTGGTGCCAACCTTTCTACAAGTAGCCTCCTCTATTGCTTGAATAAAATCGCAGTGTAGACATGACTTACAACGAGTTTCAGTTACTTGCTTTTTAAAAATACAGCGATTCTTTCCACAATCCTTGGTTTAAAATCATTTGTTTGTAAAGACTTTGAAAAAAGACTTTTCCCATTTCAGTCCACAATTAAAAATACAGAGGAAAAAAATGTCTTTACAACTGCAAAAGAGTATGCAGTCTGTTGCAGTGCCATTGCACTGTGATAGAGGTGACATTTCTGCCAGACAGATTATCAGATATTTCAGTTTTATTCAGGCAGTGCATTTTTCTTCCTCAATAATTGCTGACCGAATCATTGGGCCGAGAAATCCCAGATCCACGAGAACGACCTTTAGAAATGGCTCGTGCTCATTTTCAGTCTGGTTTATGGAGATTGGGGAAATGGCAGGCTTGTGATTTAGGTCAGGCTACTCATTAAGAGTGGAGAGTTAGTTTCTGAGGTGATCTGAGCAGCAATCTTGAGCGGGCACTCTTAAACTGTCTTCAAAGTTTATAAGTATAAGTTAAAACGTGAAACAGCCCTCCTGCCCTCACCCCCTTAATTTTCATGCCCCAACCCATGCCTATCTATACCCCCCTGTATCCAATCCTATGGCACCTCATACCCTGTGCCAAGTTATGTCAATGTACCATGCCATTTGAACCCCATATATCAACTTATGGTCCTATGTAGCCTCTATGCCAGCTGGGTGCCAACTCACACTCGTACCTACCACAATTTTTCCATTCCCTTCATATGCCAACTCATGTATTATTTAGCATGGTTGCATTACAGGAAATAGAAAATAAAGTTAGTAGTCTACTGTTGATGCCACTACTAAAATAAAGAACAATCTCATTGATCCAAAAAAAATCTTGGAATTGTTTCAACCAATACCAAAGAAACATTACACTTAAGTACTCAATATCTTACATTAGCAAACATTCCCATTCTATAAGTAGTTGGAGCCATCAGCAAAACACTCCCTAATAGATTATCCCTTGTGAAAATGATAGCTTGGGAAAACATTCATGCAGCACAAAACAATAATTCTCTTTTTAAACAGTCACTCTGAAATACCTATCAACATTTTATTTCAACACCACTTTTTTAAAACAATTATCTTATATCTTTGGAGTCTCAGTGAGCGTCTGCACTTCTCACACGCAAGCGTGCCCAACAGATGCCTGACGTCCACCAAACTTGTATCAGGATCAGGTCCAAAGGAATACCTAAGCTTCCAAAAAGGAGAAGGACATAAAATGTTCCACTAATTCTCAACCCTCTCTCCCATGCACTTCCCATGCTCTACCCATGCCAAACCATGGAACCTAATGCATGCACCCGTTCAGCATGGTCACCCAGTCACCATGCTACCTTAGAGACTCCTTCCACTCTCCACCTTCTTCCGTTTAACAACCATTCTAGCTCTGAGTATCTACAAGTACTCGTGTACATAAGAGAAAAAAAATCTCATTGGGTAAACAAAATTAAAGCTCTGTTACTTAAAATTCTAAACTGCAGACTACATCCTATTGTGGAGAGCATTCGCATTTATTTCTTAAAAAAAAACACACACATTTTAACACTTCTTAACAGATTTTGACAGGACCTGACAAGGTGGACAGTTCCAAAGGGCTTATCCATATTTTATGCATAATCTGTTCTGCAATTAACAGTCACAGAGGGCACCCAACTCCCACTACAAAGGATTCTTGACCCCTAACCTAATGTGTCCTGAGTTATATCCAGATGGATATGTCAGCTCTCCTGAAGGATACTCTGGCTATCCAAAGTGAATACAGTGAGAACAGACTTGCCCTACCTGGCCTAATCTCCATAATATGGATCCATACACCAGTGACCCTAAAATCCAATTTCAGTAGAGGCAGCTGGTCATACGTGAACTACGGATGGGCCCTAATCCCACCCCATAAAATAAGAAATGCCAGGTGTCCTGGTGAGATTAGCGATTCCTGATGCTTTCCAGCACTCTTGCAACAACAACCAAAAGATCACCATCATGGTGAAAATGGGGTCTTAGTTCAAGGTCTGTGGTGACCTCTCTTGCATCATTTCTGACTATAAACATTTCTTAGTTATAAATGAATTTGACACAATACTTGACTTTGCCTAAACACAACAAATCAAAACGAAAGTTGTGCAATGCAAGAGGTGAGTTCACTCTTGGAAGAAAGCACACGTCCAATAAGCACACAGAGGCATTTTAAAGCAACCTAGAGAAAGTGTTTAATTTGTCTGTGGAATGATGCTGTGTTGAAATATTGGAGTGTGCAGAAAAGATCTCCAGGCAGTACATTGATTTGCCAAATCTGCTGCTTTCCCATTATCCCAGTTGGTTGTTTTATAATTGTTATCACAGACTATGCATCTCCTTCATATGCTATTGATTAGGGGAAAAAAAAGGCAGTGCTTCAGAAACCTAAACCCTCAGTGTATTCTGTTGCAGATGAAACATTCTACGGCATGTCATTTGGTTTACTTAACCAACCATGTAGGAAAGATATTGTACAATTTTCCTCTTACATAATACATAAATCTATTGCTGTTTTTTTCATTTGATTAGAATTAGATATATAGGATTTGTTATAAGGCTCTAATCTATCAGAGTAGGCCATGAATATGTATGGCTCAGAACGGCCGGGGCTTACGTCTCTGCTGCCCCTCAATGCACGATTACTCCTTGAATAAATTATTGCATAAAATTGAACTTTAATATGAACATAAAACAGTAGATAAACGGCAATTTATTGTGCTTTCACCTTGAAGCGACCTTCTTGTTCTTTTTTACTTAGCTTTCGTGTTATGCTGTTGCTTCTAAACAACAAACCATTTTCAAACTCATCAGCTTAGATGCAACTGATCTTGCATTTCCCAGGCTCATTCCCCATCAAACTAGAACTTGATAGCTTATATCTCTGCCACTAATCTTCACAAAATTTGATTCAAAAAAGCTGTAGGATTTTTTTTTTTGTCATTTTGTCCTGCATAATGGCTAAAAATACCATTGGAATACAGAAAAAAGAAAAGAATGAAAAACCCATTATATACGGTAAGCCATGTTTCATTTTCATTCTGAAACTCAATGGGGTTTCTTTCTTCCATGGCCGTTTAAAGACAATAAGGATGAAGGAGGTCATAAAACCTGTAGGAAACAAAGATGAGTTGAAATTGTAGATGCTTTTCTGCATTATACTGTTTGCAGAAAAACAAGAAGTCTCCTGTAATGTCTTTTTTTTTGAGAAATACACTGTTGCTTGTTAAGACTCTGTTAATGAGCAGGGAAAGGAATACTTGGCAAGAGGAAATTAAATGAACAAGCAGGAATTAGTTACTCATGCACTCAATTTCATTCAATGATGAAGTATCTAAAATCTTTGGCACAGTGTTCATTGAACATGAATTTTGTTGCTTTAATTGATTCAGCAATAGCATTGTTTGAAGACAGAACCTGGATACAAGCTCCATAGACATCTGTCCCAGCCATGACCACTGCACTTTTAAACAATGTGTTGTGCTATTTTCACCAACATCTTAAATCAGTTGAGCAGATGTTTGTCTGAAAAAAAAGGAGCAACAAACTGCTGAACATTTCAAATTTGTTTTCAGATTTATTTGTAATTTCAAAACTCGGAGGCATCTTGCACACAACGTAACTTCAGCACAAACTCATTAACAACATTAATTGAGCTTTTGGTCGCATCCCACAATGTCTGATTCTTGCATTTATACATTTTTCCACATACCTCTGTGAAGAATCTAGGACTATTTTAAGGTATTTCTTGCATACAGATGAAAATTGTTGTTAATTTCACAGCAATTTCAGCATTCTGGAATTGGATTAACATCCTTAACCATCCTGAAACATTTACCATTAATGTAATCAGTTAAATTCCTACAAAGTAAATTCAGAGATGTGAAATGAGTATTAATGCAGACTGGTCCTGTCTGCTCAGGTTTCTGTTGACTAAGCAAACAAAATATAATAAACAAACTCACCCAATGGAAACCTGAAGCAATTAGCATTTCAATTCACTGTCATAAAATATTTAAAAAATTGGAAAGATAAGCACCATGTCATCTAAAAGTGGAAAGCATATTTTTTGCATTTTCACTTGGATCTTAAAGCCTGGTTCATGCTGAGTACCCTCTTGCAGTTGCAGACAGCTTTCCATTGTGTCATGTGGGTTTAGAAATTCAAAGAAAACAGGCTGGACCATCCTTTTGCGAAGGTGTGAAGACTGTGTGGATCTTTAAAAATGGGTGTTGAGATCTCAATGTCTTGGCCCTATTTCTGGCACATCTATTCTTACTGACAGGGGCAATGGGTAGGGAACAATTCACACAGTAAGGAAAGACAAACATAGCAGCATCATTTGAACTTGGTGCTGAGTTCAAATAGATCCCTGCTGAATAGTAGAGATAGTCGGAACTTTTGATGCTGGAGAATCTGAGATAACAAGGTGTAGAGCTGGATGAACACAGCAGGCCAAACAGCATCAGAGGAGCAGGAAAGCTGACATTTCGGGCCTAGACCCTTCTTCAGGAAGACCCTTCGGGTCTGGGCCCGAAACGTCAGCTTTCCTGCTCTTCTGATGCTGCTTGGCCTGCTGTGTTCATCCAGCTGTACACCTTGTTATCTTAGTCTTTCTAAGCAGCCCACTTCCGCACTCTCCTAACGCCATGGCCACCTATAATCTGTTTCCAGGGTTGGATAGACCTGACTATACCCCTCTATGGGAATTTTCCAGAACTAACTATATCAGTGCAAAAAATCCGACTCACTTTAACAATGGAAAGACTTCACAGCAGAACCTGGCCCTGATCTTGCTGAATGAGTGGCATCCCTGTCTTTGGGGCAGTAAAAAATGCAATGTATGTAAATATCTTATTCTTCATAATAAAACAGAACAATGAATAACATTAATATGAAACTAATACAACTTACTCTAGACGGACAAGAATTTTTAAATAACAAAACTATTTCAATTGGGAGGTTATATTCTCAATTCACTAAGCTGTACACTGTAGGAACATAGGCATTATGAGACAAAGAAAAGGCCAAGTTCAATCTGGTTGGCCTTTTACTATCCTGGTAGGTACATAGTAGATGAGAATGGAGATATATAAAATCATGGCAATTAATCTCTATTAATCAGTCAATAAGAGAGACAAAAATGACACAAACAACAGCCCAACAGCAAACATATCTAGGTTCCATTACTTTGAAAGACATCTTTTACTCCCCTCAAGCATACTATACTTACCAATTATTATGTGTTATGATGTTCATATTCTGTGTCCCAAAATGCTATTTTTTTGAAAGAAATCTATTTACCAGCAAACGTCTCACGCAGGTGCAATTTTTCAGTAATATCCTGCTATGCTGTAGCGAACAATACAGTTGATTCTGGCACACAAAAGTATTCAAAATTAAATTGAAAGTCTCAAACCAAAGCAAGTGGTATTCTGGAGCAAATTAATTCCTTACAACAGCTGTTAATTAAAATAGCATTAGTGCCATTTTTAAGTGATTGATTTATCATCGAATGGTATTGCTTTTGGTTTGGGATTTACAATTATATGCAAAGTAGCTGATTATCTTTTATACCCACATCTGGCGCAAGCATCACCTTTTCCATCTGCCTGAACTTGCCCCTCTTTTAGGGCCACTCACTTCCTCAAAATAAGGTGTTACTATGGGAACCTGAATAAGTCTTAGTTATGTTTATTTTCATGGAATGTTCTTTGTTCTCTGTATACTCCAGTCCCCTTCTTCACTCTTTTTTCCAGGGCTTTCATGGTGCCAGTTCTAGCTGTCACACTGAACTGGAAAATTTGGTCAACTTTGCTTCCAATTTCTACACTTTCCTTGCCCTCATATAGTCTGTCTTTGATTATTCCCTTCCATTCCTTGACATCACTATCGCCATCTTTGGGCATAGGTTTTCCACCCATATATGTCAAAAACTCACTTCAACAGTCACTATGACCACATTTCATTCACTTGTGAAGATGAGTCATACTGGAATTGAAATGTTAACTCTATTTTTCTCCCCAAAGATGCTGCCAGACCTGGACCATAAGATACAGGAGTTGAATTAGGCCATTCAGTCCATCGAGTATGCTCTGCCATTCAATCATGGCTGATATCTTTCTCGACACAATTCTACTGCCTTCTTCCCATGATCCTTGATCCCTTGCTGACTTTCTCCAGCATTCTTTGTGTTTGTTTCCGATTTCTAGTATTCGCAGTATTTTGCTTTCTTTTAACCTGTTGTTTGTAAGAACTATATTCCACTATTCCAGTTTCTCCGTATCTGTTGCATCTTCTGATGCCACATTTCAGACCATTGGTTTTTCTTCAGCCAAAGATTCCCCTCCACCTAGCAGTCTGTACATTCAAGGATCATCCTCTGGCATCAAGAATATCTCACCTTCTGAAGGTTTAGTTCCATTTTCAGTGCCTCAGTGGGCGATAAATGCTGGCCTAGTCATCAATGCCCACACCCATGAATGAATAACTAAAAGGAAGATATTTTCTGTGCAATAGCAGGAGATGAAACACCCACCCTTTCATCAACTCCCTTTCCACAGTCCAGGCCCACAGACACTTCAATGTGAATGGCCTATTCACTTGTATTTCTTTCAATTTACAACATATTTACTCACAAAGGGATCTCCTCTAGATTGGAGAGACAAAACACAAATTAGACAAGTACTTTGCTGAATATTTTTGTTCAATTCAGAAACATGACATTGATCTCGTATTATTTTGATTCTCCACTTTCACTCCGATCTCATTGCACTTGGTCTGCTATATTGTCCTTACGAAACTTAGTAGCAGCTCCATAAATAGCACCTCAAATAATAATTTGGTAGTGCAGAATTTGTACGTTGCTGAAAGAGGGTCAGTTAGCTCAGTTGGCTGCTTGGCTAATTTGTATTGCAGAGTGACGCCAACAGGATGGGTTCAATTTCTGCACAAGCTGAGGTTACCATGAAGATCCAGCTGTCACTACTTTTCCCTGTGCCTGAGGTGTGATGACCCTCAGGTTAACCCAGCATCCGTCAGCTCGCTCTAATGAGAGAGTTGGATTGTGGTGACTTTACGTACTTAATGCTTTAAAAAGATGCATTTTATTGAAGTTACTTGTTTTGCCCTTATGTGGACAATTCACAAGATTACCAGTTAAATGACAAACAACGTTTTTCTATGCTCTGAGAAGAATGAGCTGCTTGGTGGGCGAGTGGATTCTGACTAGAGGCATTGCCACTGAAAATGCATCAGTTTGATGAAGTCTGACAGTTAATTGCCAAGCTTTGTTTAAATTCAAATTAGGCATGTTGCTCAAGGCACTGCCCCAAGGAATGAAACAGAGAATTATTGTTGCCTAATAGAAACCGAAAGAACTGCAGATGCTGCAAATCAGGAACAAAAAAGAAAATGCTGGAAAAGGTCTGACAGCATCTGTGAAAAAAAATCAGAGTTAAGATTTCGGGTCTGGTGACCCTTCCTCAGAACTGATGGTAGCTAGGAAAATGTCGGTTTATATGCAGAAGGTAGGGTGGAAGGAAGAGTTAACGAGTAAACGATAGGTGGACATAGAGCCCAAAGAGAATTTCAGGCATAATATGGCATCAAACTCTTCTTCTGCTGCCTGCACCTCCGTGGCCATTTCTTTGGACAAGAGTCCTCTCCCTGTCCGACAGACCACTTCACCCAATTCCAACTCTCTCCCTCCACCTAGACACTTCCCTCTGGCCTTTTATGTGTACTCGATCTATTTATTGAGAACTGTCAATGTGATATTGGTTGCTTCAATTTCTCTGCCCCCTCACCCAATCCAATCTATCTCCCTCTGAAATGACTGCACTCCGTGCACTGAGATTCAACCCTGACCTTGTTATTAAGCCTTACGATAAGGGTGGTATTGAGTGGTAGTCTGGTGTACTGACCTGTACATTGCAGAGAATAAGCACCAGCTCTCAGATACCTGCTTCTCCTCTGGACCATGACCCCACCATGGCACATCCGGCCATTGTATCGACTACAGTCACTGACCTCATGTCATCTGGTGATCTCCCCCACCGCCGCTACTGCCTCCAAGATTATAGACCCCAGCCCTGCACAGCTCGCTTCTACTTCCTTCCAAAAATCCCCACCCAGGACTGCCTGGGCAGACCCATTGTTTCTGTCTGCTTCTGCCCCACAGAACTCATCTCTTGCTGTCTTGTCTTTTCTCCCTGGTCCAGTCGCTGACCAGTACATCCATGATTCCTCTGACTCTTTACGCCACTTTTGGAATTTCCAATTTGCAGTCTGTAGCCTCTTCCTCTTTACCATGGATGTGCAATCCCTTTACACGTATATCCCCCACCAGGATGGTGGCACTGCTTTCCTCTTCTTTCTGGAGCAAAGGTCTGAACTGTTCCCACCCACCACCACCCTCCTTCACTTGGCCAAGCTTGCCCTCAACCTCAACAACTTCTCTTTTAACTCTTCTAATTTTCTTCAGGTCAGAAAAGTGACCATGGGTACCCGCATAGGCCCAATTATGCCTGTCTCTTTATGGGGTACCTGGAACATTCCTTGTTCCAGTCCTATTTTGGCCCCCACCCACAACTCCTCTTCCGATACATTAATGATATCATCCATGCTGCTTCCTTCTCTCCTTCAGAATTAGAAAAGTTCATTGATTTCAATTCCAATTTCCATCCTAGCCTCATTTTCGCCTGGTCTATCTCTGACTCCTCCCTTCCTTTCCTCGACATCTCTGATTCCATTTCTCGGGATAGACTGGCCACTAATATCCACTATAAACCCACCAACTCCCACAACTACCTGGACTATACATCTTCTCACACTGTTTCCTGTAAGGCTCCATTCCATTCCCTTAGTTCCTCTGTTTCATATGTTTCAATGAGGCCAAGAGAACCTCCGAAATATCCATCTTCTTCCTCAGCCAAGGATTCCCCAACACCATTGTCAACCCTCAACGGGGTCCGACCCATCTCCCACACTTCTGCCCTCATCCCCTTTCTTCCCTCCTGCAACAGCGATAGGGTTCCCTTTGTCCTTATTTACCATCTCACCAGCATCCCCATCCAGAAGCTCATCAGCTGCCAATTTTGTGCCACCTCCAGTGAGATGCGGCCACTAGACACATATTCCCCTCCTCTCCTTTGTCCACTTTCCTCAGGGACAGTTCCTTCTGGGACAGGCTGGTCTACTATTCCTTCACTCCCAACACTCCCCGCCCACATCCCCATGGTACCTTCCCTTGCAACCGCTGAAGGTGTAACACTTGCATATTTACCTCTTCCCTCGCCAGTATCCTGTGTTCCAGGTGAATCAGCACTTTACCTGCACTTGACACAATCTAGTCTACTGCATTCGCTGTTCACAATGTGGTCTCCTCTACAGTGGGGAAATGAAATGTAGACTGAGTGTCCACTTCGCAGAACATCTACGTTCTGCTCGCAAAAATGTCTCCAAGCTACCTGTTGCCTGCCACTTTAACACACTACTCTGTTCCCTGGCCAACATCTCTGCCTCAGTTTTCCAGCGAAGCTTAGCACAAACTGGAAGAACAACACCTCATTTTCTTCTTGGGGACCATGCAACCCTCTGGACTCAATATTGAATTTAATAATTTTAGGGCCTAAACTCTCCCATGTCCTAGCCCCATATCCCACATATCAGGCCTTGTTATCACATAGTCTGACATTACACACTACCTTTTGTTAGACACTAACAGTCTCCATTAATAGCTATTCACCCTCCTAGCTAGATTGTTATCCACTCCTTTGTCCAACTGTTCTTCTCTCTCTTTGGGTTCTATTCCCACCTATCATTCACTCCTTTCCACCTCCCCCCACCCTATCTTCTGCATATAAACAGACATTTTGCTAGCTACCAACAGTCCTGAGGAAGGGTCACCGGACCTAAAACGTTAACTCTGATTTTTCTTCACAGATGCTGCCAGAGCTGCTGAATTATTATTGCCTACTTTGTTGAGTTGAGTGGCTATTAGCCAATTTAGGTTAGATTGTGGCCGTGAAGACTGATTATCAAATACTAACTGGAATTTTCTGTGGGCTGTGCAGGCCGGTTGGACCTGCAGGCAGGCAGCAACATGGTCATGGGTCATGAGTCATGGGAGAGCAGGGGTCCGTGCTCCAGGTGGACCTCTGAGGAGGTCCCCATGTCCATGTCTCTGCCGTGTTCCTGATCACAACCACAGTCACAACATGTGTTGTGGGCGGATCTCCCTACCACAACGGCTGCCTGGCCATTGCCATCGGTTTCTCAGAGTGAAGTTTGAAAAGTTGCTGAGACATCACCTTGAGATGTAGGAATCCTACAATGCAGGTTACAGCTCCTTCTGCCTCCAATTGATCTTCCAGCTTCAGGAGCCCATCTGTCATATTTAGTTGGAGAATGGATGCACCCTCCAACTACTAGTTATTCAATTCAGTCTAAATCATAACTTAGTAACATTTTCTCACCCACTGTGAGGTTGGGACACTCCCATTCGACCCCAGTGTCAGTGTCTCAATCCAAAAGGCAAAATCTTGCCCTGTGTCTCTTTCTCCACATTTGCTGCTTTAGCCTGTTGAATATTTCCAGTATTTTCTGTCTTCATTTAAGATTTTGCTTATGTACCTTTTGCACTTATGACATTTCCTCATCTTGATATTCTTTGCACCTACTTTAAAATATTCTCCAACTTTACTTTGGTGCTTTTTTTTAAAACATGTACCATCCACCAGGACCCTGGCCAGAACTTTGAAGTTGCAAAAATAGCTTTGGTGGTATCTCATATCTAGTTGTGTTCCTTACCTTCATTGCATGCCATGAGAACTTCCACCATTGTCGCCCCTCACAAAAGTTTTGACTGTGATTGCGTTTATCAATACTTTTTAAGGACTCCTTCTCTAAAACTACCTTTGTTTTATTCTCTGTTTTATTCCTGCCTCTGTCATTGAACTATTCTGACTAGAAGTCCACACTGCACAGATTTAACCACAGACTATCTTCCATTTTCCTGGGGTCAAGTCAAGCATTCAGTGCTTCAACTGTGGAAAGATCATTCTTGTAATGGAACTGCTAACTGGTTGATCCTGTTTTGTTGCTGTTATAAGGTCTTGTAATTCTCTAAATTAAATGGATGGGCAGGTTTAAAAAAGTTGGGATCCATTATAATTTTTGAATTAAAAAAACAGTAACTATATTCTTCGCAATTGATGCTTGTTTGTAGTTGTACAGGAGGAAATTAGAATGGAAAGAAGTTCTAATGAAGTTCCTGACATGTTAAAAAATAAACTACACAGTAAGTTTTCTTCTTCAGTTCTCTGAACAATGGCAGGTATAACCCAGGGCATAAAATCGTAAGAGGCATAGATAAGATAGATAGCCGACAGCCTTTCCCCATTGTAGGGGAGTCTAAAACTAGAGGGCATAAGTTTAAGGTGAGAGGGAAGAGATACAAAAGGATTCAGAGGGTCAATTTTTTTCACGCAGATGGTGGTGAACAGGCTGCCAGAAGTAGTGGTGGAAGCGAGTATAATTTTCACACTAAAGAAACATTTATACAGGTATATGGATGGGATAAGTATGGAAAGATATGAACAAAATGCAGGCATATGGGATTAGTTCAGTTGCGAACAACATGGGCAAGTTTGGCTGAAAGGCTGTTTCCATGCTGTAGACCTCTATGACTCTATGGATAGGGCAAAGAGGCAGGTCTTAAATCCACATAGTTCAAATGGGATTGAACCACATGCTGTTGATAATAATCTGACCCACACTGGCCACTCAGCCAATGGACCTCTTAAAGAGTCTGAGTTGCTGTGGCAATATCCATTTCTCATGCACATTGTAATTTGGAGTTATCAATACTATAGATAAAGATTGCAAATGTCATTCTTTCATATGGCGGACCTGGTCCTACTCTTACCTCCTACGAATGACATGTGTTGGAGGAATTTGCAGGTTTATAGTCAACTGGTTTGGCCGCATTGCATGTATATTTTACTTGTCCGTCAAGCCCTGGAGTAAGATCAGATCTTCGGGCTCAAAGGTAGGAATGTTACCTACAGCACAACAAGACGCCTAGCATCTATCAGGTGGTAATTCTGGCAGTTAGGAATGCTGACACCTCAGATGTAAATTTGATTTCATATTCCTGTGAATCTGTGCCAAATGCAGGAAAATGGGACTGGTTCAGTTTAGGAAACTTGGTTGGCATGGATGAGTTGGGCCGAAGGGCCTGTTTCCATGCTATATGACTCTATGCTGCTTTCTCTATTTCTCTTCCACAGGTACTATTCTCAATTGTAGAAACTTAACCGTGCTGCATTTTCCTTTTCCAATTTTGTGGAAGGTTTATTCCAGCTTTTGAGTTTTTGTTTTGTTCATGAATCCATGTACCGCCAGGAGGGATGAGGTGGAGGAAGTCTATACAGAGAGATGGGGGCAAGTGATGAGGCACAAGATAGGGAGGGGGTGCTGGGAATTGGCTGGTGAACATAGAGTTCAAGTAGAAGCAAGAGTGAGTGGATGGATAGATGGAAGGTTTAGGGGAAGGAAAAATGGATGAAGAAGGGAAAAGGAAGGAGAGGAAAGGAAAAGGAGACTTTGTTCGAGGTGAGGGAGAGGCAAGCATGGGGAAAATGGGGTGGAGTGAGAAGTGTTGGATAAAAGAAGAGAGACGCAAGGAGGGTGATGTGGGAGAGTGAGGATTAGCTGGGGTGGGATAATATGTTGGAAAAGTGGCATGAGGTTGAGGGGAGTTAAGGGGATGGATGTAGAGAAGGGCAAATATGGGATGGGGGTGATGGCAGGGGGAAGGGTTTGGAAGGATCAGGGAAATGCAAACTCCTTCCAGAAAACGGGCTGTTACAAAAATAAAACCAGAACAAAATATTAGACAACCCTGGACAAGATCTCTTTACTAGATCCACCCAGTCGCTGTTTCTATTTCCCTCCTGTATAGACATAAAAGCCTTTGATTTCTGTTGAATCTGAATTTGCTTGTTTCTTTTTTTCTTCAATGCCTTCTCTCAGCACATATTCATTGTACAACATTTATTCCATAAATCAACATGCTTTGATGAAATGATTGCTTAAGTCAGCAGATTTCCTCCGATCATAATGTAGTGACATCTGGAACTTTAAGCAAAATGGTTATTTATACTGGAGATGGGGACCAGTCCCTGGGGAACTTTCCTGGTCACAGCTGCTCAATTAGAATGATTGCCATTGATAACTACCCTGTGTTTACTGTTATCTAACCAATTAACAGGACAATTTACAACTTTATCATAGCTCTCAGGGGCTTTCACTTAGCCATAAGTTATTTTGAAGGATCATATCAAATGCTATTTGAAAATTAATTCTGGAGGGCAAGCTTTTTTGTGTGTGGTTTGGGATTGTTTTATATCTTAAACTCATCGACAGATTCTGTCTTTTCTTCTTAAGAATGCCTTACGGATTTCTTAAAGAGTTCTGCATATTAATCATTTCAGTTTTTAACCCATATTAAACCCTTTGCACTTGCATATCTGCTGGCTCTAGCGCTTCACGAGAGTTATCTATTCATCGTATTGACTATCCATTTTTCTTATCACTCTTAATACAAATATCCATTTTGTTTATAGATTCTGCCTCAATAGCCATTTGTTAGAATGTGCTCTGTCCTGAGAACTCTCTCTTACTCTCCCTTTTAGCTTTCCAGCACTTATACATGTATTTTTCTAATTAGGTACCCATTATAAATAAGCTACTGCCATTTAATCTCTCAAGACCTTCTGTCATTTTAAAATATTTTTGATCACTCCTTTTCCTTTTCTTTTTTCAGTGAAAATAGCTTCATTTCTTGAAAAGAAATTGGTTCAGAACTTCCTACTTCTGATATATTCACCTTTTGATTTGATTTGTTTCGATTTGATTTGATTTGATTTATTATTGTCGCATGTGTACCGAGATACAGTGAAAAGTATTGTTTTGCATGCTATCCAAGCAAATCATATCCTACATATACATATCCGGACAATAGAACAGAATACAGAATGTAAATGACAGCGACAGAGAAGATGCTGAGAAAGATCAACTCTAATATATGAGAGGTCTATTCATAAGTCTGATAACAGAAGGGAAGTAGCTGTTCTAGGATCTCTTAGCATGAGTTTTCAAACTTTTATATTTTCTGCCTGATGGAAGAGGGTAGAAGAGAGTATAACTGGGGTGGGAGGGGTCTTCGATTATGTTGGCTACTTTCCTGAGACAGCAGGAAGTATAGACAGAATCAATGGATGGAACAAAAACAGAAATTGCTGGAAAAGCTCAGCAGATCTGGCAGCATCCGTGGAGAGAAAATCAGAGTTAACGTTTCGAGTCAAGTGGCCCTTCCTCAGAACGTCTTTTCCTGGATATTTCTGTTTTTGTTTCTGAATTCCACCATCTGCGGTTATTTTATCTTTTGTCAGAGGATGGAAGGCTGGTTTGTGTGATGGACTGGGCTGCGTTCACAGCTCTCTGTAATTTCTGGTGTTCTTGGGGAGAGTAGTTGCCATACTAAGTTGTGATGCATCCGGATAGGATGCTTTCTCAAATGCATCTATAAAAAATTTGCTGGGATCATTGTGGACATACTGAATTTCCTCTGGGGAAGTAGTCATTGGTGTGCTTTCATGGTGTGCTTTTCAGAGGTTACTTACATTCCACTCAGAAAAAAAACCTAGAATTTGAGGAATACAATGAGTTAAAAGACTCGTCAGGAATCTATGCTGAAAACGAAATTGGAATATGTTCTCAAGATTCAATTCAAGAAAATTGAGTCAAATGGAATTGAGGGATACATCAAATGGCCAAAAGTTAAAATTATAATTAGCATTAGAATTATTATCACATGTACTCAGGTTACAAAGAATAGAGGTATAGTGAAAAGTGTACAATATCGCCAACACACGGTGCCAACTTAGGTACAAAGGACATTGGTACAAATCTTAGTACAAAAATAGAGAAAATAAAGACAAAAATTATATTGCATTGCAGATATACATAGTATAAGTTAGGAAAATAAAAGGCAAAGCTAAAAAGATAGACATTACAGTTTTCCTATAATGGCTTCCATGTGGTCTGACCAGACTCCACTGGTTCCCAAACAGTAGCCATCCTCGCTCGGGGCCACTGGCTGATCTTCTTCAGTGTGCCTCTGCTCCATGCCCACTGGCCTTCCCCCGCTCCACTCCGGGCTGCTGGCCTTCCCCCGCTCCAATCCGGGCCAGTGATCTTCCCCTGCTCCACTCTGGGCCAGTGGTCTTCCCCCGCTTCACTCCGGGCTGCTGGCCTTCCGCTGCTCCACTCCGGGCCAGTGGCCTTCCCCCGCTCCACTCTGGGCTGCTGGCCATTCCCTGCTCCACTCCGGGCCAGTGGCCTTCCCCTGCTCCACTCCGGGCTGCTGGCCTTTCCCCTGCTCCACTCCGGGCTGCTGGCCTTCCCCTGCTCCACTCCGGGCCAGT